>NC_090777.1:20365000-20689166 GCF_040054535.1 Antennarius striatus | reverse complement strand
AAGTGTCATGGTATGTCAGGCTCCTGCACTGTGCGAACCTGTTGGATGCGCCTTCCCAGCTTCCGTGCAGTAGGAGACTTCCTAAAGGACCGGTTTGATGGTGCATCCAGAGTTATTTACGCCAACAAGGGCAGCAACCGTGCATCCCACCGAGCCGACCCCCGACATTTGGAGCCTGAGAACCCAGCTCACAAACCCCCCTCTGCCATGGACCTGGTTTATTATGAGAAATCACCAAACTTCTGCTCATACAATGGCAAGACTGGCACTTTAGGAACTTCCGGGAGAACGTGCAACAGCTCCTCTCCAGGCCTGGATGGATGCGAGCTGCTGTGCTGTGGACGTGGGTACGCGACACGGACAGAGAGCGTGACTGAACGTTGCCACTGCACGTTCCACTGGTGCTGTCATGTCAGCTGCTTGAACTGCACCAGTACACGAACGCTACACCAGTGTCTATGATCACAGTTTGATGCCCAGATGAATATTTTTTCTTGAATGAAAGACAAAGAAGAACGTCTTATCAAAGAATGTCACTAGCACACAGGTGGTATTAGAAGAAAGTAGAATCTATAGGAAACTTCAAGGCGGGTAAAATGATACAGGGAACTTTAGCGCAAAAACCTTTAATCAGTGGGGGTTTTTTTAATAGGGACAAACAGAAAAGCATAAATATGAGAACAGGGTAAAGTTGTTGCTCATTGCTTTGCTTTACGGTATCACAAGGGGGATTTAAATGAAACAGGCATCCATGTAGAATGGATCGTCCACATCCCTCAAGTGTTTATGCTGCGGATAAGTAGAATTAAAACTGATGTGACACAATGATATGGAGGAGAACTGATTGTTGTAAGTAGGTACTATAAGACCCTTTGTCTCCCTCCCACTGAGGGCAGAAACTGGACACAATGCTTCACAGATGTTTCTGTGGCCAGAAAGCCACAAACATGTTCTCATAAACTGGTGAAGACCTTTACTTCAAGAAGGAAATAATTTGAAAACGTTTTGGCTTCTCTACAAATTCTGTGAAATTATGTCCAGGGATGGGTTGTGTGTCCCCAACCCGAGTACTCAGGCCACGGAAAGAAGTCAAACAGCTTACAGTTTTCTCACCAAATCTGGCCCTGTACTTAACTTTCTCTGGAGGTGAATACACCTCAACCTCAATTTACTTCCTTACTTACATATGATGGTTCAGATATTATATAACAGGGACCAGTGCTCACCAAAGAAAGTAAAAACTGACTGAACAAATTCTACTTGGGCAATGTAAATTGAATGTATTATCTATACACTGAATATCATAGCATGTCTTGATGTAACATGAAGGGTCAGTATTAGAGAAAAATGATGAAATATAATCACGATCTCACCATGCTCTCTAACTTCAATCTTGGCTGTGAAAAGTAACCAAGTGACGGATAAACATTATTATTTGAAGCAAATTGCCTCTGCTGACGAGATCGTACAGTATATCAGCTAAGAGAACCAAAATGGTGTAAATATTAAAATATATGAATATATTTATAATGACATCATTTGTTTTTCTAAATGATTTATGCACCTGTCAGTGACTGGAGAAAATGCTATCAGTGGTGTCAAGTGAGAAGATGTATCGATCGTATGACTTTTTACTTTGATGTAATGTAGCTGACACAAACGGGCTCTTATTAGAAACAGAATATTATCACTTCTTTGGTTGTTTACCTTGTTTTCTGTAAAATAGTTGTGTTCATGCACTGAATATTTACCTTTTTTTAAAACTGTAAATACAAAATATTTATTTCTGAGGATTTTTATACTGTTATAGAATTGTCAGGAAAGACATTCTTTAGATTTTGATCCAAATATTAGGTTCCAGTTGGGTTTGTGTTGTAAGATAGAACAATAAAGTCTATATTTTCAATTAAGTTGAATGTGTCAAAAGCTGCTAATGTGTCTGTTGTAGTTTCTGTGTTTGAAAAAGTTTGGACAATCATCCAAGTGACCATATAAGCCTTTCCCTGGGTGTTCTTTGCTTAATCCTATTACCACCACCAAAGCAGCCTCTCTCTCCAGCTCACAAAACATCCTTATGTTTGTGGTCCCAACAACAGAGAAAACCTCAGCTTATCCAGCCACATGAATTATTTTCATGCAGTATCGGATTTTTCTGCATTGGATGTTTTACTTGATTGGCATAATGTTGGGCAGCAATAAAGAATCAATGTGAAAATAATGAAAACCACCTACAACCCATAGCAACCTGATTAACCATGGTAGTTTAATAAACTTAACACTTACTATAATCGCAGCATCGGAGCAGCCAGGGGCATCCTAACAGAGTGAAGTGGAGGCAGACGCATCAAGACACTGATATACAGTATATTCAAACATCCAGTGGTTCAAGCAGCAGAGAAACAGAGTTATACCTGTAAGGAAAGATGGGCTGACACAGGGATGAGGGAAAAGATGAGATATCTTAAATTGGGGCTGCGTTGCTCGTGGTATGAACAGAGATCAAGCAGCTAAATAATAAATCAATAAATTGAGTGAAGGTTCATTGGCATCTCACCTAGCAGATGAAAAGGAGATAAGAGGATACATAGAGCATGTCTGAGCAAACAGGAGGGTGGGTAATCTATAAAAAACTAAAAGATTAGAACTTGAAATTTACATACATGTCTATGTGCTCAAAACATGAATCATATATCATATATTACTGGACAATGAGCTGACTGCATGATTTGGTTGAAAGAATTTGATGAACATATTTTTTTTAAAAATCAGGAAGAGCAAACACCTACATCCGCAGGTGAAAAGATGAAGTGGCAGACGGATTTAAGAAAAGAGGAGGGAAGGCAGAGTTCAAATCCCAGGCGTAAGAGTCGGAGTGTCGGTAGTGAGAGTGAGAGGAGGGGGTACTGCCTGTGGGAGTGCTGAGGAGTCAGTGATAATTAGCTCAATTAGTGACAAAGGCAGTGTAATAAATACCGACTTAGTGTCTGGGTCCCTGCTGGCCTCTCCCTGCGCAGCCTGCGATGTGGCCCTGGCCTGACGGACAATTCATTAAACTGACAAAATACCCCACCGTCCAGGCGTGACGCAGCGAGTTAGCCCCCTACAGGCCCTGCTCATTGTTCTAATTGTCTGGGCTGGAGTCACTTTGTGGCCGCCTCCTCCTTCACCCACCCTGTCTTCACGCTCTGCCTTCAGAAAACCCATGGAGTTAATGCCCCTACCTTACTCTGTAAGTAGGTGATCGGCAGGTTGGAGAAAAAAAAGCAGTAAGAGTTCCTTGGGGTGGGGTGGCTGGTGGGGGAGGCAGTGGGATTAGGGAATGGAGGTTGCCTGGGAGTGCTGGGAGCAGCATCGATCGGAATGTAGGAGAGATGAGTCCAGAAGCTCGGATGCGGGACAAAGCGAGAGTTAATAAGGAAAGATTGAAGGGGCTGGCGACAATGGGCTGCCACCCGAGTCGAGATGAAATTGCTTCCGAGGATTATTGGGAGTGGGTGTGAGTGCTGTGAGTGTGTGTTTGGTTGGGCATTTGTGTGTGTAGTAGCAGGGGGAGTGCTGGATTGATGGCTGCCCCTCTGGTTGGGGAGCAGGGGACCAGGGGAGGCTAACCGGCTGTTCCCACAGTCTGTTCTGCTGAAGCCACCTTTGACACACGGGGCTGCCAGGCGGCGAGCAGGCAGCCATGATGAGGAGGGCACAAACAAAAACAACTGCTCCACTCCACAGAAGTCACCGTCTCTTGGAAGACCGGTGGGGAAACGATAAAGGTTGGAGGTGAGAAAAAAAAAACGGAAGGAGAGCAGGAAAGTATGACGTGGAAGTAAAAGAGAGAAACAAACAGAAAAAAAATATGTGCACAGCTGGATCACAACCCATCAGGTCCTGAATATCCAGTGTCAGGAGATAATAACAGGTGGGCATCCAGTTGTGATCACATGACAGCATTTACATTACATGCAGCAACGCTTTACTAATTCTAATCCGATGTCAAACAAAGATTTAGTTCTGGGTATCACTCACCATTAAATGGTTAATTTGGATTGAGATTAACTATACAGTAAACTGATGCTTAACTTCATGAACAATAGAACAGGGTTACTAGGGTCAAAGTTAATGGAACCGTTTTTAAAATGTATTATACAGACAATATGAAACATAACCACACTGACGGTTGTCCATGATTTAACACTAGAAGTTTCCTCCAACTTCTGATCCTTACAAATGATTTAACAATATTAGTCATTATTATGAATGCAGAGAAGATGAGATGGCAAAAAAAGATAAAGTGGCTGCAAATGAGAATTCTTGCTAAAGGAAAAATGGAAAAATGTTTTAACTGCTGGGTGGACCTGACTTGAATTTAAAGGATGTGTGAGTCAAATAAACGCAGTGGGGTTTGGATGATAATTCAGAATGATAGGCTACCCACAGGTTGTGTGTTTCATAATGTAGCATGTCTCCCCCAACGTTCTATTGATCCTAACACTCGCCTGTGGGTGAAGAGAAGTTCCAAATAATTAGGGGCACTGTTATGACAGGTACACCCTTACACTGCTGTAACATAAGAAGCATTGATTTTGTGCCTTTAAGTTGACCACAAGACTATTACATAACAAAATATGCATTTACAATTTCATCACACACACACACACACACACACACACACACACACACACACACACACACACACACACACACACACACACACACACACACACACACACACACACACACACACACACACACACACACACACACACACACACACACACACACACACACACACACACACACCAAGTACATAAAGAAATATAAAGTTACAAAAAAATGACCCAGTGGACTAATGGCTGTCAAAACACTGGGTGAAATGTATTCAGATTTCAAGGAAACAATGAAAAGAGTGTGTTGCATACGTGTGTGCGTACTGAAGCCGGTGTGTTTGAGTGTATGTGTGTGGGTGTGTGGATGGCAGCTGGGAGGCAGACACGGTCCAGGAGAATCATCCCCTAGCAACTGACCTTTTCGGCAGATGGCAGTTCCACAGCAACAACCAGCCAGCATCACAATGGCCACGGCCTCCTAATATCTCCATCACTTCATCATCTACCGACCTGCAACAACCTGTCACACAGGAAAGAGGGAAGTTTGAATTAATCTGCATGAACGTTAAGACCAACACATCACACACGCACGCACGCACACACGCACACACACAAACACACACACACACACACACGCACACACTACTTTGGGTCTGTCTGACTGTTCCCATGTTCCTGGGGTGAGAAACAGGATGGTGGGAAGGGATGTGAAGAGGATGGAGCTGCAGAAACAGAACAAACAGTCACTGCTCTCTACAAAACTCTGTTTTCCACTGTTGGGTTTTCTGCACACACTGAATCAGGGTGGGAATGTGGACAGACCACTTGATCATGGTGAGCAATCAGCATTATGTCTGTGGTCAGGCTCTGCGCCTCTGTGGAGTGAGATGGAGAAAAAGCCTCACAGTTATGAGAGGTACATACATTTGCGTATGTGTGCATGTGTGTGTGTATGTGTGTGTGTGTGTGTGTGTGTGTGTGTATTTGTGCATGTTTGTGATAGTCCAGCTTGACAACGATGTTAATCGCTGAGTCTTGTGCATATGAACACTTGAAAAAGTGAATCTGCATGAGGTGGTAATATATTTTGATGTATCAACACCCCCCCCCTCTCCAGCCACCCATCTGCACAAACACACACTGACCTCTTGATTGTCTTGGTGTCATGTCCCTTTTATCCATTGACTGTTGATATTAAATCCTTTTTTCATCATCTGCTGCACCCAATCATCATGAATTATCACCTTGCTAAATAATTTAAAGTGATCTTGAATCCATCGTAGACCCCAAATGCTCAACTTGTAGTAGAATTTTACAGACAACGTTGGAAGAGAACGACTAAAATCCATCCTAAATAAAAAACCTAACTCTCTAATTACACATCTGTGAATATTTAACCTGACAGGAGCAGACAAGAGACAACAAACTGATAAAGGACATGTTACTATCAGATCCCCTGGGATTGAGCGTGTTCATTGGAAAACTGTACATCAATGTGTTAAAACCACTGGATATTCTAGTGGAGATCATATGCTAGACTGATGAGCTGGACTGTAATAACAGGGAGAATTTGTGTGCGGACCCCTGACGGTGTATGTGTACGGCAAAGACAGGCTTCAGCTCCGACGTCGTCATCAAACGAGTGCAAACTGTGGTGGAATGTATGCGACAAAAAATGAGTCAATGCACTATTTCACCTGTCAGCGGGGATGAAGTCTGTGTTTCTTCACATCAAGCAGACTACTCAGTGATAGATTGAAGCAATATGTGCCTGGTTAGATTGAACGCTTCTCGTTATCCAAGTATGTCTAAGGTTAAATATATGATATTTATGTATTGTATTACATACTGTTTTACTTTTACTGAGATCATTTGTACTATACAGTGAAATATGGCTTCATATTTATATTTAGCAAGATAAAATGACAGTGATAAAAAGGATTCTGATTTTACTAAGCGGTCAGACATCATCTCAACCTCTACATGGCATCTTTGAGTCAATAAATAGCACTGAGAAATGGCTTCAGGCTCAAGGTCTTCATCTTAAATCTTGTAATTCTTCTGGAGACAAAGGGAGAAATGCTCAGTTTTTGGTTTTAATTACTAGCTGTGTTTTACAGCTACGGTGGGCGAGGACACAGCAATGACACAGCAGTGAAGGAATGTTTATTTGCTGCATTTTAGGAGCTGAGTGGCTTGCAGGAACTATGACACATTCTTGTGTCACTGGCTCTCCAGCTCAGACATACTTTCACATTCACACACTGGCGCCCCGTGTGTCGGTTCACAGACATACTGTATATGATTCCCCCAAAACACATTATGCACACATCCTCAAAATGTTGTCACTTCTGGCATCTGTATGTTCATGCATGACGACTTAGAGTGACACAACATACTTCCCTTGTGTGTCAACGTCTGCAAGAGGCTGCTGTACAATGATGATTCAAAGATTTTTCAAACCTTACTTCAATGTTCTGGTGGTCCATGACCACAAAGTGTATATCTATGCATGTCAGTAGGTGTGTGTGCTCAGTTGCATGGCACACACCTCTCCCTCAACATATTTCCTTTTGCAGTCCTGTCCATTATCCCCTGCATCTGGCAGCCAAAGCCTGTAAAGAAGACATTTCTCTTGGCAACTGTTTTTAAAGGCAGTGACACAGGGGACAGCCAACCACAGGAGCCACACATCTTCCAATCTACATGCATACTGAGAACTGCTCGCATAACAGAACCGCCCCAATCTCGGTCTCTTCCCCATGTCCCACTCACACTTGCACACACACGATAATGCACCCACCCGCCCTTGTCTCTCTGCAATATACTTAACCAAGCTTTGAGGGCTAATCACTTCCAGAGCCAGAGCTGTCCTACAAACTGTGCCAGTAGACTTTCAGTACAGTTTGCACACTAAAAGCTTCCTTCTGGCCCCCAATTGAATATTGTGTGAATATAACACATGAGCTCAGAGAACTTCACAGGAGAAGCTGTTAAGTGCTGTGATTATATGTACAAATGTTTTTAATTTGGACATTAAATGCTGCCTGGTTTTTGAAATGGACGATGTCCAGCATCATGTTTAAATCATGAAACCTGGTGTGTGAGTGTCATCAGTAAGGATGCAGCAGTTGTCAACAGATTCTCCAAGGGCACTGAACCCTCAACACACCCCTGTTTAAGATACTATTGGAGGAATAAGCCCACCTGAATCTATCCGAGGTTGACATAGCCACAAAAAAAAACAACATGTCCTTTGCATAAGTGAATATACTTTGATTAATATCATGTGCGTGTTGTATTTCATTCAGTTACAGCTGCAGAGAACAGATTATCCCAACAGTCAGCTTGTTGAGACACATCCCTCTTTTGATTACCTGCCAGTCATTAAGTTTTCAGACATCTGGATTCATCTAAAAGAGAAGTAGGTGTGTCAGCATTTTGGTCTGATTTTTTGACATACTACCAGCTTCACATTTGTCAACCATCCAGACAGATTTCTTAAAAAATCCTCTGGGATATAGACATTTTTATTACAGCTTGATTCAGCTTTTGGAAGCTATATGACAATGGAAAATGTCCAGGTGTAAATGTGTGGCAATGTTCACCCGTATTTGAACTGCGAGGGTCTGATGGTTTCTTAGGTCTTATGCCTGGATCATAGCGGATTTCTTTCCCTGCAGCCATTCTTTGTTTGTCTTCAACTTTAAAGTTGTGCAGCAGCTGGTACTTCTCCTCAAACCCATGGAGAACTAATAAGAAAAAAAGATAAGAAATTTCTGGTAGAAAAATTTCACTGGTGGTCTGAAGATATTCCAACACTTTATGAATGAGTTCTGAGGAAAGGATGCTCCACTTTGGCACATCTAAACGTGAGCTGTACTCGATTTTAATCATGACCCATCTTGAAACAATAATATAAACAATGTCACATGGGCCTCTTTTTGAAAATAATAACACATTTCAATTTCCCAAATTAAGGCTTGTGTGGAGTGAAAGACGTGTGTGAAGTACAGATCAACTATAAACGTGGCCTTCAATGGTAATCACGTTGTGGGTCTTACTGATGTTGGTGACGACTGCCATCTACTGACAGAAAGTTAGAACTGCAAGCATTTAGTTAGGGTCAAAAATGTCTATGCGAAGCAATCTGTTCCGTGTACCATGTAATTGTAATTTAATATTCGTTTCAGAAAGGGGTATAAAAAAAGAATGGGTTTTTTTTGTATAGAATACAACGACAACAACAACAACAACAAAAACAACAACAACAACGTGTGTTCCTTTTTGTCAAAAACGAAGGGGTTAATGAGAAATTGTAATTTCATTTAAAAACGATTTGACTTTCAATTTCTGTTTTCAACAAGACAAAATAAATAACGAGAAATAATAAATGAAAAAAGAATACTTTTTTTTTTTCTGAGACCGGATGTTGTCACTTGACTTCAAAGAAAGAGAACCAAACATGGTGTGGTAGAACACCTGGGGCACAGATCACTATGGGAACCCTGAACATTCTGTTATATTCTACACCGACAGTCCTACATTACATTAGATCTTGTTTTGTAACCAGATAATAACATCCGGTCTGTGGAAACGAGAAAAAAAAGTACAGTAATTATTTGTACAAACCCAGCATTGCATTCCAAATAATGATCCAGGTGTGTTTTTCTGGACATTGGTGATTTATTTTCCAATCAGTTTCAACTGAATTCATCATGAGAAAGTGTGAATTAAATTAGCATGAAAAATGTGTCAACTGATTCATACATTTGTGTTCAATAGACAGTGTTGACCTGTGAAAGAGCAGAGAGCCAAATATCCAAACAGAGAAAATATTCAGTAAGTTGCTCGAGACACAGCAACTGAGAGTCGACCTACAATCCGGAAAATAAAATAAAAGGGACAATAATAGGGCAAGTTATATTACTTTTCAGGATTTTCTCTGCTCACACATTAAGCATCATTTTACCTCTTGTTCTGTTGATACCATCCACTGAATTCATGGTGCCACAGAGGACAGAGCATGACAGGACAGAAGATGGATGATTGACTACAACACAGGAGGTCAGGTAAAGGAGACAAAAAACAATGGCTTAAAAGCAATGGCTCAAAATCCCCTGATAAATGATCTGTAGTTGTAATATTAGATGTAGCCGTATATTTCTGTATTCTTTTCTGGTTTTAGTACAACATAAACACTCAATGCAGCTACACGACAGGAATTCAAAATAAAGGTAAAATAGCTAAATTGATCTGTACAACAATGTTCAGGAAACTTTAGAGCAGACCCCAAGGACTAAACAGTCTATGAAATAATGATTAAAAAAGATTAAAGAGGGTGGAAAAAAAATGTTCCAAAACTAAAAGCAAAAAGAAAAAGATGATTTAGGAAAAGCAGTGAAGGATTTTTTAAAAATGGGTGAATTGAACTCAAAGGCATCATCAAAAGAATTGAATGAAGTTCAGAATGAAGTTGTCCTGTGGGGCCATAACGTTTGTTAAAATACAAACCTGGCAGGTGGAAATGGCTGTTTGAAATGAGAACAAATCAGTTTTATCATAACGATAGGTCTGATAGGGGTTGATTCTATGTGTATCATTACAAGCATTAAACACATGCAATAAGATAAAAGGCTGGAAATAATATCTGGATGGATATAATATCTGGATATCTTAAGAGAGCATGGGGAATATGGATGGCTTTAAAAATATAGCAAGACCAAAATTTAGCCTAATTAAATCAGAAAGTGAAAAATAAGTGGCAGGAAGAGGAAAACAGAGAAAATAAACACTGCATTGAAAGTAAGTGGGAGGAATTAATTCCTCTTGTTTTTCCTTTACTGCAAATTCTTATCCTGTTTAAATGTTGAAAATTCAATTGAATATTTATCATTCTGTGCATTGTAATTTCACTCTGAAACACCCTGTAGTTTTTTGTTTTTTTTTTGCTCTTTTGTCAAACACTGTCTATCAGGACTTGGAGACTTTTACAGTTATACATAGACACCATGGCTGTCCTTGTGACTTGTCCCAGTCACTTGGTTTTGATTGTGTGCTGTCCCACCATGCTGCTGTATGCCTCATTGAAAATAAAAACAATGTGATTTGAAAGCTGCCACTTGTATTGCGTTGGTGATGTATGAGACATTCAAAACATGCAAAAGCAAAGAAATGTGAGAGCTGAGCCAAGCAGAGGTTTATACTGTACCTACGTTTCCTGTTGAAGACAGATGGTAGACAGTATATTAAAACAAAAACTGCATATTCACACATAGAAATGATGATCTGTTTAGAATCGTTGAAGCTTTATAAATTGCAATTACACATGCACATTCTTAAATTGTGCCAATTCATTCAGTCAATTTTGTGAGCATTGACTTGCAGCACAATACTTCATCCTATTAGCATATTAAAGGCCTTGACAGCCACATTAACAGCTGGTAAATACAAGCAGTGCTTTGGGTGGGGACATAAATGTGGTATTCTTGTGAATTGTTTATATCAAGGCTGCAAAATTAAAAAAAAAAAATTCTGTTGTTGACGCGGTTTTGAATAGCAGATCACATCAGTTAAAAACTGTCAAAACACTCGGTTTGATAACAGCGTGAGACACTTCCTCAGAATGGATGAAGGTCACACTGATCTGTGCAAATTCAAAACCAGAAATAATACTCTGTCTATTCATCTTTAAGTAGTTTTGAAACTGTACCTAAAATTTGTATATGGGAGCAGGCAAGACAGATTTCCCCACAGAGGAAAAACATTACAAGGTAAAAATGTGAAACAGATACAGTAAAGGTCAATTCCATTGGCCAAAAGGTCACAAGGAAATGTAGTGTCCAAGTTTCCAATTTGACTACAGATGTGTTTCTCAGAATGAAGACACTTTTGTGTAACACTGACGTCTTAACATAATGCAGACATAATACAAGCAAGAATCTTATACTCTGTTTCAGATTTATTGTAGTCACACTGAATAAACTGTTGCTGTCAGTTCTAGTCTTCTAACTGAGGCTTCCACCGCACAATGCCTACTTTGATATTAATCTTATTTTCAATTTGTCATTATTTATTAAAAATAGAACTATTTAAAACAAGGAAAATGGAAATGTAATAAACTGAGAGGACTGTGAAATATTTATCATATTAAAAGTTAATTATATCTGTGTGTGTGTGTGTGTGTGTGTGTGTGTGTATATGTATATGTAAATGTATATGTATGTGTGTATATATATATATATATATATATATATATATATATATATATATATATATATACATACGAACACACACAATAACCACGCACACACACACACACACACACACACACACACAAATATATACTGTATATAAATTTGTATAAATTTGACATCATCCTGAAAATGTGAATAGAACGTGATGTCTATGTTCCTTTTTTCGTTCAACATATTCCTATCTTACAATTGAAATATCCAAATATATTTGTTATTTTTGAGATAGATAATTTTTGAATAATTTACTATAATTTTGAACTGTAATGACCAAAATATGTGCCTTATTTTTTACAGGGATAAACTTTTTGAGAATGTATAAATGTATCTATGCAAAGTTAAAATAAAGTACATAAGAACATGAATGCAAATGCCATTATAGTCAAACTAGCAGGATCACTTTTACAATAAACTTTACTTTATTGACAGTAAAAATTTTGAGAATATTGAGGGGCAGGCATTTGTAAATGCAAGAACATCTCGGAAAGCAATGTGACGTCTCTTTTTTTATATACGGTGATGAGGCAGTTGTACATCTTGAACTTTGAGGTAAAGTGTTTTTCATGTTATGTCACTCACAAAATATCGTATAACATTGAAAAGTCCACACAGGAGACAAAACCCATGTCTCATTTTTACATTTTGAAATTACTTCACATTTCCAAAATAATTCACAATTTAGGGAAAAGCAGAAAATGACAAGCACACATGCTATAGTCCATTCACACACATCTCTCTACTTATCAAACCAAGTGCATTTTTAGATTTACATTTTCCAACAGTTTCAAGTATATTTTTGCCTTTGATAACAGAAAATTCAGTTAAACTATGAAGCAGCAAACCCACAACAACAAATTAGAATACTGAGTTTGGTCTCATTCATGTTCCCAACGTTAACATTATCAGATAACACCATACTGTAGCAATAAGGTTTTTGGGTGCTATAAAGAAGCAGGAGGTAACATTTCATGGACTTGAGGAGTATGCTGGATAAGATTTGGGATATAGCTGATTAAATACACCAAGGCTGAAACAAACAACAATAAATAGATAATCACGATCAATAACTCAGCAGATCAAAACTGATTTGTCAATTCATTCTTAAATAATTTGTTTTTTAATTTACTTACATTATGCAAATTGTGTAAAATCTCAGCCACAACTGCTGAATGTAAAACCACAAAAAGAATTGCAGCACACTACAGTGTAGACCATAGAACCAGTGCAAAGCTGTGGGATTCTATAGAAGGCCAGCTCCGTTCAAAATGCACCGGTGTCACAACTGAGATGATCGGTTATTGTTAGCATTATGCAATTTATCAGTGCAGTCGTACAATTGCAGAAAAAAAAAATGTGGAAAGCTTATCGGTTGCTTAGGCAAAGATGTTTATATATAAGCAGGAAACCTAAAAGTGCGATCCTGTATAGGCGTGGCACGTCAGGGCAACTCAGTCAGGCTCTTACTGTACACCACATAGCTCATGGTCTGATCTGCACCAGCGTTCTAAGGCTTACTTTAAAATCCAAAAGATAGTTTTTAAGCTCAGGTTCACTTCCTTCATGATTTTGCTTTGCCCTGATAGTCTCACTGTGTAGCTGCAAACATTCCCTTGTCTGAGGTGACCTCACACACTGTTGAACCACGCTGTAAACAATGTATTCCTACAGCAGTGCACTACTGTAGGAGTTAAGGCAATCCTTTTCTGTGCTTCATCTGTGATGAAAACTCCCAAACTCAGAGGCATAAAGCTCTCAATGCATATTAAGCTGACCTGACACATTACATAAAACAACCTTTGCGACCACAAAAACAATGCTCTTAGCACACACTAATCATACTATATACTACAATACATTTGAAATGCTCGTGCTTTTCTAAATCTCTCAAAAGTGCTAGCTAAATCACTTAGCAAAAGATGGCTAGTCAAGATTTTTGAGCACCAGTTCCCTTCTAGTTTTTTTTTTTTTTTTTTTAAAGAGGAAATTCCTAAAGAAGGCACTTTTGAAGCAAAACCAGTAGTTTTGCCAGATGAATTGATATGGGAGTGAAGTCAATCTTAGAATGTAATTTTCCTCCTCTATACTTAAAGTATGTCTGCTTTAGTTGAATAAATAATCTCACAATAAAAACACAAATCTTTTTACGTGCACTTGGGATTTAAAGTAACTCATCTGGTGCAGAACAAACATGAGCCCACAACTTAAGAGAGCAGCAGACCCCTTTTTCTCGTCGATCCACCAGTCCCCCTATCCTCAGGCCACCTGATGCTCTCCACGGCTGAGGTGAGACAAGAACTCGTACCGGTCGTGGCTGTGGTGGCCGCAGATGTTGCACTCGAAAGGTTGGTGGAAGCCGTGACAACCCATATGGATGGTGAACATGACGTGGTCCAGGAAGAGAATGCGACAGTGCCGGCATTGGAAGGAATGCACAGGCCGACCATCCCTGTCTAACACCTGCATAGTCTCCCCGGTGGAGAGGAGTGAGCCATGACTCCTCTTTACTATGACAGGGGGAACAGGACATGCTCTCTCCCACTCTGGGTCCAAGTCTTTGGCCTGGCTGGGGCTGGAAGTGGGATGGCTGCGGGGCATTGCCAGGGGTTGGAAGTGGAGGTGGTGGTTGTTGGAGGTACTTGTCGGGGCTGTAACCCTTGTGCTCTGCTCTTCTGCTGTGCTTTCTGTGTCTGTAGAGTCAGGGCAGCCGTTGGGTGAGGTGGTGTGGCTATGAGCAGAAGGCTGGTCGTCGCGGCTTTCACCTGCCTCCCGTCCTCCCAAGCCTAGTGGCATTGCTTTGGGCCAACCTCCACTATGGGCTTGGGGACCCTGAGGAGTCATGCGGCTGTTGATGGAGCCCATAACTATTCGTAGCTCCGACAGGAAGGCAGGATGAAGCTGAGACAATGCAGGTAGCTTGTGGTTCTCCTTTTTTCCTTGGTCACTTTTGAGGTTCGATCCCGCCATCCCAATGGCGTCCCCAGCAGGCTGAGAGATCATGAGGTCCCCTTCTTTCTCAGAGCCAGAGGACAATTCATAAGGTGCTTCAGGCAGGTCAAGATGCATGTGCTTTTCACCTATGTAACAGACATATCACCAATAAATAACAATTAGAATGTCATTTTTCCTTGACTGATTGAATTTCTCCATCTGGTCCATTTTCTCAAACAACATGACTGACAACGTCAAGTTGATATTTGGCTGATTTGTCTTTATGATGCCAAATGGAGATCACATTGCTGCTCTTCATCAGTCACTTTACTGAGTTGAAGATGAATCATGATTATTGTATATGTTAAGTTAAAAATAGTTGAGTAAAGGCAGTCTGGATGAATGACAACTCACCCAAAAACTTCTGCGGCGTTGACCTCTTGCGTTTGGTGATGCTGTTTGTCAGCCTATCCACAAACTGGATTTTTTTACAGGATGGCTGGAGCATGGGTTTAGTAATCATCTCCATATTTACTGATTCTTCATCTGTAAATAGAGAATGGCTAAGTCATTACCTTTATAAACATTCCAGTAGAGTTCAACAGGCTTTTTTTGTGTGACATATTACTTTGTGCTGTCTGTGTGCTGACTGCAGTCTGACGGTCCAGACAACCATGGCAGCGATCTAGATGTTCCTCCAGTGTGTTCTGCTGTTTGTAGCTGCGACTGCAGTAGCTGCACTTGAAAGGTTTCCCAACAGTTGGAGAGGAAACTGTAATTATGAGAAACAAGTATTTGTTTTCTTAAGACACGGAAAAAATTGTCAAATGTAGACAATAGACACTGTTGAATGAACACAAAAATGACACGTAATATGGCATTGTGGGAGGGGATTTTAAAAAAACAAACTTATTTCTTGTTAGAAAGGTTTGAGAGAGTGGATTCCCCCATTTATTGGTAATTACTCTGTGAAGCTTGCCAATCTTGACAGAACGTCTAACCGTTCACCGCAACATTTCATTTGAGAAGACCGTCGGAAAAAACTGACGTCAACATGCTGAAATCCATTTTACGAGAATCGCTTCTTCGTGAAAACCTGTGGCACCCATTGAGATGACCATACCTGCTGTACAAAGTATTTATGTGAACCCAGTTAAACTGAAAGCATTCACAGGATTTCCTGTTTTCAGAAACTGTTAAATGTCATATTTTGTCTTCAGGCCTATTTCCTTTAAGTGCCTCAAAAGAGGGCCACTCTAATGTAGCACCACTTCTTCACACTTGCTTTAGTGGTGTACACTATTCCCCTTCACAGTATGGATTAATATTGTTTTGGAACAGATTCATCCATCAGCTTTAACAATGTGAAATGTCTTCATGATGTCTTTGGTGTGTGAGACAATGTTGATACACACATAGTCTTAAGAATTTACCTGCATGTGTTCGTAGATGTCCAGCGAGGGCATCTCTCCGGCGACAGGCGTAATTACAAATGGGGCATTTGAAAGGCTTCTCTCCTGAGTGCAACTTGATATGGCGCAATAAGTTGCCCTTCTGGGTAAAGGAAGCCCCACACTGGTTACACTGGAATGGCCTTTCACCTATAAATACATGAACAGCATTGCATTGCCTTTATATCTTAGTATTTATTGCAGTAATACATGTGGTCCATAAATTTAGCTTTTAGTACAACCTAAATGTATTTTACCTGTGTGGCTACGCTTGTGCACCATCAGCACATTAGGTCCAATGCAGATCATCCCACACACTTCACACTGGAGCTTCCCATTGGGCAGCCGGATAGGTCCTGGTGAAGCAGCTTTCGAACTGGCCATCTCATTGTAAATGCTCATTCCATCTGTTCCAGTGGTAATGAAGTCTGTGCTGATTTCTTCCGCGGGTTCCCCTCTATCATCCTTCCTGCTTTCGTCCGTCACAGCCGCTCTGTTGTTTGGCTGCGGAGCACCTGGTGACTCATCATCACTGCAAAGCTCAACCTTAATGGAGTTTGCTGTATAGAGAGGGAAGGATTGGAACCTTTCATATATAACCTGTTTTTAATTAAATTAATGAAAACTACATTTTGGAAATGTTTCAGTTACTTTTCAAGGCTAAAAGCTGTGTGGAAATGACTCAAGTTAACACAGAGAGGAATATAAGAGGGAATCAGCTCTGATTCCTTCATACAAAGGTATCTAGTCTGCATCTGACACAACTGACCACTAAGTTCCTGCCTAGGTTGCCTTGAGAACAGGGTCAGGCTCTCTAGTTCTGATTTAGAATGGTTCTGATTGGGAAGGAAAGTTATTATTATTCCAACATGTTCAAGTTGAAATGTGAAAAAAACTTTTTATTACCACAGTAATAAAAAACTGGAATGAAAAAAATTGGTTTTGAAACCAAATGATAACAAAACTGAAAAAATATTGGTTTGTTTGACAGCTAAAAAAGCCATGCTCTTAAAATAATGGGACATCTGCTTCTTGAGCTTAAATATGAAGTAACAGTAAACTCGAAACCTTTCTGGAATCCACACATAAAGCAGATGACTAAAAACAGATTTTTTTATTACCTAAAATATAATGTCAAAATAGGCCAATCCTTTTCCAACAAGATGCAATTGAATTTCTTCCAGCTTTCATGTCAAATTTAACCATTCTCCCAAAGCAGTCAATTGAAAAAAAAAAAAAAAGGGAGAGGAGTAATCATTGAAAATAAGCAGTCAACAAGAGGATTTAGTCTGATGCGAACAGTCTCTAAAACGTAACATTAACAATGGATTTATGTGCATGATGACATTCACGAGCATCAAGACCTCTGACAGTCCGGGTCAGGTTGAAAGTTAGTGCCAGCAATGAAGACTATAGGCTTCCTGTAAGAAAACTCTGTCACAACCTGCCTGTTCTTTCATATTTTGATGGGGTTGTCCTGCTGAGGATGAAATTCATTCAGCCGAGGTAGAAATGTAAAAACCAGAGGGGGGAGATGATTCCGTGCATCCCTCTAAACAAAATTGTATCTTGATTATTTGCATTCCGTTGGTTCTCAGTAAATTTAAGAATACAATTTAAGGTTCTTATTGTTTATCTTGCTGTTTTGGCACCAGCCAGCAGATTCTCAATCATTTTATAACACTTCAGTAGCTTAAATATATACTTGAAAGCTTTAATATACAAATGTATACACATTCCAAGACTGTGGAACAGTGCCAGTACCTATAACAGCTGAAGGTAATGATAACTATTATTATTATTATTATTATTATTATTATTAGTAGTAGTAGTAGTAGTAGTAGTAGTAGTATTATTATTAGTATTATTATTATTATTACTATTATTACATCCCTCTTGAAAGCGGTGATTTATTGTAATGCAACCATTGCAGATAGAAAGATGAAACAAAAAACACATTACTCGGATGAAAATCCACATCTTGAGATGATGACCTTGACCTTGACAAAACTAGGTCAAGGTAAAATTTCAACTTTTGTACACTCAGGAACCGAATAAGATAGAAGGACGAGGGAGAAGGCCAGTGTGAGTAAGACCACAAATCAAAGCTAGTGCTTTGATCTACCTATGTACTAACTTTGATCAATGGTCAAAGCTAGTGCATAGCTTTGACCTGCCCTGAAAGGTCAAACCTATGCACTTGTCAGGTACCACTTTCAGGGTACCCTGACCTACACTGGAAGTAGGTCAGGGTAAGTGGGTCTCTGATTGCCTTGGTTCTTGTTATTATTTATTTATTTATTTATTTATTGATTGATGTTACTATTATTGCAAAACTTTAATGAAGCCTCCAATATAGACCATATGGCCACAATGAAATACAAAAGTAGTTTGATAACTGACCACTCAGGGAGCGATGTGGTGAAGACTGCTGACTGTTTGGTGATCTCACTGAAGGGCCCTGCATCCCGCCATAAAAATCCTGTTCTGCTGATGACTCTCCTCCATTACCTGAAACAAGTAGACCCTCTTTATTCAGTGAAGACATTGTACACACAAGTACACCAGTTCTTCCTTTGTATTTAAGTTTACCTTGTGCACATGAGGAACCATTGCAGTCATCAGAATTCATTCTCTCACCAGATTCCTTAAAAAACAGATTATATATATTATTTCCCCGCCTCATATGAATCCAAATGAGACCGAATGTAACAAATCTCAAGCACAAAAAAACGTTAATACAATCTTTTAATTCTGACTATAGAAAACCTACTTACCAGCTGTTTGTTAGAACAATAATAAGTAAAGATGGGTAAATAAGTAATCAATAGTTTTATGTTTTCACTTCCAAGTGTCTCCTGATAAGTTCAATCTTATAAACTTTATTTGGTAAATTTGAGTTCTGCCTTGCTATTTCTGTATCATAAGGATTCTTCTGTACTGTGGCCAGAAAATGAATATGAACAGCTCCACATTTATAGAAAGCTAATGGGGTGTGGAGGAGGAGTTGAAACTACCGTGGGTGGACAAAATAGCTAGAAGACCTTGCACTATGCTGCAATCGAGTGCTACACTCCCACAAACTGCCCTTGATTGGAATATCTGACATAATATCAACAAAATTCAACATCAAGATAAAAAAAAAAAAAAATCGGGAGGAAAATGCATAGTCTGGAGAAAATGAAGAGAAGTAGAGATGGACGGAATATTATGTGAGTAAAAACAAAATCAAAATCTCCATTTCGAACGTTACAATATATCAGAAGTTCTCAAACTTTTTTCTGTCAGGCTCTCTTCCTACATTCAGAAGCCATAAAAGTTCACCCAACAATTCTTATCAATCATTAATAATGATAGGGGAAGCCATTAATAAAAAATGATTTCATTACCTCTGCCAAGGAGGTTAGGTTTTCCATCCATGTCCTGTGTTAGATAGTTTGTCAGCAAGTTTACTCAAAAGCTACACAATGGATTGGAAATGATGGTCTTGGGCCAGAACAGAACAATCAAATTGTGTTCCAGATCTTGACAAAGGGAAGAATCCAGGACTTTGTCTTATTTATTTATGGTTGTCTTTAATACAGTGAAATAAGGTGTGTTTATTTTCATTTCTCAGGGAATACTGAATGTAAATAGCGTTACAAAAGTAGGGGCTTGAATGTGTGCATTTTGGTGTAAATGTCAATGAAAAATCTGAATTAAGATTACAGTAGTTCCGCACTATAAATTGCACTGGATTATAAAGTGCACCTTCAATGAATGACACATTTTTTAAAAATTCACATGAAAGGCACACTGGATTGAAGTTACAGCTGAGAGTTGAGAACTCATCTGAGAACTCAATAAATGGCCTATTTTAAAACTGTTTTCATATATAAGGCGCACTGAATTATAAGGTGCACTGTCGGTTTTTGAGAAAATTAGTCTTTTAGGTGCGCCTCATAGTGCGGGAAATACTGTACTGATTTTTGGATGAGGCTTGGATGAAATAAAGGGGGGATTCTTGTTGGAGGTATGAACTATACGAGCCATCATAGTCTGAATATTAGTGAACTGTACGTATGTCAGCACAGTCGCATCAGGAAATTAGTTCATTTTCTTCAAAACATAAAAAAAAACCCCAAAAAAATCGAGGTGGTGTTTTATTTTTATGTATTGTAATTTTCCCATTTTTATTATCTATGTTTTTTCTTGACATTTTCCCGGCATATTAATATTACACATTCACTGCTCATATAAATAGTAGAGGTTGAAGTGAACCGTGCAGACTACCATGCTGGTGCTGCTGAGTTAACATTTTCCGACGTTTGCAACATGTCGATTTTAAATGATCACACTTCAGGTATTGCTATATTGAATTTTATGCTGTGGGTGGGGAAAAAGATGAACGCTTACATCTAGAACGTCGCATCTTTTTAGCTCAAATGGATGACTTCAGTCGGGAGACTGTGGAGTAATAGAGGGGGCGGAGAGAACACATAGCAGGGCAAAATGAATAGAGGATTGGACGCGCATGGGGAGCAACAGGCGGTGATGCAGCCGTGAGACGCGCCAGTCACACCAGGGCACGGCGATTAGGATGAAAAGGGACGCGCAAAAAAAAAAAAAAAGCGCAGATTCCCCGTCTGACAACGCTTTCCGTCCGATATGAACGATTGTATGTTAAAAAACACATTTGCAAATTACTGTCATGGCATCTCCATCCATACGTGACTATTTGTTTTATCTGCTCGGTGGATTTTTGGTTCATTACGGCACCAACGGGCTGGTGGACGGTCGCGACAGCGGCGAGACACAACGGCAATTTGTTGCAGGAGTTGCCACAGTCCAAATTGTCTACATGAACGCAGCTGTCATCGAGCATCGAGCACGTCAGACTGACCTGAGCCATGCAATGTTTCTCATGAGCCGTTGCTATGGCACCCGACCACACGACAAATGGCATTCACCTCACCAACTATTCAAAAACACGCCGTACTTCCAGATTCAAACCCGATCGAAGGTCTCACCAAACGTCGCGGTGAAGTCCACGGAGCTCTTCCCTTCCTGGCGACCGATTGTTGTTTTCCTCCCTAATTGTACGGATAGCTGTTTGTTTTCCCGAGCGACGACAGCATCTCCGGGATTTTTTTTTTTTTTTTTTTTTTTTTTACCTGGGAATCCCAAACAACTTCCGGGCCCATGCTGGGATACAGACCGAATAATTGTACAACAGAGCGCCTGATTCAGTGATTGTCGAAAGCATCGATGCGCTTTAGCTCCGAGTACAGGTGGCGTTATAATGTCACTTATCTGCCTTTATAAGCGCGCACAGACTGAACGAAGACTTCAGACTGGTGGTTATCCTTTTTTTTGTTGATGAGTCAGCTTATTGAAATTATTATTGTTTTAATTCAGGAAGAGTTTGTCATTAAAGCCTCCCCCCATGCTAATTAGAAATTTATATTTTTTATTATTATAATTTTTAAATTATGTTTAGCGACTAGGTTGCACATACTGTATATTTATTATACAGTCATTACCTGCTCCAAAGAGCTTGTGTTTTTATCAGTTAGTTTGTCTGATTACTTGTAGGATTTGTAAAAAGATTATCTAATTTTGATTACTTTTATTTAGTTATTTTCATGGAGCTCATGACACAAGGGGCAAATCCATTAGATATTGATGTCGCCCATTTATATTTTTATAAGTAAGCTTTTTTCTTAAATTTGATTTTATGGATTGAGACTACAATACATGGGCAGAATTAAGATCTTCCACACATAAATATCTGTATCAAAGTGCTATTTTGGAATTTGTTTTTTAATTTATGAAATTGCACGGAAAATTCTCTCCTCTGAGATAAATAAAAATGCTGCAGACCTCCAGTGAAAATCAAGCTGAAGCTGGAAGTGTGTTGATTCGTTTTCAAAGGTTACTGAGTGACATGAAGAAATTACATTTTTCCTGATTAACTTTCGGACTAATAATGATAGGTATGTGATTCTACATCATTGGGGTAAGTTTTCTTCGGCTTTAGTCATATTACCACGGGACTGGTGCTTGTATATACAGTAAATACATGCATAAACTGAATAATGAATAATAATTAATTTTACTATTCATATAGAAATCAAAATAAAGGGAAATGTGAATGGTATAATAGCGCTGAATGACAACCAAACACGTAAAATAGATGTTGATTTTAATGTATGGTAATAGCCTAAAACAGATAACACACCACAAGGTGGCAGCAGGCTGCTGTTTGTCACTGGCAACTAACGCACCATGACGTCCACACGATACATGGACAGAGATGCTCTTGATTTATAAGCCAACATTAGTACAACATTTAGACTATAAAACAACACCATCAAAAGTATCACAGATGCACTTCACAGGCCAATCATTAAGAAGTGAAGGGCAACTATTTGAATCTCTTGGGTCTGTGTCGTTGGAGAAGGATCTCATACGCCTCATGGATCTTCATGAACATTGCCTCAGCATCCTTGCTGGGGTTGTGGTCTGGATGCCATGTCTTAGCCAGCTCCCTATAGCTGCGAGTTATATCTTCAGGAGAGGCCTCTGCTTCCAGTGACAATAACTACAACACATTTGGAATATCCAGATTCAGCATATAAATTATTACTGTACTGAATAAATACAAACAGGACTCCCAGAACTATAACTCAATGTGCTACTAATATGGTCTTCAATTAATGTGGTCTTTAATTCATGTGTGCTCACCTGCAGTGCCTCAATTTCTCTTTCAGTGTACTCATGGAGTAATATTTGTAGCACCCTTCTCCAAGTCTCTTCATAATAACCCCCTCCAGTGAGAAAACAGAAGAACCGATATGGTATTAAAAGAATGTACTCCAGCACATTTCTGAGCCAAGGAAGAAACCAGAAAACATCCAGCAGTGCTGCTACACAGTCAGACAGGTAGTAGAGTGTGGCTGTTGTGTTATGGAAAACACAGTAACCCACTGGAGCAGAGAAAGCTAGCCAGGCTAGACCAAGCCTGTAAAGCCGTGGACCTAGACAAAAGACAGAAATAAATGTCACTGTAATAAAATTAAAATTGGTGCTATCCAGGTAAGTTGTCAAATTTGTGCAGATAGTCTCACCTAGTTCCTGCGTGTGACCAAATGTTTCTAGAGTTTTGAAACCACGGTACTGTGCAGCAGTGACGCTGGCAGCCAGGCTTATAGGCAGAGGAGATAATGTACTGCCGTAAAATAATGGGGAAATTAAGAGACAAGTAGTCAATGTTTTTTGGAGATTTGATGTCTGGTGGCCAGCAATAGATACCAGATGTACCCCTGCACCCACAGATAAAGGCAGAACAATCAAATAGAAGAACTTAAGAGAGTTCAGTCCAATCAGAGCAATGGTGCCAAAGTAGATTCCAACACACACCTGTCCAGCGAACCTGACAGGACTCACAGGTGGTGGGACCATCGAGGGAGATCTTTTTCTCCTTTTCTCTGTATCTTGATTGGCCTCACGAACATATGCAGGAATACGTAAGACCTCTCTGGCCCAGCCAAACCCAAATCCACCCAAGGTTACCATCCACAACAGAGCATGACTGTCTCTCCCTAAATACAAATGATGAAGGCCCAAAGGCCCACCTACTGCCCACAGGACATATGTTACCATTAATCTTTTAGCCATCCTTTGGCCTCAGTGGTTCATTTCCTCTGACAGATGAGTGTTTGCCTATGATGAGAACCTACAATGGGGGAACAGAAGAGTCTAGCATTATACCCAAGTCAGAATTATGAGAAATTATTAGTTCTTGGCAGTGCTATGTTCTGAAAATATCCTAATAATTTATAGGCATCATTACTTCTCAAAGAGTTTATTCTGTTTAAATTCTAGGATAAATTTTCTACCACACCAATCTTTGCTGTTTGTAATGGTTGAAATTGACGTATATTTCCAAACAACTTTGTACTTTGCCATATGATTTAGTACAGCTATTTTGTTAATTTTGTTAATCCATTTTTATAACTTTTATCATTTTTTATCTATTTAAGTGCATACCTGTGCCACACATTACACTAGCTGACAGTATAATCCACATGCAGCTGGTTTATTGGTCAGCACACAGAGTGATTTTTAATCTCTGTCATCCAATCCACGAGTTAAGCAATATATTGCATAAAAAGGATTTGTCTTAGCCCATAATGGACATTGTCACTTAAATCATGACAGGCAATACAATGAGCTGTGTCAACCTGTACTTGCCTGATGTTCTATAAAACAACATGAAACATGTCGTCCTACAGAATGTCAGACATTGAAATGGTAGACGCTAATCTTTCGTTATATACTAGGCAAATCCAAATGTAATCCAAAGTCTGTATGATACTGACACTTCAACAGATTCACTTAATCAAATTTATTTTATGCTTCGGTCTGAGTTTGTAAAATAATAACTGCTACTTACGCTATTTCAATCCTTTCCAGTCCTTTCCGTACAAGAAGTTGCTGCATATTATTGCAACAGTTGGACTTTGGATCATGTCAGTGAAATCACGCTGTGGCTGCAAAGCAACTTTTAGTTGCCTTGATCATCTGAACTGAGACAGTGAGGAAATGATGCCAAAGGATGTTTTGAAGTTGTAGGACATACATTTTTCAAAAAGTGGCTTAATTTGTTTTGTCTTGTGTTTAGAGGCCAATGTAAAAACACAGTAACCTGTAAGCAAATAATAATATCCTCCAATCCCTTTATTTCCTGTGTGCCACGATAACGGAAACCTATTGACGTCAAACAAATTACCTGTAAAAAGAAAAGGTGAAGAACAAGAATTCAGATTTTAAAGAGGTTCTTTTTCAAATGAACATTCACTTTCATATTTGACTTAAAATGTAAACATTACGAGGAAGTTGTGGATTAAGTCTGAAAGCACACAAGATTATGCAGACAAAATGTAGGCAGCTGCTACTGCTGCTGACATCAATATACAAGGAAGTCTTCCTTTGAATTACTGTTACTGATGCAATAATGAAATATGTTCATTGAGCTAGAAGGCAGCTTAATGAACATATTTAAATGAAAGCTTAGAACATATCTCATCATTTATGTGTTTAACTATATTTCCTTATGGACACATGAAATTGACCTGTACTTTGTCATTCACATCTGAACTTCTGCACAACTTCTGCGTATTTTATTCTGAACTAAAACTCAATTATTATTGTGCTTTTTCAGTTGTTTTTTTTGTTTTCTGCCCTTTTTGTTAATATTTTATTCTTACAGATTCGTTAATCTAAAGCACTTGTGAAGCTGTTTTTCTTTAGAGGTGCCAGGCATATTACATCCCGTTTCAAAGCGGTGATGTAATTGTGATTGTCAGTGTTCATGTGTTCATCCGTTCATCCATCCGCCTGTTTGTGCGTCCGTCCGTTAGTTAGTCCACCAAATATCTTCGCAACCGTTGCAGCTAGAAAGATGACACGCAAAGCACATTGCTCGGGCAGGAAAGGGGATGAAAATGAGATGATGACCTTGACCTTGAGAAAAGTAGTTTAAGGTAAAATTTCAACTTTTGTACACTCAGGAACCGGATAACATAGAAAGATGAGGGAGAAAGCCAATGTGAGGGAGACCGTAGATCAAAGCCGCAGTGGCTTTGATCTAAGAAAAGCACTAGCTTTGATCTTCGACCTATGTAAGTAGGTCAGGGTAAAATCAAGCACTAGCTTTGATCAATACAAGTAAGTCAGGGTAAAATTTTCAATTCAGGGATGTCGTGGGATGTTGCAGTCTGTGACTGCATTGGTTCTTGTTATTATTATTATTATTATTATTATTATTATTATTACAGTATTATTATTATTATTATTACGGCAGCATTATTATTATATTACCATTCTTATTACGGTTAAAATATAGTATCTGTTGTACTGAGACATATAAATTGTTCATGGTTGATTGGTTTGATGAATACAGTCCAGTGTATGTTACTTTGCCCGTCATGTACCTGTGCAGCCTCCTGCGTGTCACGCAGCGGTAGCCCCGCCCCCTGCCGACCACTCCCTGTGGGTTTGTCAGAACTGCGTGAACAGACGGACCGTCTCAGCTGTCTCCCTGCAGCCCGGTTTAGCAGCGCAGAGCGGCCGTACGCACGAAAAAATGAAGCGCGTTTTACGTTTAAACTCCCCGACCCCCCGGTGCCCCGAAGCCTGAGGACCCTGCTATGCTTTCGGAGGATGGAAACGGACGACGTGTCGGTTAGAGAGCAACTTTTCCACAACCGCGTCAGGGAGACAATCGTGAGTAGAGTTGAGCAACAGACATTTAATATGCAAATGAAGATCGATGTAACGATGGCTCGGTTCGTTATGTTGCCCGATTTGCATACGTTGGTTTAGCTAGTTCCATGTTTTTGGTTTTTTTGCGTAACTTAGGGATAGTTTAACCCTCGTGTAAAGTCACCAGAGTCACCATAGTCTGCGACTTTTTTGAGAACACATCAGGACATTCCAACTCCTACTAGCCTTATACGTGACATATTCCGCTGCCGCTGGAATTGACAGTTTTATGTAACTCAGTCTGTTGAACTTCAGACTGGCCATAAAGAGCAGATTAGGTACAGCAAGGCACATTATACTGACCTTTAACCCCTAAAAAGTGCAATCAGATGTCATGGGTAGTTCATTTTCCCTAATTGGATATACAGTATCACTGATAACATTTCTTGGTGCAGTATATCTCAGAATTCTCGACTGCTATTGGTTTGATCTAGTTTAGACAGACAAGACAGAAAACAACTTTTAACTCAGGTTGTACAAGTGTTATAAGAGGATGATCAAAAACCCAGCAGCTGAAGATCAGGCAAGTGTATGGGTGCTTAGTGTATAGTATTAATATATTGATTGATTTAACTCAAGCAACTAAAGAAGAGCCTATACTTGTCATAACCCCTTGTTCCATCATTCTTCCTTTCACCAGCAAACCTAATGCAATTACTTGAAATTTTTTTCTTAATTAAGCCACTGACTAACTGACATGTCCTTATCTAGACATAAATGGCCAATCAGTTTATTGTGAATAGAAAAATATGTGACATAGGTGTGTTATTTCATACAGCAGAGCGGATGGGTAGTTTTGAACGACTAGCATAATGTGTAATTTCCTTCTTGAGCTTTCTCAATGTAAAACGTTTTTTTAAAATGAGTAGATTCTGTTTTCTGATTCTATATTAGATTCTGTCTAAGAAAATAAAGCAACCACTTTATCAAAGTCAAACTGTTCTAAATTTGTACAGAGTTAAAGCGATCGCTTGCCAAGGAAACATATCAGGATACTGATCTACCTGAACTAGTCAAACACAGATGCTTTTTTTGGTAAGTGTACATCATCCATCATGTTTCAAGTTACAGCAGTACTAGCTGGTGTTAGCACCATGCAAGTGTTTTTAATTAACTTTCAGCAATAGATAATAGCAATAATTTGGCAGAAGTGATACCAAGCTTACATGCAGTTCAAAATTCATAAATTTGGCTAAATATTGCCCTCAGAGTGTTTTTACATGAGTGACTAATCACAATAAGCAGGTCTAGCTGGAAACATTTAACTGTAGCAAAATAACTTCACTTGAGCGGATCTGGCGTCATAAATCATCTCAGAATGAATACAAAAGAAACTGACAGGCGATGTGTTAACATGAGAGCCCGGAGCACACACCTACTGTATATCCCATAGGTTAGAGTGACAAAGAGCATTTCTCTGTTACATAAAAGTTGAGTAGATAGATAGATAGATACTTTAATAATCCCGGAGGAAATTGCATTATGACATCATCTTGTTATGGTTGGACAAATAGTTTTTAACATCCTACTATCTGACAAATACACAGTTAAGAACTGAAAATGAAAAGAGGATATATTGTAGGAATTCCTTTGTTTATGGTTTGTTGTGAGGGTACTAGAATATTGCTGGTAGACATTAAATGGCTTGTGACTGTGGAAACAGCTGGGTTGTAATATATTGCTACAAACTGAGAATACAACACAACTTATTGCAATACATTATTACATAAAAGAAATAAAAGACATTTCAGTAGATCATTGCATTCAAGCGTAATGTTCATCCTTTTGGGTCCTTTGAGTGTCTGCTCCCTGTTAACAGAAAGACCCCGTCCCCCTTCCTCATGACCACAGCTGGGTCAACCTTATACCACCTTTCCACCTTCTAACTGAGAAGTGTGTCTCCCTACTGGAAAAGGGTAGAGAAGTGTCTGGGAATTAATCATATTTCTCTTTTAACTTGAACAAAATGACCTTTTTGTTGCAGTTTTTTTTACATGCATAATACATTTTTCAACCTTGGAAAATGAGAAATGTGTCAGTTTTCCATTTGTATCAAGTAGCACGAAATGTCAACATGTTGTGTTACTGTTAATTGTCCTTACATAACACTGTGTGTTCTGCCACGTGGATATGTTACAGGGTGACGGTGACACTTTTCTCACTTGATTTAGTTTTTTAAAGTCATTCATGTTTTCATTCATTCATTTCCCCCTCCCTCATGACTCAACCAGCAAACTGGTATAAACTGGACCCAAAATATCTAGTTTATTGTAGAAAAATATGGCTTTGTAATATTTTTGAAGGTCTTTCTGGCTGTTGAGTAAAACTTGAACCAGTCTGTCCTCGTAACTCATATCCTGTAGGACGACTCATATCCACCCTTGTTGCCTGCTTTTCATTTTGCTGGATTAACCATAAAAATCTTCTTGCTAATTTGCGCATTATGGAACAATTCTGCAGACTGAGCTGATTAGGTTTGTATGTACACTTCATTGTCATTTATGTGATGGTGTTCTTATCTATGATCATTCAAACTTTGATAGTAAACTCCAGGTTCTCAAAGTTTAATTGGAATATTAATTTGAAATATTTTATAGTTGTTTATAATCGTAGTCATAATGTAGCTCTTTGTATGGGAAAGCATATTATGACTGAACGTTAAACTAGAATGTTCAGTTTTTTTTGAGATTTATGGGCCTAGCAATGTCTGTATCTTTCTTATTTGGTTTTGCATTGCTTTAGTATGTTGTTGTTTTCTAAAGAGCTCAATATTGCGGTTGCTAGCTCAGGGCGAAACTCCTGCATGCTTCTACTTTCCTGATCTCCGAGCTGCCGTGCAGAAATTTCTATGTTCAAAGCTTGCGACCTGTTGGCTATTCTTGCATCCTGTCACTCAAGCAGTTAGGTACACTCTTCTGTTGTTTGAGAATCATTTTAAATTGACGGCAGCATTGTCCCATAGATGATGAGTCACGATATTGGTGGTGCCATAACATGTCGTTCAAACAACCACGACCAGTATACCAACACATGCAGTTGATGTCTGACTCCAGAAAGCTAATTTTTGTTTAATTTTCTGTCCAGAATGTAAAAAGTTAGTAAGGAGATTGTTCAGTTAATATTGGCACACGTAACTGGAGATAGAGCAGACGTTAGACTTCAACACTGTTCCTTTTTTGATGTCTTAATTTCCACCTTGCCAAGGAATGTTCCTTAACGCCCAGTATGACATGCAGAGAGGAGCGCATCAAATCTCTACTGTTGAGTCATCAACATTTTTGTGGTACTTTTCACTCACATGTTTACTTTTTATAACTTTTTTTCATTGTTCAAGCTTAAAGTTGGCATTGTAAACAGATGTGTCCACCAGTTTCTTTCCGGTGATGAGACACAGGACTTTTCAGTGTGTTTCTAATAAGTAATTATGTGTTTGCAGGCTGTTCATTTTGGACTGGGGGTCCATACATTGTCACTAGGTTTCTTTTGAAGATTCATACAAGCGTCTTGTTGTATAAAATAATCTTACTTGTAATTTACTTTGGGGGACTACACTGAGGACTATATATTCCTTGACAAACACAGGTTTAGCCTAAAGCTGTTGCTAGACTTGTTTAATGCCAGGCAGTAATCTTTTCAAGCAAATGGGGGTGTCTGTCACTGGTATTAACCCTTCTTTCTTCTATGACCCTAATCCTTCTGAGGTCATCACTGTCCCCAATTTCGCTCCATATTTGAAAAGTAAATAATTTTTTAACTCCATCTGTCTCAGTGAATGATTTTGCTTCTTTGCGTTGTAGCATTGTTGTCTGTTTAATTCAAGGATTTATGTTGGCACTCATTGGTTTGTTTGTCCATCTGTCTCCCTGTTTTAAATTTATAAGGGTTGTGCAAAGCTCACTACTTGCAGAGAATTCATTTCAGTGGTTAAGATTTGAAGTTACAATCAGATTTTAGTTGAAAGTGTGCTCATTTATTTTAACATACCAAATTTGACTTCTCTCCTAGTAAATCTTCCCTGGGAAAAAAATGCATTGCTTTGTGAGGAATAATGGGTTGCTTATCAGTTAAAGTGGACAGAACGTCTTGCTTAGAAGTGTGTACTATCTATTTCTGATTAGCTGCTAAAAAAGTAAAAGAAATAATACAAAGTGTATTTTAGATACTTTCATTAGTAGTGCAAGGTGATAATTGCCCTCTCACTCTGTTTTGTACTGCAGATTTGCGTGCTCCTGTTTACATGCCTTTACATCGTGTCCTACCTCATACTTACCCATTTTAAGAAAGCAGCAGAGTTTGTCACAGGTGAGTTTTAAAATACCCCCTTCCTACATTTTAATAAGCACACACACAAAGGCTGCTCTGTGAGAAAGGATCCCATTAAAGATTTGTGGAGAAATGCCAAGAGGAGAATCGGTAGTGCTGACAGGCAATGATCACATCAGAATTTTCACTTCTTCCCACACAATATGTCAGACACATTTTTACCACAGGGTTTATTTTAAAAGTATCATTTGATTTTGAGTCAGAAAGGGTTAGATAGATCCGACACAGACCATCCGATCTTAACAGGAAACTTTTCAAAGACTTAATAGATTTTTTTTAACAACCCATTTATTGTTTTTATAACATAAAAGGACATTAGTCTGCTGAATTGCAGATATTATCTCTGGTTACATGCAAATTGTCACCCGAAGTTGTCGATTTACGGTGAAGCATTCCATAGGTGAGGAATGTGTTATGTAACATGTAACCATTTCCTTCAACACTGTCCTTATGGATTGGGAGGTGGAGAAGGATTGAGGAATGTTACTGCTGCTGTAAAAACAGTTGTGTGTTTGAGTTGTAGCTTACAGCTCATCGGTTCAGACAAAAACATTTTGATCAGATCCGTTTTTCAGTGCTCAAATCCAAACTATGTGCATGAAAGTTGATTCATTTGTGGTGAACTCTTTCTTGTTACTGCCTTTTGTTTTTGACACGAGGAACAAAATAAAGTAAAATTACATGGATCAACACCTTATGTTGTGGTTGTGGGCCTGAAAATGGAAACATTTTAAAGAGGAATGTGATTTTGTAGAAATTACCACGGTTTCTACCGTTACACACTGGATAAACACAGTGAAAACTGTGAGGAAGCGGTCCTCCTGTGCTGATGGTTTTTACCATTTCAGATTAATGTCCACATGTGGACAGAACAAGAACAAAATGAACTGTGGACTAAAGTGTGTTTGTGCTGCAGACCCTTCTGCAGGACTGGGCTGGTCTGGCAGTTACATAATCTATCCAATAACCGGTCACTATTGAAACCAGATGTCTATTTTTTCTTTTTTTTCTCCTTTTTTTTGAGAGGGACTGTTAAGCATTATCTCACTCTCATAAACATCAGTGTAGCGACAGCAGAGGAACAGTTGTGCCCTATAGCACAAAGACGATTACACAATGACACTCACAGCAGTTATTTTTGTCATTAAAACTCAGAACTGGTTTTTACTCCACACAGTTTATGTTGTTATAACAGCTAGAAGATTTCACTTTTTCTTTGTTTGAACTGTTCTCCTGAAATGAACTTCCTCCACACTCTCCACAACTTAACATATAATCATACTTTTTTCTCTTCTCTCTTTCAGATGATATTGAAGATGCCACAGTCAACAAAATTGCGTAAGTGATAGCCTTTAATGATTGACTGACCCGCAGCTTTCTTCCTCAGTCCTGATGTCTGATTAGTACTCTTGTGGCTAGTCTACCATATACCCTGTAGTGTCAGCAGGCCAGAAGCTATCGTTTTATGGCCTTTTTTTATACAAGTTTGTTGTTACTTAGCAGTATGTCATGGAGGAATGGAGGCAGGTTGGTGTCACTGTGCCCTTTGCCCCTACACGCTGGCACTGCATTACCTTATCCTAGCCTTTCACCTAGACTGTTGTCTGACTAAACACAAACAAAACTGACTTCACTGACTGCTTCTCTTTCTCTTCCTCCAGGCTCTGGTTGTGTACATTCACCCTGTCTGTTGCAGTGTGTGCTGTGCTCCTTCTCCCAATCTCTATTCTGTCCAATGAGGTGTTGCTCACCTTCCCACAGAGCTACTACATGCAGTGGCTCAATGGATCTCTTATCCATGGTATGTCTTTTAATTAGTTCCAACAACAAATAGCTAACAGCTGTAGGAACCTGTCGAACAACAATTTAAATCTGTTTTGGGTCACTGGTAATAACCTCCTGATCAATATGATTCAGGCCTGTGTCCAAACACATCATTATTGTGGATAGCTAACTGTGATGTTGCTGTGTGCATCAATGGTTTCTGATTTTTTTTTTTCTAATGGTGCTGCTGAGTATGTAATTTGAAGTCAAAAGTTTTTGAAGCCCCAAAGAAAAACCAAAGGCTTGAATTCATTCCAGTTGTTGCACATTTTTGTTTGTTGGTCTCTGCGTTCTACACAGCTTGTCATAACTGTACCCCCTAGTGGCAGACAGTGGTAATGCCAAATCATTCACTGCGTGTGTGTGTGTGTGTGTGTGTGTGTGTGTGTGTGTGTGTGTGTGTGTGTGTGTGTGTGTGTGTGTGTGTGTATGTGTGAGTGTGCGTGCATACGTGTGTGTGTGTATTTTCAAGGTCAACTTCTTTTTGAAACATTTTTCTTTCACTCTCATCAGGCCTGTGGAATCTTGTTTTCCTTTTCTCCAATCTGTCCTTGGTCTTCCTCATGCCGTTCACCTACTTCTTCACAGAGTCAGAGGGTTTTGCAGGGTCAAAAAAGGTAACAGATTTTTTTTAACCCCTTACTGAATGATTGCTTTAGGTACCCAGTCAACAGAAACTTGCATATAAATTCATAACATCAGTGGGTGAACTAGATCTGTTGATCTGTGTTGTTTTTTTGAAGGGGGTTATGGCACGAGTATATGAAGCAGTAGTGCTGCTGTTACTGCTGGCGCTTCTTGTTCTGGGCATTGTGTGGGTGGCGTCAGCTATCCTCCACGACAATGTAGCCAGAAAGAGCCTCTACGGTGAGTCAGTTGAATTATAGAGTTGTCAGCTATGCCCGTTTTTAATTTGTAGTCATCAGTGTGTCCATACATCCAAAATAATGCTTTCTCCGGAGCATTTCACAAACTATACATACTAATATCACCAAGCTTCACACATATATTAATAATCATGTGTAGTTGGGCCTTCTGATTTTTGTGGAGTTATAGTAATTTTATTTTTGTTTCTTCTAAATGCGTTATTCTGAAAATCGTCACTCTGGTCTAACTGTAATCTTGCTCAAGGCGATTTGGCACACTTTGCGCAGTGCGTGTGACGATGAGCAGAACGGAAAGTCAAATGTAAACACTTCAGGAAAAACAATTTGAATGCCCAAATTCACCAGCTTGTTTGTTTGCAGTAAGTAATTGAGAATGGAAAGCGTGTTTCTTTAAAAAAAGAGACTGACAGGCACCCAAGTGCTTTAAAAATGCAGCTGTCGCACAGTATATAAGTGTCACACAATATGCAAGGGATTCAAGACGATGGAATGAAATAGAAGCCAAATATACAACATTACAAAGAATACGGTTTCCCATACTACATGGGAAATGGCATATAGCTTATCAAAATAGTTCAGAAAAGATTATTTCCTTTAACTGTAAACTGTGGTGTACAACATGTGTGAGGCATGACACCAAAAAGTAAGGAAATTTAAAGTAAGGTTATATGACAGCATCTCACATTTGGCATGCTTACAGTACGGACCTTGTCAGAGAACTATACAGGCAGTGGGACAAATAATTCATTTATCATTAGTCCCGTAAGAGTTTAAAAAGATCATGATCACCCAGTCTTTCTCTGAAGGTTGTTGATTAGGTCTGGATAAAATCATATTTATATTCTTGCTTTACTGACCTTTATTCATAAACACAAGTACTAACTTCTTTTAATATGTAGATTTTTGTACAAATGTTCTTACATGAGTTTTTCATCAAAGCATGTTTTTTAAAAGTTCCTTAAATTTGGTCTTTCAACATATATCAGAAGCAATAAACGGTAGTCTGGGTTCACCAAGGAAGGGAGGATATGTCACATACTGATGCATTTTTTGTATTTTTTTATGTCAGGGTAGGGTGAAATATCATTTTCAGATTGTGATTGTTTAAAATAGTTGCTTATACTCCCCTCTTGTGGATTTCAGACCTGTGGGAGTATTACCTTCCATACTTGTACTCTGGCATTTCTCTCTTTGGAACGGTGCTGCTTTTATGTAAGTTTAAAGTAGTCACAATGACTTGAGCAGCTCTGAAGTGTAGCGTATGACTTGCATATCATATTTGTGTGTTTCTTCCAGTGTGCACTCCCTTTGGGTTATCCCGAATGTTTAGTGTAACCGGCAGTTTATTGGTCAAACCACGGGTGAGTAATGGACCCAGGGGTTGGAATAACACACAGACTAGACTTTACATGAACAGGAATGGCTGCGAAATATGTTTTTTCAACTGATTCATGCCTCTTATCCCTTTTCAGCTGTTGGAAGATGTAGAAGATATTTTAAGCTGCACCTCATTTGAGGAAGACTCACTTTACAGGAAACTGAACAGTGAGTGTGACACCATAAACACCCTCTTTTGCTATTTTCTGATGATTACATCCCGCAAAGGGGATGCATTGTAATTGTCAGTGCTTGTGTGTCCGTCCGTCCGTCCATTCGTCCACCAAATATCACAACCGTTGTAGAAAGAAAGATGTAAGAAAAAGCGCATTACTCGGGCAGCAAAGGGGATGAAAATGAGATGATGACCTTAACCTTGAGAAAACTAGGTCAAGGTCAAATTTCAGCTTTATTTACACTCAGGAATCGGATAAAATAGAAAAACGAAGGTGAAGGCCAGTGTGAGTAATACCATAGATCAAAGCACAAGCTTGGATCAATGAAAGTAGGTCAGGGTAAAAATTTTAATTCAGGGGTGTCGCAGGATGTTGCAGTCTCTGGCTACCTTGGTTCTTGTTCAGTTGGAAGCTGACTGACCTTTTATCTCTATCCTGTGTTGTCTGATTGTAGCTGGCAGGACATCATGCTGGGTCAAGCTGAATGTGGAGGCGATGAAAAAAGATTACCAAACAGTTCAGAGCAAGCGAATCGCTCTCGGTGAGATGTTGTTCATTGCTGGGCTTTTCTTTTTTTTTGCCGGAGTTCTTTATGTTTTTATTTATTGCTGCTACATTTTCAAATTTGTTTTACTTGGGATTTCCTTCCAGAAACACGTAGGAAAGCCTCTGCCTGGCAGAGAAACTTGGGATATCCACTGGTCATGCTCGTGCTCCTTGCACTGACGGTACGCAATGTGTTTAACAGTGTGTGTGTGTGTGTGTGTGTGTGTGTGTGTGTGTGTGTGTGTGTGTGTGTGTGTGTGTGTGTGTGTGTGTGTGTGTGTGTGTGTGTAAAAAAAATTCCCCTACAAATTGGTACAACTGTCATTGACTAACACGGTTGTGTAATCATTTTGGTAACCTGTTCAGGTGATGTGTGTCCTGATGGTCTGTTTCAATGTGTTGGAGCTTCTCCTGGATGAGGCTGCTTTGCCCAGGGGAATGGAGGTGAGGATGTAACCAGAACCAACTTGTGAACATTTCATGTCTGTTGCTTCCCTGTCATTGGTCTCAACTAATAACAACTCCTTTCATGTACTTCAGGACCCTCACCTGGGAATGGCTTCCTTTTCCATGTTTGGCTCACTGGGGGCTGCAGTTCAAGTCGTCCTCATTCTGTATCCTTGTTTTATCCTATTTATCTGTTTGTGTGTACACAGAGTTGTCACGTCCAGTCAAATGTAGCACATCCACTTACTAGCTAGTTGTTGTGTGTGTGTGACGTTGATTCATTCATTTAGTCATTCATGATTAGTGTGTACATTGTTCTTCTTCCTGTGTTGTCCTTAAGATGACTTTCAGCTACCTGATGGTGTCCTCATTGGTGGGCTTTTACAGTTCCCCCGTCTTCACTGGCCTCCTCCCTCGTGCAAAGGACACCAACGTCACACAAGTATTTAACAGCTAACCTTTACATGTTTACTAGTGAACAACTCATGTTCTGTGCTCATCCTCATGATAACCCTTCTTTTTTAAATTTTTTTGTTAATGCAGATTATTGCAAACTGCATGTCACTGCTTATCCTGAGCTCAGCACTGCCAGTATTTTCACGCACGCTTGGTAAGAATCTCACATACATGTTGAATACTAATGCTATTTTCTGATCCCAGTTTGCAGTGTGTGTACAGTGGGACAATGACTAGTGTTGTGATTATAATGCTAGACACTATTCAGAGTGCAAACATCTACTAAGGCAGCTCAGTCCCACTATTTTTCCTGTAATTCCACCTAAAAGCAATAGTCCCATTGTAGCCATTGCAGCAGAGTTCCCAAACCTTTTCCACTGAGGGGAACGTACAGAAATATCTACAAAAGACTGGGCCACTTTTAGAGTTAACATGAAGAAAATCAATCTGATGTAAGTCAATTACGCCTGATAATTCAATAGTCTAAATATAAAATGAAACAGCCACCATCACAACTTTCCATGAATGGTTTTTCATGTATTTGGTTGTTAAAATAGTGAATAAGAATATAGAGTCATTATAGCGTCATTAGTTTGATTGTAATTCAAGAAAAAGTAAATTCACTGTTGTTTTTTTCAGGATGTAGTTTAATAACTTTTGTGGATTTCCCAAATTTGTCACCTGTCAGGTTAGTTTTAGCTCCAACTTGTTGTTATTCAAAGGTCTATGGCATGAATTATCTCACAGTAGCACACACGCATACACACGCACCTCGGCTGCCCTCAGGAGGTGAGCCGGCACCTCTCCAGCTACCAGTTCACTCTCCATACTTTGGTCCACGCTTTTCTTGAACCAGCCTCCTTCAGGTCCTGAAGCCAATTCTTGTGGACTGAGTTACTGCTGCCCCAAATCTGTAAAGCAACAGTTATTTCTCACTGCAGCTACACAGATCTATTATACAGGAATGTCAAAAAGAGTATATTTTGACAATTGTAATTTAAAATGTGCACTATTGCAATAAAATTGGAAGTTGATATCTAAAATATTTCAGTATTTAACACAGTATGTAATGAACATTTTTACATGTAGTTTGAGTAAAGTCCACAAGGTGGCGTTTGTATGTCACGAACAGGTGAAGCTTATGTGTTAAGTAAAACGAACTCTTCTCCTCCATCATTCAGGAATCACCCGCTTCGATCTGCTGGGAGATTTTGGACGGTATAACTGGCTTGGAAATTTCTACATTGTCTTCCTGTATAACATGCTGTTTGCTGGCCTCACCTCTGCCTCCCTGATCAAGACAGTCACCTGGGCAGTACAGAGAGAGCTCATTCGTGCCTTTGGTCAGTCAACCTTCGTTTGTGTTTTATTGGACAACTTTCTCTGTGCAGTTATTGTGTGTCAATGGGATAGTGTAGTACTGAGATTTATCTCACTCTGGTCAGCTGTGTCTTAAGGTTTCCCACATTTGGCCCCATTTCCCTCTGGGCTAGTCTCTCTTCCTCAGATAGAAAGAACACAATTCTTTCAGGAAAGTGTATAGGGACAAGAGGAGATTCAGTCTCCTTGGGGACCTTCATGCACACCGCCCTGGACCCCTCGCAGCACACCGCCCTCCACCCAACACAAACAAGAGCATAACACACACATACACGCAGTTCCCTTCCTTGCAGTACAGATAGCATCTCTGCACCATGGCAGCTCTCCTGCACTTTCCATTGCCTCCCAACTCACTTTTGTTCTGTTATTAATAGACTTGGATCTCACATAAATCATTATTTTGCTTAGCTTTTTTAAGTTTAGTGCTCCACCTTGCAATTATGCATCATGTTATGATTCTTTCTCTTTCTTTTTCTGCAGGTCTCCACAAGCTGCCTTTAACCGTGTCACGCTCTGCAGTCCCCTTTAGACTCCTGCTGGCCAGCGGACTGTCTAAAATCCAGTGACTTTCACCTTGGCACTGCCTTACCTATTTTATAACTTGACTACTTCAAGTGTGCTCCTTGGATTGAAAGCATTTGCAATTAACTCCATTTGCTAGTCAGCGCATGGGTTGGGTTGCAGTATGTGCATTGAGTGGAAAAGGTGACAGTCTGTCTGCTGTCCCTGAAACTTTGTGTAAAGCCATTTAATGACCTACGTAACAGGGTCCAAATTTGTTACGTTATTTAACCGCAAGGACAAGCACTGCTACAAGTGGTGAGCCGAGTCATGGCTACAACGGGATCAAGGAAAAAGGGATTTAAACCATATGGGCAGTCCTACCATAGTGGATAGTGATAGCCCAATAAAGGAGGATCAAGAGTAACCATTACTCTTTCGACACATGTGAAATTCAGCAGTTATTTTGAAATGTCAAATTGCAACTGTGACATAACTTCCTCTTCCTGCTGCAGGTTGATTGAGTGCTAACTTTCTCTGTGGATTCCTCACACTTTACTCTCCAAAGTTTTATCATCATCTTAAGATTGTGAATCTTGCTTCCATGTGTTATGTTTGATGGTTCAAACCATACTAGCGTTAACTAATGAGAGGACTTCTGTGTTTTGAACAAAGAGGGCACAGATAACCTCTACAGATCTACAGAATACACACGGGATATTTCAGTCAAGTACAAGTCTCTTTATATGAGATCTCCTATAAACTCAGTTTACGAGCATTAAGACATTTTCTTTGGTGATGTCATTGAGCAGGGTTTATATTTGAGTACCTGACAGTAAGCTTATTGAAACTGAAAATGAGTAGTAGGGTTAAAAATGAACCTTTACACTTTGTCTTATGCAAGATTTTTAAATTCCACATGACAAAGTCTTGGATGAGGAACTTCAGCCTTTGACAAAACTGTGAATTATTAAGAGTTTGTGTGGGGAAGTGCAATACTTTTGTAAGCAAATAGGCACCTTGAAATATTGCCAAAAATACTTTCCAAATATACTGTATTCTTTCATGTAATTTTCTATGAAGTATTTTGTTCTCCCAGGACCTATTTCTTAGACATTAAGTGAATGCTGAATGTAGCTTGAATGTTTTCAGAAGCCAAATGTGACTATTAATCCGTGCATTCCTATTTGTTTGCACATAAAATCCCTGAAAATGTACCCTCTGTATCTCATCGTCAACATGCTGGTGATCTTATTCTACCGTTTGACTTCGCTGTTGTCAGCAGGTTATAGATCATCTGTTTGAGCAGCAGGGGGCAGTGTCGAGCCAACACCATCTGTCTTAAAGCTGTTCTACCCTCACGCTGGTCAGTTAGTTATTATATTGTACTATAAATCTGAGCACTCTGAGGCTTTCTCCATTCACTTTACTAGGGAGTTTGCTTTTATTTTTTGGGAGCACATTTTTGTAATATGATGTCATATTTTCTACATTATTTATGTGCATTTTGTTATCTACGCTTCATGTAAATATTCTTAAGATTTTAACAATTGTTAAAAATGTTGAATGTGATCCTATTCAGACATAAAATCTTTAGAGTCATTCTCAAAGTTTAAAAAAAAATGTGGTTATTGTTTATCTTTGAAATCTCCTGATGAGGTATGTTCACCTTTAAAGTGAGTTTTTAACCATCATTGTTTCATGAGAAGAAACCAATAATAATAATAATAATAATAAAGCATCCTGTGTTTTTAAGTCAGTTCTCTCCTTCTGGACACACTTCAAGGTAACTTTAATTCTAAACTTTGATGCTGCTAACATTCTTGTTACACTTTATGAAATGTAACTACATGTGACTGATCAGATCTCGCCTTGGGTGGATGTGTGTGAGTGCCGGAGGCGTGTGTCCTTTATGTTCCCCCACACTCTCATTTCACTTCTTTAATCAGACGCAGAAGAAAGCCATATTTTGTCCTATCTGTCAGCAGTGTCCAGCCACGACGCCATTACAGCCCTAGCCCACGCTTTCCCTACTTTGATGCAACTGCCAGATAAAATCCCTGCAAATCAAGAGAAGCAACGTTCACTTGCATTCACTCCTTCACATCCCCACTACCCACCCACCTCTTCCATCCCTTTTCCTTAAGTTCCTCAGTTTAAGAAAACCCCAGTCCTGATTAATTTTGCCTTCTTGATTTTTGTTTGCATTTCTTGTTTTGTTTCGTTGCATGTTATAATTAAGCTTATTTGCTTTAGGTTTTGTTTTGAGCTACATTTCCTTTGCTAAAAGGAAATGTCGATGTAATATTATTTGCACATCTGGAAACTGGTTACCCTCTGAGGAAGTGACATAAACACCAGATATAAGTTCTGTGAGGGAGAGGTTAGCACAGTTGTTTTTTTGGTTTTTTTGGGGGAAAGACTGCAGCCAATGTTGAATGTGATAATGTTTGAAAAAAGCTGATGCTGCTGTGATTTGGATGGGGAAAGAAGTTTCAAGAAGTACTATTTGTACTCATTATTTAACTGTATTCCTTGTGGCATGACTTTCACAGTTAGACAGTAGTGTAAAGAAATTCCAAAACTTTTATTGAGGTTTGTCTGAACACTGCCCTATTATACAACCTGTTTTTACATTTTTTTAAAGTTACATTACCCACAGAGAGAGAGAGAGACTATGAAACAACCCTGCGTGTCACTTAACCTTCAGTTTAGTTGAAGAAACACTATGGTATCGCCTCTCCTTACAGTAAAAATAAAGGTTGATAGCGCAGTCAAGGTGTCCCAGCAGTCTCGTTGAGGAACACACTATTAGACTGGCTGTCGGGCAGATCGGGGACAAGGCGGGAGACGGGCGACTTGTAATGGGATGAGATAGGCTATCTTTATTGTCAAAACATAAGAATGAAGAGGGGAAAAAGACACAGATTAGCTTTCCTGACAGTCGTTTGTTTGAAGTTCTTGCCAAAGAGCATTAGGGGTGTTATTCCCTCATTTTGTGCACTTTCAAATACAGCACCACTCAGGAAAAGGCGAGACTTGCTTGCTAATCAACTGATAATGGGTCACACACTGTCCATTTGCCATAGCCGCCCGCCATCCTGCATGCACACTCACGGCACACTTGCTTCACACAGTTGACTGGCGCAAGCCTTTGTTTTATTGGGTGAATGGAGTGACCTTAAATCTTAGGGATAGACCTGTAATATTACAACTTAATTCAATTCTAATGCTTTGGGAATACAGCATGTAAACAAAACGGTGTGAATTTAAAATTTTTTAGTCTGGCTCACATAAGATCAAGCATTATATGTGACCTTTTGACCTGTTTGAATGGTTCCAGGAAATCCCACCCTTCTTGGCCTATTGTCCACATTACAGCAGCATCGCCTGAACCTAAGCCCGCCTGGTGACGGTTTTCTAATTTGGGGGTGAAACTACTTGAAGTCATCTCAACAGACATGCACAGATGGACATACTCTTAAATGAGAATCATGACGAGTAAGAGCTTGTGCACACTTAATACATAAGCCAAGAATCATCCAGTGTGTGAAGTCACATCAGAATACACACCCCTGCCTCTTCCTGCACTGATAGCCAGCAGAAAGACAGTGGCGTCTATGAGTGTGTCTTTGGGAGAAGGGAGGGAGGTTGTTAGGTGTCAGTTCCTTGACCCTCTAGTGTCCTCCATCTGAGGAAGTGGATCCTGCGGAGTGTCTATTCAGCTCCAAGAAACAAGACACACTTGAGATGTAGAGGCCACTATAGTTCCAAAGCTTAATTTCTGTCCTCTTTTTTTAATTGCATGTTTTATTAGTGATATTCTAAATTGGCGATAACTCCACGGTAGAAGAGAAACGTTGTATACAAGTATGCCCTTGTGTTGGAGCGTGACACCAGGTGCAAGCTCAAGAGTCCATTTGGAAAGATCAAAGAAGAGTAAACGACCTCGGGCAGGAAAGATCTCGTTTTTGGTGCTGTGGCTTTGCAGGAAACCCAACCATTCACCCACTCATGTACTCCCATCCTGAAGTGGGGGAGTAAAATCCTAAGAGCCAGGAGGAGGCAGGAGGACGGGGGCACCAAAATAAAAACTTACTAATAATAATGACTTTATTTCCATCTCCAGCCAGCAGATGTTTGCTTCCTTCCTTACCCTTTGATGTAAGATGTAAATCACTGCTCATGTGAGACTTTGAAGAGAAACACTGGTGTGGGTAATCGTAGATATGAAAGTGTTTGTTGCTTTTTTATGATTGAGTCATTCTTTGCATTTGTCATGAAGGCTGATATCTCTCATCTGTGTTGCTTGGGCCAGACATGAGCCTTTTGTCCATGTTTATCATAAGGACAGGAAGATGCGGCTTCGCCTTGCCACCCCTCCCTACAACATCCTGGGATCTTCTAGAAACTTCCCAAACAAGGATGCCTTTCCATGGTCAGTGTGGAGCTCAATGCCTAATCACTATGCAAAAGCAAATGTTAAGCGGTGCTCTGTTCAGGCAAAGAATTTAAAATTAACATTTTCATTTAACAAATTCATTTATTTAACAAATTAAATATGTTAAATTTCCATGTAACAAATTGTCTGAATGTTACCGAGCTTCTTTGTTATGAGTGGACTTTAAGAAACAAGCCATGATACACCGAGTCCTCAAGAGTTCCAGGAAGCTACAGATAGGATGGTGACACACTCTGGCCTTTAACTCGCCATTTATTTAAGCTTCCGCATGTGATTACAGATGTCAAACCCCTGAGACACAACGATTCCTCTCTTTTCTGCTCCCACTGTGGCATTATCTGACACATTTTATGACTCTCCCAGCTATTGTTCTGAAATGGATAAAAATAATGTGTTGTGATGTGGCCAGAGGGTGTTCCCAGCGGAGAGGTCTTGGGTGCACTGAGGTCAAGGGGGTCAGGCTGGCTCCCCAAACACAGGAAGGTAGCACTCTCAGTCACAGAGAGGGGTGTCAAGGCTGGACTCATGTATTCCTTGTCAAACCATCACTTTCAACTCTAATAATAGTTCTGAACATGTCAGTTAACCCTCGGTGATGGGCGGGATGAGCAGATGGTTTCAAGTTATTCAACTGCTCAGTTACTGAATATCTGAGCATTTACACACATTTATTTTTCATCAAGCCCGTATAATTCTACTCCATATGCTCTAAATATGTCTGATAAAAGTTGCAGTTCATATTTAGATTGTTAAAAGAACATTTAGAGTGAGTGCTGATCATGTGATTTAACTTTAAAAGTGGGGGGGGAAAAAAGTTGCCCAGAGTATCAGGGTTTTATTTAGACGTCATATTTAAGGGGATGGAAGTAGGTGGGGGTCCTTGTGTTAACATAAGTAGGGTAATCATATGTTCCTTGTAATGTTGAATTGGAGGCGTGTGCTGGCGCGCAGGGAGCGCGCAGAGGAAGGGAGGGCAATCTTGTCCGGACGCTAATAAGACCCAATGGCTGGTGTAAGGTGGCCAGGAGCTCCGCAGCGGGACAGAAGACAGTGGACGAAGGAGAAAAGGAAAAAAAAATCTCCAGAGTGACACTTCTGCATGAGCAAAGAGACGAGAGCGCCCCGGGATCGTCCGTGGGAATTGCAGGGAATTAGTGGGGCTTTTGTGCGTGTGTGTGTGTGTGTGTGTGTGTGTGTGTGTGCGCACGCGAGTCTGTGTGTGCGTCTGCGTGGAAAGAGAAGCGGTAAGTGAGCGGCGATCCATGAAAAACACCTGCGTCAAGGGGGTACCTGCGACGGACGCAGGAGGATGACTGTCGTTCCAAATGAGGACCGCAAGCTGCTGACTGTCGGTGAAATATTTGGAAACTCATTTATTATGCCAACTTATTTTTTAAAAGCTGTTGCCAAACTTCAGAACCATATTTAATCCAATTTTGATCATATATTTTGGACAGATCCAGTTATCCAGAAAAACGCTGCGAACCAAGACTCAGAATAATTGACTTTTTACCACTAATGTCAGTTTTCTTGATTACAGTGCATGAGGTAAAAAAAAACCAAGTTCCCACATATTCTAACATTTCAGAGGTTTTTCTCATCAATATCACCTTTAATACCACATGATTTGGAATGGGCCACGATTTGATCCAATCACATGCTGTCACACACCTGGACCTTGGGTATTACAGTACACACTCTGAGCAATTGACTACTGGGAGCCCCAACCCTCCCCAATGAAGCAGTCCTGGTGGGCCCGCCTGGCACAGCTCAGCCTTCTTGTTGTGTGGACCTGCTTATGGCCGGTCCAGGGATGCGGACCAGGCCCGGGGTACGGCATCCGTCCCAGGCACAGGAAACTCACAGCCATGCACTACAAGCAGTTCTTCCCCAACTTCTCAGAAAACAACCTTGGTGCCAGTGGCAGAGCAGAGGGCAAGATCACACGCAACTCTGAGCGCTTCAATGAACTTGTGTGCAACTACAACCCGGACATTGTCTTCAAGGATGAGGAGAACACCAACGCAGACCGCTTCATGACTAAGGTGAGAGAAGTATGTTTTTAGGTTATACTACTGGTGATGCGCTGAATCACTTGTTTCTATCTACTGGTGACAATGAAATGTTTTACTACATGATACCTCCACTGGTGTTTCTTGGACTTTTTCCCCTGGTTGGATAATTGATTAACTGGGGGTAGATAGCAAGTTCATAGCTCACATCCTGCAATGCAACATTTCACTTTCCAATCCATCATATAACCTAAATCATTGTTTGTTTTACTCTGCACTACCTGCTCTTGCCAGGTTCTTAACACACAAACAAATGTTCCCCTCTAGAGTGTGTACATTTTAACCAAACTTACCCTCCCTTCTCTCAAGATAAGAAGATCAGGATGTAATTCAACACTACCCTTTTAGAGACTACTTTCCATTTCGTGAACACTTTCTTTTAATCTTTAACTAAAGTCTTTGCTATTGGAAATAAAACTATTCCTGTGACAGGCCCTTGTGTGCTTTCTAGGGGAAATAACCAGGCATGGCACTTGAACTTGAATTCCTTAATGGTTATTTAGGATATGTATCCAAATTCAGATCTTACACCTAGAAGAGAACATTATTGGCCAGGAGGATGTTAGACTTCAGGCAGGGAGATGAATATCCGAGCCACCAAACATTTTGAATGTCATATTGCTGAACATAACCACAAGCATTCTTTGACATTCAGATGCCGCCCTGTTTTGAAATGGTGGCTTCGGATAGGGTACAAATGAGGTTATCATTTTTATTCAGGATATGAATCTTTGTTTCTTGCTTTCCCAGAGTGATTGTATTTGATGGAAATGTGTGCTTGGATGTGTGTGTGCCCCTGCTGATGCCCAGTATGAGTGTGTGTATTGCGTGCATGTGCCCCTTTTGCCCAGATGTGAAAGACACTCTTTGTGTGTCATTTGGAGACTTGGAGGGGTCGCCTATACAAAATTCCCGCCTGCTGAAGTAATGGCACCGTAGGAAAAGCGACTATTGTAGTTCTGACAATATAACGCCTCTCTTCAATGGCATTGTGAGAAAAATGTACCCAGTTTGTTTTCAGTTCATCTCGCTTTCTCACTCTTGCTGTCACATTCCCAAGTTCATGCCCATACATTCTTGCCCTCTGCCCTCTCTCTTTAGTACCAACCTTGGCCCTCTCCTCTCCTACACTACACTTCCATCTCACTCAACTTTTTCTTTCTCGCTCATACCCACCTTATTTTTCTTCACTTGCTTTCCAAACCCCCTTTTCATTCGGTTGCAAAATAGCTTTTTTTTTTCAGAAAATTATAGGACTTAATATCTCTCACACCAGAAGTCACAAGAGGATACATTTCCAGGACAAGGAGTATATCACCTCAGTTGCTGACGTCAACATATTTCGACTTGATATTTTGTGACAATGCTGACACAGTCTGTAACATCACAGCCTGTGGGGGTGTAAAAGTCACCGTCCACATTTTTTATCAAATGTCTTTGAGGTGAGAAACTTGTATGCATGGAACAATCGGGAAAAGCAGAGAATGGCTTTGATTATTCTGTCTCCCTGTCAAACAGTCAAAGGAATGTGCCAAACTGGCTACAGTAGCTTTGGAGCTTTGTACAGTGATTGTTTGAGCAAAGTTAAGATGGCCTTTTGCAGAGTAGAGGCAGAATGGTGTTTTGATGCCAGCAGATAAACACATCCTGGGAGCCAGACAACAGTGTTTCAATACTTTCATTTCTTTTAGGTGAGTTCCTGCAAAATCAGTTTCTACACCATTGTGTACGGTCAGCACCCATACTACACTATATACACCAAGCTTTTTGCACACTTAAACTGTACCCTTGTCAATGATTACATAGTGTCACTTGAGTCAGGCTGACGGTACATGGCACACACTGCAGATGGAGGGGTTAAAGATAGAATTTTTGTCTTACAAATAAAGTGGCGATCCTTATTGTACTCTTTCACAATTGAAGTTTTCTAGCATTGAAATACAACAATGGAGAAATTCCCAGTATCATACACAAAACCCAACAACCCATCTCTCCTAAAAGTAAGACGACAATAAAAGTAGATGTATTCAAGATTACACATGGGAATGTGTGTTGCTTGTATAAATATTATTCCAATTACCTTATACTGTAGTCATATGCATAAAGATGCAATCATCACTCCAGTTTGCTAATGATAATGATCAAGTTTTGATCTTTTTTAACACCGATTCTCTTTTTTAGTTGCTGTTATATATTAGATTTTATGTACTGTACGAGAGGTAGAGTGTATAGAGGTATGGCTACCTTAATGGATTTTTCATTGAAAAAGAAGGGTAAATGAGTCACTAAAGAGTTGAGATTCTTTTTTTTTTAAATGTACTGGAAGCAAATTGGATTTCGAAGTGACTACATTTACTAGTTTAAATATCTTAAAATGATACATTATCCAATATTGATTATTCAAATACATTTAAGATAAATATTTTTGCTCAAGATCCCACAAAACAGGTTGAATAGGTTGAGTACTGTGATCAACTGTCTAAAATTATAAATTGAAAGTAAATTTTGTGAGGCATTTTAAGATGTATTAATTGTCACTTTTCCTAAGTGAACACTTTCCCTCTGTCTTGTTCATTTCTAGAGATGCAAGGACTGTTTGAACAGACTGGCTATCGCAGTGATGAATCAATGGCCAGGGGTGCACTTACGTGTGACAGAGGCCTGGGATGAGGATGGTCACCATCCTGCTGGCTCTCTGCACTATGAAGGCCGGGCCGTGGATATAACCACCGATGACAGAGAAACAGACAAGTATGGACTTCTAGCCCAGCTGGCAGTGGAAGCTGGCTTTGACTGGGTCCACTATGAATCCAAATATCACATCCACTGCTCAGTAAAGGCTGGTAAGTTTAAAGTGAGCTTTCTTTGAAAGGTACCGTTACTGTCAAGTCACTGCAGGAGATGGTGTGTAATCACTTGGTCATCTGATTCTGTTGATCTTCCTGCAGATCACTCTGTTGCAGTGGAAAAAGGTGGCTGTTTCCCTGGCTGGTCCCAGGTGACTGTTGCTGGAGGAGCGCAGAAGAGCTTGTCGACACTAGCTCCTGGGGAAAGAGTTATGGCCCTGTCTGGGACAGGCCAAGTTGTATTTAGCCAAGTTATATCGTTTCTCCATTGGGACCAAGAAAGTCGGTCTACTTTTCTGTCTCTGGAGACAGAAGATGGCCAAAAATTGGCTGTTACACCACATCACTTGGTCTTTTTAGCTCCCCGGTGCAGACTCAATGGCAGTGACTACCAGGCTCGGTTTGCTAGCAGAGCCAAAACGGGAGACTGTGTTTTTATCCATACCACAGAAGGTCAAGTCCTTCCATCTCGAATCATCTCAGTTTCAGTAGAGGAGAGTGTGGGAGTGTATGCACCCTTGACGGAAGCTGGAACTGTGTTTGTTGATGGAGTGCTAGCATCCAGCTACGCACTTGTCGAGGACCACAAACTTGCGCACTGGGCGTTTGGACCTTTGAGACTCCTGTCCTCATTCAACCAGGTACTTTGGGGGTTGACAAAAGCACAGCAGTCAAATGAAAGTGAAACTTCTTGTACTAAGAAGCCATTGTTCTGGAGCATTTCAGCCCCAAAGGACAAAGCATGTGTATATATGAAAAATGACCTTCTGGACAAAACAGACGTTGAACCTCTGATGAGGGAAATGAAAACGTACTCCCTGCAAAGACAGACATCAGTTGTACACTGGTATGCTAGACTACTTTACAGATTTGGATCTATCTTTTTAGATGCCAACTCATTTCACCCTTAATGTAAAACTGAAGACTTCCTACATATTTCACTTCACATTGCTACACTAACATTTCCTGTTCTTCAATAAATTAAAACACTGGAACAAAGGTTTGCTTTTTTCACCATTGTTTTCATTATAATCCGATGTGATAAAAATGACAGTGAGTTTGACGGGATAAATATACTGAGCAGTCTAATGCAAAAAACAGGTGAAGCTAAAATGACTGTCATATTCTAAAAATGATGCTATTTCCTTTTTATTCTAATTGGATGGGAATTATTTTTTCCACTACAGATTCTTTATTTTTTTACTTAGTCCTATGATAATTAAATGTTATTATTCTACTATACTATGTCATCACTTTGTCATGTCTACAAATATTAAAATGTATTTTTATTAAGTCAAGTGCTGCTTTACCCATTCCTATGAAGTTAATATCTGTTAAGCTTATTTGTATTTTGCTTGAATGGCATAACTGAACAGCTTCATGCCAAAATACCTGAGATGTATGCAAGAGATCATTTCCAGAGTCGTAGTTGTATATTATGTGTATAACAGCACTCAAGACCGCTTTGGAAATCTATTCTAACAGGCAGAGAAGTTAATGAAAATCCCAGATGTACTTAATATTCCTTACACTGTGCCACCACTTAACTGTATCAGTCACAGACTTTATCACATGGATAATTCGAGGGAGTTGTCATGCTTCTTAGGATCAGAGAGGAGACAATTTTACAGTAAGTATTGATTCTTTTAGCTCACAAATAATTTATTTTTAGATATTTGCAGTTAGTTTCAATTAAATTTGTTTCAAAAATGTATTTTGCTGTATCCCATGTGTACCACACCTCCACCAGTCTATACAATTATCTGACAAGAGCACTTAAGTGGCAACATGTAAGATTTTCTTTTTAAGGTTAACTAGTTTTCAAATGTTAAGTAAGTGTAAGGTAGTATTCAGGAAATTTACAGTGCAAGGTTATACACCCCCTTGTGGAGTAAATGTCCTTGTACTTATACTGTAACCACACCGGAGAATAAATGATATTTTGCAAACCTTGAGTTGTCTTTTCATACTTGTTTATCGGTAGCCAAATGCATGCAGTGAAAGGCAAATGATCATTTGTAGCTTAAATTTTGTTTTATTTCTTTTATTACAATCTTATAGCACTGATAATACATATCAGATCAAAATTGTGACTCACAACTGGTGTGAAACGAAGAAAACCAAAAGTCCATTTGGTACTCTTTACAGGCCATAACTGTAAAAAAAACACACACAAAAAATTCTGCACCAACACTGTACTCTTTCTCTGTGTTTTTTGTCTGTTGTCAGCATCTATAGAGGTATTTCTAGGGGATTATCCTTGAGATACAAGAGGCAGATGGGAAAGCACCCTCTCTGTTGACTGGCCAATAGGAAAAGCCTGGTTTCTTAATACCACCCTCTATTTACACCTGTTGGCCAATCAGTCATTGTCTCCCTCCCCCCTCCAAAAAAAAATTCTAATCCAATCTTGCTAAAGCTGAATGGGGAGTTAAGTAATCCTGTAAGAGGAACGAGAAATAACCTATTTTCACAATGTGAACCTGCACACATCCGGGCAATGAGATGAAATACAGATCAAAGTCATTAGATGAATTAAACGAAAAGACTTTAAAAGCATAACCTTCTCAAAAGCATGGTTCAAATCCATCATGACAAAATGCTGTCAACTATTTATCCACCAAAACATTTACAATTTCTGAACATGTATAGATAATTCTGTTAAGTTACGCTACGGAACAAACATCATTGACCTTCCACCCCTCTTTTTTGTGTATCCGCTTATCCCGTGCAAGGTTGCATGGGCGCTGGAGCCTATTCCAGCTGACATTGGGTGAGAGGCTGTGTACACTCTGGACGAGATACCAGTTCATCACAGGATGACACAGGAAGACTAACACCTAAGAGTGTTTTTGGACTGTGGGAGGAAACAGAGCATCTGGAGAGAACCCTCACAGATGTGAGGAGAACATGCGAACTCCACACAGACATGCTTAAGGTGGAGTTGAATCCAGAATCCATCCACTTGCTGCGAGGCAGCAGTGTCATATGCCATCATGCAGCATGCATTGTTCATATGAATTACCATAAAAGCTCAAGATTTAATCTGAGGCCTGACACACAGACTACCATTGATGCTTCACAGTAGAGGGACAACTTAAGTCACCCCATTACAGCAGGTGGTTGGTCACTGATTTTGTGGCAAATAATGTAAAGCAGATAAAATGTATATAAGTGGGTTAGGGTTAGGTAAGTGCGTATTCACTAACATCACCTTTAATTATGAGACACTTAGCAGATGCTTGTTTCCACAGTTATATGTGTTGAGCTACAGTACATTAAAACTTACCATAAGAGTTCAGTGTTACACTCCAAGGCACGACAGAAAATTTACAATAGCTAATATGGGTGGATTAAACAGGTGAACTTTTCTTAATTGGATAGAAAGTTTCAGTCAATTCTTCTACATTAGCAGGTTCATTCCAAGGGATTCACATTCACATTGACTCTTGTCGATGCCTAGCATGGGATTGTTGTGGTGGTTATATGTACAAAACTTCTTCTACTTACTAACAAAGCACACTTTTCGATGGAACAATACGTTTTCCATTACAGTTACTTTTGGACTGGTCTACCTTTTTAAAATATGCATCTTTTGGAATACTTTTTCTTTCTTTGTATAATATCTGAAAGAGATATAAAATATAGTGAAACTCAAAAGTGACAAAGATTTTATCACGCCTGGGTCATCAATGTGATTCTCATGACTTTGCAGATTAAAATATTCCATCTCTCAAACCCTACCCTCAATAAGGCCCATTTTATGCTCATCCACAATATCATTCATGAAATGAGAAAATAAGCATCATGTTACACATATAATTATTAATAGTTTTAAAAATCAACACATGCAACCCAATTATCAACTGATCCAAGGATTACTGAAGCATATCGAGTCCCAGCTGCAAGTCTTGTTAACCTTTTTAAAATATCATATTAATATTTAAATCAATATTTATTTGTAATAATTATTTTGAAAAAAACGAACGAATGCTCACCACGCCTCAGGTGCTGACACTGGCCAAAATGTAGAAGCAAAACAAAGCCAGAAATCAACATTTCTCACTCAGCTCAATGAGATAATTTATTGCGCTTATCTCCAATGAACTGGCTTCAAGTCCGCTGTATGTCAGATCATGGCAGATAACAGCGTCAGGCTTGCAAACTGATCGGCATCTCTATTCAAAATGTGCACAAACATAGCTGAGAAAAGCACTTTAACTATTGTAACGTGCTTAATAATCGGTCACGTTAATTGCATAATTAATTTGCAAAGACAATTCTGGATGTGATGGCCGTCCCTTTTAAAAAAAAAACAAAAACGTGTTCATCCACATGCATTAGAAAGACGCTTTGATCTTATAATCATAACATAATGAAAATGAAAAATGGCTTCCCGGGTTGCGAAAATCTAATGTTGTAGCGTTTATGTGGATCTAACGTTACCGCGATCCTCGTCTCCCATTTAAATCGTGTTCTCTGTTCTAATAATCAGCTTAGAATGATTTGTTAATCGTTGTAATAAACCTGTTTTACTTATCTCTGCCAATAAAGAATGATTTTGTTCATTATTTTGCATAAATTAGTTTTTGACGTAGTTATCAGCTAACACGGTTAGCAATTGGTTAGCCACTTAGCGAACAAGCTTAGAAGCAAATGAGCGCTTGTGAGGGTACTCATGCATAGCTGAGCTGCAAATATAGATAGATGAATGTGTGCAGCCGGGTATAACTGAAAGAAAAATGTATTAAATATCGTATCAACAAAGTTAGAGATTGTAACTTTCGGATGCACTATTTCGTCCAAACTTGCCTTAACCACGTCGAGAGCTAGATTCCAGAACAGAGCAGAGGCTTGCAACTATCAGACTATTAGTCTTCAAGATAAATCATGGCTGAATAGGCAGTTCCGCAATTTTTTTTTCATTTACTGTATGAAACTGTGGAATCTTTGAGTTTGTTGGAGGCTTGTCACGGTGCTTAAATAGACCCCTGATAGCATACGACCACTCCTCACAAAGCTAAACTCGCTGTTAGCTAGCTACCCATAGCACGATCCACCCTAGCCTAGCAGCTAGCTAGCAATACCGCACAGCCTGCCTTCCGCCGACGTGCACTTCCCCCACTCTCCCTCCAGCCGGCTAGCTGCAGCGTTAGTCCGGTACATAAAATGAAGCGACCATCAGCATTTTGGGAAGCTGTGTGGCTTTTTGGATTTTGCTAATGTATGAGGAGAAGATATTGTTTTCGTGAGGTGAGCTGATTTTCTTTGTTGCTTTTTTCAACTTCTTGCAATAGGCATGCCGAAAGACACACCAACCCTGACCTTAGACCGGTTAATGATAGCTCTGCTATCGGTAACATTTAGCTGCTAGCTTCAACCAGATGGGGATGTCTATTTGCTGGAGAACAAGCTGTGTAACCTGGGTGCCAACTTTAGATTGAAATATGCTCTAAGTTGGCGGCGTCTAAGGTGTGATTCGCAGAATAGCTACTTGAGAATTGTAGAACTGCAAGTGCCTGTGAATAAGATTGTGAAAACCTCGCGTTGATATTCCTCCCCTGGACACTTTGATGCTACGCCACCATTGGTATTTAGTAGCTTTTCCGTATCAGCCTTTCGTTAGTGAATGTAAGAGGCTATTTGCTGGACGTAAACGAACCCTTTGAAGTCGGTGTTTACATTGAGGAATAGTGCTTAGCGCCGCATTTATCTAACCATAAAATAGCTTTAACTTTATCTCTGCCACAAACAATATCGATGCCGACTAAAATTACAAATTATGAGAAAACATATTCACTGTGGGGGTTTAATGTGTTACGTTAACACTTTTCATGATAACTCAGCTAGCCAGAATGTGAATACGATCACTTAAAACCTTCATGTCATCACTTTTGTTCTGAACATTTCCAACTTGATTTTACAGACAAAGCAAATCTAATCGGCAGTTTTATTTGTTTCAATATATCAGGTTTGGTATGATTTGGATTTGACGCTACTTTGTTGTCGAGACGAGACTTCGCTGCCAGTGTTGATGCCACCAAATAGGCTTGTTAGGAAGATGTAGCGTCAGAGAAATGCGTTTGTCAACTCTGTCACTTTCTACCGCTGACAGCTTTTGATGCGATTTGATCGACAGCGTTTTAATGCAATGCTGTTTACGGTGTAACTTTTGATTAACAGTGGGGGTATTTTGAATTTAATATCTGCGGTATTGGTTGTGGCATTATGCTAATGTTATTACATTAATTCATCAGGCAGACAGAACACTTAGTAATAGTTTTGACAAATGATCATAACGTTATACAGTGGAATCTGTCAAATGCAATGATTATTACTTCTCATAATAAGTAATGATGAATTTCGTCTCAGTGAATTATGAACAGCAGAAAGCGCCCTCCTCATTGGCGTCTTCTCCTTCAAATGCCTCAGTTAGAATAAATAATGACCATTTCCGAATACTGTATGTGAGTGTGAGAAATGCTGTTAGAATTGGAAAAGCATTCGATGGGGCGATGATATATTTTTTCTCTTTTGGAACTGATGAAATCACATCGAGGCTTATGGATAAATCATATCTCAACGTCAGTGTCTTGTTTCCTATTTAGTGCCCACATATATTATTTCATCACGTGCGATCCTGTTTATTTTTAACAATCAGGAGAATAAATATTGGCGAGACAATTCTAATTGCATTCCGTATGGAACTAATCTTATCCGCTCGTGTTAATGAATTGGCTTTCAATGGCCTTTCAGCATTAAACGGTATTACTTCCTGTTGTTTGTCATGTCGATCAAAAACTGAAGTCGTCCATCCCTGTGTTGTTTGATTTACATTATGATTGCTAGTAGAGTGTATCCTATAGCGGAACTGTGATGCGAGCGACGACGGTTCTGCACGAAAGCCTTCCTGCTGCAACAGGAAGTTCTACATACGGAAGTTGTGTTTTCTTTGTGTACCCCGATTTATGGTTGTTTTATTTAGGAAACATCGTTTTAGTTTTATGATTTTGTTGTTTTTCGGGCAGCTGGTTCATCGATTCTGACTATGTATTGCTTGGTAATTATAAACTTTAGTTGTGAAAGCATTTTCCAGGTATCTGTCTCCTGCTACACTCGCGCTGTTTTTATGAGTTTACGAGAAGGTCGATCACGTCAGTGCGAACATTTGTCAGATTAAATAAACCATAGAAAGCAAGGACGGAATAGTTATAATGAAGTGGTTAAAAATTTAGTATTGGGAGAAATGCGTTTGGATGGGGATTTTTAAATTATTTTTATGATGACAAACATATGTTACCTCATGGATAATTAGTATGTTGGGGGCATTATAACACAAAGTTATTATATTTGTTATGTTAGATGTCCGCTCTGTTGTTATGTGGTAATAACAATGTATGTGATGTTAAAAAGCATAGTTTTCAGATATGAGGCTCAAAGATTTTATGTGGAATATTTAAAAAAAAAGTGTCTGATCATGTTTTTATTTTCAGATCTCTGTCAAGGAGGTCAAGATCAGTACAGGGGATGGACGAGCAGAAATCAAACTGCGAAGAGAATGAATCTGAACCAACAGGTATTGCATTCTCATTAGAAATATCCCCATGACCTGGTGTCACAGCATTTAAAATAATACCACAATGTTCTGTTACTTAGAATCAAAAAACACGTGCTTAAGAGAATAGCGTATAGCACAATTTATTCAAGATAATGATAGAGGCGTACTTACTAGAATTTTGTTTGTTTTGCCATAGCAAATAAATTGACGTGGAACTAATCAAAATATTTATGGCCTATATTATGTTAATTGACCTTATCATCTTTTCATTCTTCCTTCCATAGCTGATGACAATTCCCCTTCAAAGCAGCTTGTCTCCTCCAAGGAGGAGTCCAAGGCCCTTCCTGCTGCTGAGGATGTGTCTGGTACTACTGCAGCCTCTTCCAGCACACCTGTGTAAGTTTTCCCATGTAATTCATGAATGATATTATGCTCACTTTAGTGGTCCTCGTCCTTAGTAGCTGCTCATACAAAAACTGAATTTCTATGTTTGATCAAGTTTGTTTCTTACTCTACAGAGAGAGAGAGAGAGCTTGTGCGCTTTGTAACTGTGTGGAGCGGAGTCTGCATGGGCAGAGGGAGCTGAGACATTTAGGGCCAACTTCTGAGCTGCAGATCCTCAAGCCATCAGCTTCACTGCCTCAGCCTGGGAATGATGACTTGTCTTCCATTGGATTTTCTGACTCTCCGTGTTTGGCAGCGCTCTTTGACGACTCAGGTTGAACTAAAATGCTCTATTATTAGATATCATTAATGTTCAGTAAATTAATCGTTGCTTTCACCTTCTAGAAATACAGTAGAAATACATTTTTGGTTTGAAATACGTTTTATAATTTATAGGGGGTTGTTGGGTTCATCACTGGTGTGCGGTTTGGTCGGAGGGAGTGAAGCGATTGGAGAATGAGGAGCTGGAGAATGTGGATAAGGCCGTTATCTCAGGGACACAGCGGGTAAGTGCAGTGCTTGTAAATTTAGATTTGGAGCTACTGAGTGGAAATAAAGAGATCAAAATAATTTTTTGAAAACAAAATCTTACCTATTATCGATGATTTGTTTCAGCTTTGCGAATACTGCAAAAGGCTGGGTGCAACCATTCGATGCCATGCTGAGGGCTGTTCACGGTTTTACCACTTCCCCTGCTCTGCAGCAAGTGGATCCTTCCAGTCCATGAAGCAGTTGTTCCTCCTCTGTCCAGAGCACATAGACAAGGCAGAGGAGTTGGGTAAGAGAATCCTGATGAAGGAAAATAAAACTTACTTGCTTCTTGCCTTGTACTTTTTCCCATCATGTTGTTTTTGGAAGAACTAAGGTAACAATGCTCGTGTGTTTTTTTTTCTATTTCCGGTTAATAGTCATTGTGTTGTGTTTTTTTCTTCACAGCAGGTGAAGAAGCTTGGTGTGCAGTGTGTGACTCAGCAGGGGAGCTCACAGATTTGCTATTCTGTACGGGTTGTGGCCAACATTATCATGCGGCTTGTCTGGAGATTGGTGCCACGCCCATCCAGCGGGCAGGATGGCAGTGCCCAGAGTGTAAAGTGTGCCAGACATGCAGGTATGTGCAAAGTTGTTAGTCTACATATGCCTATGTGTTACTATGTACTTCCAATTAAAAAGTAAAATGTGTATGAGAGAATATTAAGACAATATTCCTGTTGTAATTGATTGTAATTCCCTGTTTCCAAAGATTTATGTCTTTATTTTTAATTTTCTAAGACAACCTGGAGAAGACTCAAAAATGTTGGTGTGTGATGCCTGTGATAAGGGCTACCATACCTTTTGTCTCCAGCCTGCCATGGATTCTCTTCCCTCCGACCCATGGAAATGTAGAGTAAGTCACATTTCTCATTTTCCCATTTATGATTGATGCCTTTATTTTAGTAACCTGTTGTGAAAGCAAAGTCATGTACATTTTGGCCAAATCTTCATGTCAAAACTTGTTTTCATGTATTTTAAAGATAGCCTATTTTTTTTCTATTTTCTTCAGTGACCATACATTTTAATAATTTCTTCCCATAATCTATGTTATATCAGAGGTGTCGTATATGTACGGAGTGTGGTGTCCGTGGACTGGTAACGCCAGGTTCGGCCCAGTGGTTTGACAACTATGCTGTGTGTGAGGCCTGTCAGCGCCATCGCAGCTCTACGTGTGGTGTTTGCAACGAGGCTGCCAACCCATCTGTCACTCTGCAGTGCTGCAGTTTGTGCCAAAGGCAAGTTTCATACATGAACACAATATTGGCGTTTGGAATGAGCTGTCCTAGTTCATATTGTAATGGTATTCTTGATCATCTCTGTCTTGTCTCAGATGGGTTCACAGTGAGTGTGCTTTACCTGGGGAGCTTCCTGAACCTAAGTGCGTTTGCTTGCTTTGTAAGGAGCAGCAACCTGTCACTCAACCTTACACAGCAGGTATAGAAACCAGAGAGGTATCAGAAGAGACTGAAGGACATACGGATTTGGTGGAGATGACAATCCAAACTGATGCCGACATGGTGACTGAAGAGTGCACAGACCTGTCAGTGGTGACACCAGGACAGAGGTGTGCAGGTCAGGTTGATGGCACGTCTGACAAAGAAACCCCCATGGAATTGGGTGAGCCTTATTTAGATAGCCTGACGCAAGCTGACAAAATATACCACATGAGTTTTGAGTAGAAAAAGAATGTAACTTGTTTTTTTCCAAGATAATTCTAAGTTAATTTATTTTGTATACAGGGGAGGAGTCTGCTGCTGTTGAGACAACAGACATTGGAGAGAGGTTAATATATACTTTCGAGGTGCCTGCTGCTCCACTTGAGTCGACAGGTAAACACAGAAGATGTTTACATACATATTTGAGGCGGAACACAAAGTTGTGCTTTATTATTTGTATAATGGTCTGCAATAACTAACAATGATGGTAATTATTTGTGAACCTTCACCCTAATAATCACGCATTCCTTAATTTCAAACTTAGATGGTACAACAACAGAACAGGGGCCTTCTTGTCTGCCGGCTCATGAAGAGAAAGCTGCCAGCCAGGTGAACCATGCCACCCTCTCCCAGGACCCCGTGGCGGACAAAAAGTCTAACAACTCCAAACTAGAACCACCAATGTCACCGCAGTGTCCTGAAAATAACAACGTGGACAAAGACGAGAAGGAGATCACTTCTTCACTGGAACAAGAAGTGTCGGCAAAGTTATTAACCAGTGACTCTTATGGCATGCCAATCACCAAACCATTCAATAAAGTTCCACCAAAGTTATCATCGCCTCCTCCCTGTGTTGACACAACGGAGCATTTATCCATGGATAATGAACAGAAAAGTCCATGCCAGGACTGTCATTCTCCCCTTCCTCATTCTTTATCAATAGACACACAAGAGGCCCCCTCCGCCGAGGACATGGAGGGGAGGTTATTGCCTCACTCTGAAGAAGATGAGGAGGAAGAGGATGAAGAGCCATTGAAAGAAGAAGAGCACATAGTCGACATAAAGCAGGAAATGCAGGAGCAGGAAATTAAACCGGAATTGCTCCTGGATGAGATGTCCAATATGAGCCATGGTGACGAGAGCAGCAGCGGCTTTATGGGCTCTCCAGGAGAAGCCGATCCTCAGCTCTCCATGGAACTGGACTTAGTAGCCGCTGGCCGCTCTCTCACAGACAACCTGCTCACAGAGACAGATGACTCGCTTCCCTTCGAACCCCTCAGAAGTGACAGAGAGAAAGTAAAACGCAGAGGGTCCCCAGGTCGCTCACGGATCAAACAGGTGACGTCACCACGAATAAGTCGATCCAAGGAAGCAATTTATTTTCAACTGCTTGAGATGTATCTTAATGTGCCGTTGTCATGTTCTCATAACGTGAAATGATTGTAATTGTAAGGCTTTTTTCTGATTGTAGGGGCGAAGCAATAGTTTTCCTGGGAAGCGTCGACCTCGTGGGGGAGGGGGAGGAAGAGGGCGAGGTGGGAGGTCACGCCTAAAAGCCATGGCTTCCTGCATTGATGCCTTCTTGGTAAGCTCTGATTTTACATACCATTAAGATATTTCTAATGTGGTCACAATCACTATTTGTCCTTTAATGACATGTTTTAATAACCATTTAATAAATTCCCTTTTTCCACAGCTTAGTATGACCTCAGACACTGGAATAACTAAGGAGGAAGAAGATGAGGAAGACGACACTATGCAGAACACAGTAGTTCTTTTCTCAAACACGGATAAATTTGTCCTGCTCCAGGTACAGCTATTGTATTTACCGTGAAGTATTTGGTTTCTCAAGAAATACAGTCAGACTATTCAAACGCAATTCAAGCAGACGTTTCCTCTCATATTTTACTTTCTCACCTTCTCTCATTGGTTTTAGGATATGTGCGTAGTGTGTGGCAGTTTTGGAAAGGGTGCAGAAGGGCAGTTGTTGGCTTGTGCTCAATGTGCCCAGTGTTACCATCCTTACTGTGTCAACAGCAAAGTAAGGATACAATTTTGTTTTAGATCTTTTTTTACTGTCGCAAAATTGTGTTTATCCAGATCGAATAAACCTAATATCATCTTCAGATCACCAAGACGATGCTCCGTAAGGGTTGGCGCTGTCTGGAATGTATTGTATGCGAGGTGTGCGGAAAGGCCTCGGACCCGTCTCGTTTGCTGCTGTGTGACGACTGTGATGTCAGCTATCACACTTACTGCTTGGACCCACCCCTGCACAATGTTCCAAAGGGGGGCTGGAAGTGCAAATGGTAATGAAAATGAAGAGTGTAATGGTTTGTTCAGCCTTGTCGGTTTGAATGGGGTCATATGTAAATGAACACGTGTGGATTTGCATGCTATGGAAAACACTCATGTCATAGTCCTGTAATCACAAATGAGAGGCCCACTTCAACGTTTCCTGGTTATGCAGCAAATGAAGAATTGTTTTATTGCTCTCATATTTCTCTGTATTTTTTCCTAATGTTTTATATTACACTTTTTGCAGGTGTGTGTGCTGTGTGCAGTGTGGCTCCGGCTCACCAGGTTTCCACTGTGAGTGGCAAAATAACTACACTCACTGTGGCCCCTGTGCCAGTCTCGTCACTTGTCCAGTGTGCAAAGAGAACTTCATGGAGGAGGAGCTGCTGCTGCAGTGTCAGTACTGTGATCGGTGGGTGCAGCGCTTTAGAACTACTTGCAGACACCAGGGAATGGATTATTTAAATACTTTGTGTCATTAATAATAGCATAATAAATTTGATTGCAAAGTGATTTGTGATAAAAAATAGTTTGTCTAACTATAAATTTCCATGTGCAGATGGGTTCATGCTGTCTGTGAGAGCCTATACACAGAGGATGAGGTGGAACAAGCATCTGACGAAGGCTTTGCCTGCACATCTTGCACTCCATTTGTTCCAAAACCTGTGGGTAAGTCATTGAGCTCACTAAAGGCATAGAATGATTTCTGTGATTCATTTGATATTTTTTTTGAACTGATGTCTTTTGTTTTCTTTATCTGATCTTTCTCATTGGTCAACGTAGTAGAGTCGGCCATTATGGCTTCAATAAAGATCAAAGAGCCAGGTTAGTGGAGTTTATTTATCAACATTTGTTAGCATGAACATATTTTGTGTATAATCATCTTAAAATTGTGTTGCATGAAGTTAAATAGATTTGCAAATGTCATTTAACAGAACCCCAGTTCTACCGGTTGGAGGGTGTGTGGTTGACCGAGTCGGGCATGACCCTACTTCGCAGCATCTCCATGTCTCCTCTGCACAAGAGACGGCAACGCCGCTCACGTCTTGGAACTCTGTGTTGTGAAGGAGGTCCTGACGGAATGGATCTTAGGGAGGGCGATGTTGATGGAGAGGAGGGAAAAGGTTGATACACCTTTGGCTTATCCAATACAATATGAGCCAATTTTAGGTGTATTTGGTTCCATTTAATGCATTTTGTACATATTTTTGTGAATCTTTAGGGGAGCCCATGGATTGTGAACCTAAGATGGATAACACAGGGAGCCCTGAGAGGGATGCAGGCGCAGAGGGAACTGAAGGCATGGCTGACTGTGAAGGTCTCAAAGGTAGCGCCGAGGAGACAGAAGATTCCAAAAAAAGAAAGCGTAAACCTTACAGACCTGGTAAGTCTGCTTGAATTTTACAAACCGGTTTTTAACATTAACACATAGATGTGATATCTACAAATGTTTTAATCTTACTAGGAATCGGAGGCTTCATGGTTCGACAAAGAAAGTGTCATACACGACTGAAGAAAGAGTTTTTTGCCCAATTGGCTGGAGAGACTACATTAGATGGACAGCCAATAGAAAGAACTATTGATGAAGGTAAGGCCATTTTTTTTCCATTTGAGCTGTCTTTTATTTTGATGCAATGGGACTGAAAAGGTAGAATCATTGGAGAGGCCACCAAAGCAGTGGCAATTTTTTGTGGATATTGTAAGTATGTGAACCTTAATTGTGTTTGTGTGTGTGTATACATAGGACCCCACCCTGACACGGATAACATCATGGACCCTAAACCAGTAGAGGGTGAGGAGCAGGCTAAGAAACGTCGGGGCCGTAAGAAGAGTAAACTTGAGGACATGTTTCCAGCTTATCTCCAGGTTTGTTTCCTCTCTACGTCTCACTTTTTAAACATTTATGAATGTGTGTTATCCGGTCTATGTCAATATCTCATATTTTTGTGATTCACTGCAGGAGGCTTTTTTTGGGAAGACTCTAATAGACTTGAGCAAGAAAGCTGTGATGATATCACCAGGACAGAAGCCAGGCACATGCCTTTCACGACCTTCATTTCCAGCATCATCGGGACCTAAACCTGCTGCCCCAGAGAGTAAGAACAATGACTTTATCAATGACGCATGAAAGCTCACAAGTTATTTTGGGACAAAGGGTGCGAGCACATGGTGTGTTACATTCATATTTCTCTTAATAGCTGATGCCAAGGATCATATGTTGAAAGAAAATTTTCCTCTCAAACAAGAACGGGGTGAGGAACCTCAGGCTCAGGGAGAAGGTGCAGGTAGGTGTCTCTGCGGTCATGGTATTGGTGTATTGCTATGGTCTGAAGGTAATTGCAATTTTGTTCAAAATTCCAAATTTTTAGGGACTCCTGCACCGTCCTCATCACTCAAAGACCAGACTTCAACTGATCCTAATGACCCTAAAGCAGAAAAAAGTGAAGGTGGATGCTGTTTTTAATATAGACCACTCACTCTTTTTTTTTCATTTAAACATTCAGTGTGTGAGATTAGCATCATGTCTCACATGATGATGTCTGTGTCACAGGTCTTCCACAGGGGTTGGAGAGTCAGGACTCAGAGCAGTTCTTCAGGAAGGTTTTGGGGGTGTCAGACGGTTCCCCTTTGGGTGGCATGAAGCCCATCTTAGAGGGCAGTAAGGGAGAACTCAGTCATAGCACTGTGCCACAGAGAGCTCTCCTTTCAGGTGTGTACAGTTGGATACTTGCAGATGATCATATCATTACCTCTCAGAAGTCAAAACCATGTTTGTTTTGTCTCACAAAAGAAATTCTCTGTCACGTATGTCGGGGTATGAACCCAAATGCAGGACACCAAAGGCAAAACTGTCATCCATGATTTATTAACAAACTCAGAAATTCTCCAGACAGACAAGAAACTCAAAATCAGGAAAGACTACCAGAACCAAACATGAGCAATGCACCAGCACCTAGCTCTCATTGAGCGAGGCTTAAAAAGCCTCAGGGTCATTGGCCCAAAACAAGTTCAGGTGTGACGATCAGTAACAGGTGTGGAGCCGTGGCTCCACCCACAAGCTTGGCCCCTTTCCCTGCCACACACCAGCACTTCCACAACCAACTGTGACATTCTCAAGTTCAGATGTTTCAAATTTAGTTCTATTTAGTCATGGAAAATGTCTTTCAGGGTCTCTGCCCTCTGCTGGAATGATGGACCCCTTTCCTGGGCTTTCTCAGTCGCCTTTTTTTGAAATGCGGTAGGACCTATACCAGATTTTCTTCTGCATTTTCTTATCCAAAAATTTTTGTTGCATATTTGTGCACCAATTTATATTGTAGCTGACAGTTTTAATGCTGAAACGAAGCTAGTTTTTCCCACTTTAAAATGAATTTTTGCATTGAAGCGCTCTTGATTTAATGTACAGGGACCGAGGAGGATTGTTCAGTCCAGACGGGGGCGAGGAGAGCCCTTGGGCAACTCCCTCAACGCCAGCAACCCCTTCCTCCCCACCGACTCCCACTGAGGCAGAGGGTGATGGGCTCTCCTACAACCAGCGCAGCCTCCAACGCTGGGAGAAAGATGAGGAGCTGGGAGAATTGTCCACCATTTCCCCTGTTCTCTATGCCAACACAAACTTTCCTACTCTCAAGAAGGACTACCCAGGTTAGTGGGAAAAGCAACACGAACATATACATCTTGTTTTTTTAAATAAAGGTTATTAAATGAAGTTATTATTAGATATTGAGCAGATGTTTAACATTTTCTTGGTCACAGATTGGGCTAGTCGCTGTAAGCAAATCATGAAAATCTGGAGGAAGGTGTCAGCTGCTGACAAGGTTCCATATCTGGTAGGTTTTTTTTTCAGTTGATTTATATTTAACATTTTGCCCCCACAGTTGAAATTTAGTCAGTAGTGCCATGTTGTTGTTTTTTTAGTTTTTCTGTATTTGATTATATACTCTCTTCTACCAAATGGTACCCTCACTTCCATGCAGAGAATTTCAAGGGAAAAATAAGTAAAAACGTGAATACAGGAAGTTGTCGTTCAGATTTAAATGTCCAGTGATTATTGGTCATTAAAACCTCATTGAGAAATCCGACACTGGGATTGTCCTATTTCAGTGAAATAGGACGTTTGTCATTTTCATATTGCAAATCGGTTGTCTGTTCTGGCTCAGAAGAATCCATATTGTGAAGTGTGCATACCATAAAGTATAGTTTTAAATTCTTTAATATCCACGTCTAAACATTTCATTTTTTATTTTTTTTTAGCAAAAGGCCAAAGATAACCGAGCAGCTCAGAGGATCAACAAGGCACAGAGGGTTTGTTAACTCATTAGTGTTCTTTTTGTAAAGGTTAATGAAAGGCTCTCATCATTTGGAGTTCAAATTGTTTAAGTTTTCCATTCTTTTTTTTTCCCACAGCAGGCAGAGAGTCAGGTGTGCAGGCCGGTCAAGACGGAGCCGGGTCGTGTGAAGACAGAACGGCCAAGTTTACATCTCCAGATCCCTCCGCCTTCAGGAGCCACATCAGTCTCTTCCCAGCCTAGCTCTGCAGGAAGCCCCTTCCCCTTCCCTCCAGATTCAGGATCATCCTCCGTCTTTTTCTCAGACGGACCTGTAAAGACTCCAGGGTCAGCTGAAATCCGCACTGACCCTTTGGCCAAGTTTCCTCCTCAGTCACCTCAGTCTTACTCCCACCCAAACACACCTTTTTCTCATGGCGGGGCCAGCCACATACAGGTCTCTTCCTCAGGTTATTCTGCTTCCGGCCCACAGGGTCCTCCTCAGGGACGGCCAGCCAGTCTTGGCCCCTTTGACATGCAACCAGGAACTCCTGGAACCCCCAGACGGGCACAGCAGGTCGATCCATACTTCAGATCACAGCTGCAGCAACAGCAAGCTCATCTCCCACATTCACAGCAAGGCTCTCAGGAGTCCTTAGGACCTCCAGAAAGTCCTCACTCCAGAGGTGCTGGACTCGGGGAGTCGCCCATCTTCACACCACCCCATAATACCCATTATGGAGACCCTTTCAGAAACCAGCAAGGGATGGGACGTTCAGAATACGGCTCTCCGTCGCCCTCGGCGGTGGCTTCCTCACCAGTGAGCGCAGGGCAGTACCGGACTGATAGGAGTGTCGCGTCTCCACGCTCTTCCACAGTCGGAAGGCCCGACCTATCCACCGGCTCCCCCACTGGAATGCTGGAGTCTGGAGATGGTTTATTCAAGGCACCTTTGACTCCAAGGATGCACCAAGGGGAGGGTGTTGCCCTTCATCCTGGAGCATCCCCGAACCACCCGTCTGAAGGCTACAGGCATTCTCCCTCCCACCCTTTCTCTGACCCTCACTGTCAGCCACAGCTGACTCCTAGAACGCAGTCTGGGGACAACTGTTCTCACGGGTCCCAGAGACACCCTGTAGGCCAACAGGAACTTTGTCCAAGAGTTCCCTCCAGCCCACAGTCACAGGGCAGCTCCCAGTCGCCCCACACTCCTGGTGGCCTGTCCAACGATGCTTACTCTGTTCTTTCTCCTGCTACTCCTCGTTTCCAATCCCCAGATCCTTGTTCTCAGCCACCCTCAAGGCCACAATCTAGAGACCCGTTTGCTACAATTCACAAACCCCCTCGTCCAACATCAGAGGGAACTGCGAGCTACAAAGGCTCACCGCAACCTAACCAACCACCCCCACCCCATCCCAACAACAGTTCAGTCGTGGATCCGCTCTCTGGGAATCTGTCAGCACCTTCCAGTTTTAACCGCAGCCCCACCGCAGGAGGCTTCCAGCTGAACCAACAGCAGGGTCAGCCACAAACTCAGCAGAGCATTGCGGCTGAAAATTTCACCTCCAGAGTTCCACCTCGTTCTGGAGCTCAAGAACAAGCAGTTATCCGTCCTCCGGATTCGAATCCTCAAGCAGCCTTGCCAGGCACTCAAGAAATTCCTGACATTTCAGCAGTACAGGATCCTGCATTAGTAGGCCTCAGTCCCCCTGAGCTGGAGAAGCACCGACAGGTACTTAACTGTTCGTCAATAAAGATCATTCTGTGCGTCTCCTTGGCTTTTGTTAATCAGCGTTTCTTTTTTCTTTTTTTGTTTATTTTAGCGTCAGAGACTGAGGGAATTCCTGATCAGACAACAGATGCAGAGAAATTCCATTCGGCAAGAGAAGGAGGCTGCTGCTGCTGCTGGAGGTGCGTCCCCTGGCTGGTCTGCAGGAGAGATGGGGGCCTTTCAACATGACAAGGCCCACAGAGCACCACCGCCATACCCACAGGTACACGCTGAGCCCGATGCTGCTGACGTAAAATACCAGACCTGAGAATGAATAAATGAATAAAGAATGCCCTCTGTGTTGAGTGTTAAACACATTCATGCAATCACTCACACATCAACACAACAGCCATTGAGCAATGTGAGGCTCATAATCTTGCTTCAACCACTGATGTTCTGAGTAGCGCCCCTCAGCCACAACCTCAGATGCAAAATAAAGTCTTTATCAAAGAGAAAAGGAAGAATTCACTTACCCTTTTTTTTTGTGTTAACGTACTTTAGGATCGTGTAGCTGTTACTGCTGCTGGAACTCCAGCTTCTGTAGCCGCTGGAGACATGGAGACCAAGCTCGTTCGCCCACCATCAATGGGAACTCCTGCTGTCATGGATCCCAGTGCACTAAGGTAAGTTCCTCATCAAAGTATATTCATGTTTGCTGTTAGATAATAAGATGTTGGTCCCCTTCTATTTTAATAATCGTAACATAAATGTAAGATCACATCAGCCCTGTTTTAGGTTTTCTTCGGTGTTTACTATTTAATTAAGACTCTTTTTTTTCCCCCACGTTTAAAGCACTCCATGGTTTATCTATGAGTTATAGACTTGAGTTGTTGCTCCTGTATGGCCTCTCATCACTGGACAGAGCTCTTCTGACTATCCCTGAGTTCAGGCTCAGAATAAACGGCTATATGACTCCTCAATTCTAGAATGTCCAGCCTGAGGGAATGAGGCTGATTGGATGAGTAAATTCTTTCAATGCACTTCTAAAAATCTACCTGTTTAAAATGCCTTTTATTCACTCCTGTACTCCATTTTATTTTATTCATGTCCTTTTATTATTTTTCTTTACAAATCTATTTACAGTTGTTGTTGAGAGGGGAGCTATTCCATTTTAATCCGTTTTACTTAAGTTTTTATTCTTCTGACTGCCTAAATTTACTGCAGTTTTATTCTGTATTTACAATATAAAGTATTTTGAAGATGATATTTAGGAAAAGTGCTATATAAATAAGCTCTATTGGTATTATTTTGACATTTGTTTAGTTACAGTGATGCTGTGTCTGTAGACGCATATGTTGTTAACAAGTAATGTCACTGAAACTGATTGCATATTAATATTGTTATATAATATTGAGTTTAATATAAAGATCAAAAATTGTTCATCTCCCCTCATGAGTCGCATTCATTAGTGTTTTCTACACTATAAGGTGCACCTTTAATGAACTGTTTATTTTATAATTTATTTCATTATATAAGGTGCATTGGATTATAAGGCACTGTACGTTTATGAGAAAATTATAGGCATTTAGGTATGCCTTATAGTGTGGGAAATACTGTACATCTTTAAATCTGTAGTACTATAAAATGTTAAAATGGAAGCATGTGTTCTCTTTTGTTTTTATTTTTAGGCCACCAGGGCCTCCCAGACCTCAGGGCATGTTTGCACGTCCACCATTCCCACCTCAGTGGCAGAGTCAAGCACAAGGCTCAAGGAGGTTCCCCCAGCCCGCCATGGAAGCGATGGGACTAAGGCACAACCTTAACCCTGCGGTGAACATCCAGGGTACAGAAGGCATGGTTAGCCCTAACTCCATGACACCAGGACATGGAGGAGAGACCATGCAGGCAATGGGCCAAGGACCCCCACCACAATTCATTGAGTTGAGACACAACTCACAGAGACTACCTCTACGCCCCCAGTTCATGCCTCGTGGACCCCAGCCTCGACCACGTCTCTTTGTCCCACAGCAGGAGATGGCAGCAGCCTGTGATGTCCAGCATCCCATAGCTCAACCTGGTGGTCTTCAAGCAGATGCCTCACAGCTGGGGTTACAGCAGAGCGGACTCGCGGTTGGGATCCCTCAGCAGTCCACAGGGCCTTTGTCACAACAGCCCCATATTCGACCTGAGGCGACCAGTTCCACTCCAAACCTCGCTGGCGGTGAGCAGCATCACGTTTCACAACAAAATGTCATGCCGCCACAGCCTGCAGCAGTAGAAAACAGTGAGGATCTGCCAGAGTCTGACCTGGAGGCTCTTGGGGATGCCCCAGGTGATGGAGGTGTCGATGAGGATGATTTGGCTCTAGACTTGGATCCTGACAAAGGAGATGATGACTTGGGCAACTTGGACAACCTTGAAACCAACGATCCACATCTAGATGACCTGCTTAACAGCGATGAGTTTGACCTGTTGGCTTACACCGACCCTGAGCTGGACCAAGGAGACCCTAAAGACGTCTTCTCAGACCAGCTGCGGTTGGTTGAGGCGGAAAGCGAAGCACCGTCATCTTCATCTGGATCTGTGCTCGTTAAAGTGGAAGAGAAACTCAAGGTGGAACCGGGGTACAAGTCGGCCACAATAGCCCCCTCCACACCTGGGGGATCTTCTGCCAAACCTACCGTAAAGACTGCTGATTCTTTCAAGATCAAAACAGAGGAGACGTCTCAGCTGCAGTGTGGACAGACTGTGGTGAAGGATGAAATAGGAGAGGCTGTATCGATGCTCCTCGGTGGGACCACGGCATCAACCAAGCCGGCGCAGCCAGAAAACAAGGCAGCTTCACTCAGTTCTGTTCGTTTGGGGGGACACCAATACCCCCTGCCAGGCCAAACGGATCCACTTTCTTTTCCCCCAGCTGCCCCAGATGCAAATATTGTTGATGATTCACTGGAGCTGCCTGATGTAGGCGGACAACACTCCCCCGCTGTAGATTTAGCAAAGGTAGAGAGTTCTTTAGACGGTGAACTGCCTCTTCTGATACAAGACCTGTTGGAGCATGAGAAGAAAGAGCAACAGAAGCAACAACAGCAGCAGCAGCAGCAGTTACAGCTGGGTTCCCTCCACCAGGGAGGGATGGTGTCACACTTTCCTGGTCTCTCAAGTCAACAACCAAACCCACAAGCGTCTGGACAGCTGATGCTTCCACATCACCATCGTCCACCAGCCCAAGCCATGATGGCTCAGCCGGGGATTGTGCCTCGTGCTCCACACATATTGCAACAGCAGCAGCAGCAAAGACTTATGGGAACTGGAATGCCACCTCCTCCTCACATGAACATGGCCCAGCAGCAAGCTATGATGAGGATGGGACAGCCTGGAATCCACACAAGTCTCAGTCATCAACAGCAGCCGCAGCCGGGGGTTAAACAGTCACCACTGGCAAACAATTTCTTTCCAGATAAAGGTCAGTGCGTTGGCTTTTCAATATTGGTATGTAATTGTGTCCTTTTAATGGACTAATATCAGGTTTTGTTTGTTTGTTTTAGATTTAGACAAATTTGCAACAGATGACATCATGGATCCTATCGCTAAGGCAAAGATAATGGCACTAAAGGGTATCAAAAGAGTGTTGACACAGGACCCAATGGTTGCTCCTTCTGGCATTAACAGGTACTATTGTGGGGGGTGAATAAATTCAAAATAGATTGTCACAATCAGTTTATGTATGAGTAAGAGAAATTCTAAACAAATATTGGAACTATTTTTACTGCTTCTAAGGAGGTTATGTTTTTATCCCTATTTGTCTGTTTGGTTGCAGCTTTCTGTCTGTTCTTAAAAGATTTAACTATATTTTTCGAAAGGGGTAGCATTTTGAGGAGCTGATTAAACTATCTGGGAAGTCAAGTGTGGAAATGGCGCAATGCTTTGGAAACAGCATAGCTTTTAGGACCATTTTCAGTTCAGTGCAGTTATATTATAGTTCAATGTTTTATGTTTTACTTTCTCTTCAGGCAACAGGTTTCTCTGCTTGCTCAGAGGCTGGCCTCTGCCCCAGGATCAGATTCCAGTCAGCTTGCGTCTGGACCTCCGAAGGTAGTGAACACTGCTTTTCTAAAGTAACTGATTTACTTGTGTTTTGTATATCTAGACTTGTTTGGAATGCTATATTTTTTGTCTTTAGGAGGGAGAAGCAAGTGATCCAACCCAGTCAAGGCCCAACCCTCCTCAGTTTGTGCAAGGAATCATCAGTATGTTCTACAAATGCTGTCTTTTGGAGGTATATTTCTGTCTCCATACTCTTTAAAGGATGTATTAAATCATCCTTTTTTTTTTTGTTACAGATGATGCAGAACAGCATCAGTACGAGGAATGGCTTCTGCACACGCAGCAGTTACTTCAAATGCAGTTGAAATTTTTGGAGGAACAGATTGGAGTTCACCGCAAATCACGCAAGGCTTTATGTGCGAAGCAACGCACGGCTAAGAAAGCTGGCAGGGAGTTCGCTGAGGCGGACGCAGAGAAGCTGAAGCTGGTTACAGAAGAGCAGAGCAAAATTCAGAAGCAGCTTGACCAGGTCTGTGTGTTTTCCTGTTTCGTTTTATTTTTCTAACTTTTCCATCTGATGTAATTCACATTTCTTCACAATCATTCTGTTTATAGGTGCGCAAGCAGCAGAAGGAACACACCAATCTCATTGCAGAGTACAGAAGCAAACAGCAGCAGCATCAGCAAGGTTCGGGTCTTCTTACTCCGGGCCATTCTTCCCAGGGGGGCGGCCCACACATGTTTCCCAAGATGCCCGGCCAAATCGTGATGGGCCAACAAGGAACACCGGGAATAGGACAGCATCAAGGAATGATCCGCCAAAGCAGGATGCCCGTCCGGATGCCCCAGGGTCAGCCTTTTATCGGGGGAGCTCAACCCCAGCTTGGTGCCAGTGGTGTGAGGGCCCCGGGGCCTCCTGGGGCTGCAGCAGGATTCTTCCCACAGGGGCCTGGAATGCAAGGTGCAGATCCCAGAATTCTCCAAGAGAGACAGCTTCAGCATAGGATCCAAATGACAAAGCTCCAACAGCAGCAGCAGCAGCAGGTGATGATGGGCCAGCAGCCGATGCCACACCCAAATAATCAACAGTCTGCCTTAATCGCTCAGCCGCAGCCCGCTATGATGGGGAATCCACTTCTGGCCCAACAACAAGCCAACACCCAACAGGCAATACCCACTAACCAGACCAATCAGCACAGCATGGTGCAAGTTCCACAAGGAATGGTCGGAGTTCAGACCGTAGCTTCACTGCCTCAGAACGTAGCAGGTGGACAGCCCGTTAACCACGCCCAAGCCATTATGGCAGCCCAGCCGGGGATTATGGGAAACCAGCAAGTTGCGCTATCGCAGCAACAGAGGCCTCAGGTGATGATGGGTCAGCAGGGAATGGTTGGATCTCCAGGTCATCCTGGCCTCAGGGGTTCCCAGATCCAATTGACTCCACAGCAACAGAACATTCTGGCCCAACGGATGCTGGCATCGCAGCAGCAGCAGCAGAGCGTCGCAAAGAATTTGGTCCACCTTCAGCAGCAGCAGCAGATGGCACAACAAAGACAACCAACGCAGGTGATCAGTCAGTCCTGTCAAGAGCAAGGAGGGCTCTCCCAGCCCTCCACCCCGCAGATGAGGTCCTCACCGTCCACCGGAAGTGTCACGCCGCAGCCGCAGGGCCCTGCAGAAGGTCAGATCTCGGGCCCCAAAGAGAGTGGGATTCTCAGCCCTGATTCAAGAACACCACCCCAACAGAGTGGACCATCCACTCCCAATCAGGTGACCCAAATAGGTCCCACAAATGATCATCAGGCTGACTTGGGGAGGCAGCAATTACAGCAGCAGCAACAGCATCAAAACCAGGGTTATCTTTCCCAGCAGCAGCAGTCAAATCCGCAGTCTGTACCCGAGCAACAAACGGGTTTGATCGGAAACAAACAACCTGCTGTGTTTCAGCAGCAGCAGCAGGTCCCACTCCAGAGGCAAGGTTCCCTCAGGGTCGACAAGCCCAGTTTGATGACGGTAGAAGAAGAAGGGAAATCAGTGGATTTCTTAGCTCAACCCCAACATCAGCAAACGGTTCAAAACGCCATGCAGCAGCCGCAGGATCCCAACATGCAGCAGCAGATTCTGGGCCAGAACCATCCCGGCCAGCCACAGCCCGTTTTGATGAGCCAACAGCAAGCTCTGCTGGCCCAGCAGCAAAAACAGCACAGCATGATGGGTATGATTAGAGCCCAGCAAGGGATGATCGCACAGAGGCCAGCACTTCCCTCTGGACCGATCCGCACTCCCATCAACATTCAGGCTATCATTGCTCAACACCCTCAACTCCGTAACCTTCCGCCAAATCAGCAGATACAGCACATCCAGGCCATGATCACCCAGAGGCAGCTCCAGCAGGGGCAGATGCTGCGGATGTCGATGGCTCAAGGTCAACAAGGTCAGCTAAGATCTCACATGCCGGGAGGGCAGGCGCCACAAGCCGGGCAGCAGATGCCAGGGATGGAAGGCCAGCAGATGCCATGTGGGGTGATGAGGAAGCAAGGGGCAGTAGGTGTGCAGCAACAGCCAGGGATTGTGGGACAGCAACCCAATGTGGCTCCTCAGATGCAGCAAGGAATGATGGTCCAACAACAGACACAAGGAGGGGAGATGATTCAACATATGACAAGAGATCAGGCAGCAGTGCCACCCTCTCCCGTGGACAGCAGCCGCCTGGCGAAGCCGATATCTCCGTGCCAACCTTCTGGCAACACTCCTGGGGATCTGCAGCGTCACACGTTTAATCAAGCTATGGTCATGTGTCCACCCACTCCCAACCAAAACCAGCAGGCTTTAATGGTAGCCTCTGCAGGTCGCATGCAGGGCTCTCCATCTCATGCATACTCTCCAAGAGGTCCCTTTGGCGTTAACCCTGCTCACCCAGCCTCACCCCATTCATCCCACGTCTCCTCACCGTCCATAGCTGATAGTAGGGCTGGAGGGGAGAGTCCATACAGCCAAATAAAGGCATCTCCACTCAGGTCACCTGGAGCCAAGAGCCCACTTGATTCTCCGGGACTGAAAACAGAAACTCAGACATTGGGCACTGAAAAATCTCAGTCTGGGTCAGTTATCCCTAACGGTCCACAGAAAAGCACGAATATTCTACAACAGTCACAGGCAGGCGCTGGGAGCCAGGCTGCTCACGCACAGCATAGTTCTAGAGTCGGGGAGCTGTGTAAGATTAACCTCCAGAACATTAAACAGGAACCAGGAGAGGTTCAGTGTGACGGTGCGACAGCAGCTCATCAGGGTTCCATAAAGCGCGAAGCGACAGGAGTCATGGTTACATCTGGAAACAACACCGGCGGGATTAATGCTGGGATTGTGTCCGGAGACCCTGAGACTCAAAGCCCCCGGACTGAGACCGGACAGCAGCTACTTCAGAAACTCCTCAGAACCAAGAACCTTCAGCTCGGCGCGCAGAGGCCTTCTGAAGGCATTCACAGTGAGATCAACGGTCACATCAACACCAAACTGGCAATGCTGGAACAAAAGCTCCAAGGGACTCCCCGCAATATGGAGGTAGGCTGTTCCTCAGTGCTGTTACTTCTTTTACCCTCATTTTTTTGTGTGTGTGTGTGCGTTCTAATTCATCCTGCAAATACTTTCACAGGATTTGCAATCGATAACAAAAAGGGCTCCTGTACAAAAGCCAAAGCGTACCAACAAGGCCACTGGAGACCGGGGGCCAAACGCACGGAAGAAGAATAAGAAAGAAGAAGTAGGGAAAGGTGCAGAGGCCTTGATAAAGCAACTCAAACAGGTACGAGGATTGCAAAATGTAATTTTAAAAAAAATTTCATTATTTTTTTTACCATTGATGTTCTGAGGAGTCCATTTTCACATCCAAAGCGATGATGTATTGTAATTGTTAGTGTTCGTATGTCCGTATGTCCGTTCATATGTCCACCAAATATCTTTGCAACCGTTGCACATAGAAAGATGAAACAAAAACACATTACTCAGGCAGCAAATGGGATAAAAATGAGATGATGTCCTTGACCCCGAGAAAACTAGGTCAAGGTCAAATTTAATCTTTTGTACACTCAGGAACCAGATAAGATAGAAAGACGAGGGAAAAGGCCAGTGTGAGTAAAACCATAGATCAAAGCACCAGCTTTGATCTATGAAAGTAGGTGAGTGCATGAGAGCACTAGCTTTGATATTTGACTTATGCAAGTAGGTCAGGGTAAATGGTGAGTTTAGGGGTGTCGCGGGATGTTGCAGTCTCTGGTTCTTGTTTTGTAATTGTGACTAATGGAGATTTGCCCCCCCCCCCCCCAGGGCCTCTCTCTGCTTCCCCTGATGGAGCCGTCAATCACTGCCAGTCTGGATCTGTTTGCTCCTTTTGGAAGCAGCCCTGCCAACGGCAAAGCCCAGCTCCAAGGCTCCTTTGGAAACGCTGTGCTGGACAATATCCCAGACTATTACACTCAATTGCTAACCAAGGTATTACTAAATTGCAATCTGTTTCTTTTTTTTTTTTTTTGGCTAGCTTAACAAGCTGTGACAGAAGGCTGTTTCTACAACAAATTGTTTTATGATTTTGTGTCTTTACAGAGTAACCTCAGCAACCCGCCCACACCTCCATCCTCTCTGCCACCCACTCCTCCACCTTCTGTGCAGCACAAGTTGCTCAATGGAGTGACTCCTGGGGAGGAGCTCTCTGAGGGTCAGAAAGATGCAGAAACGGCAAAAGAGCCAATAGGTAAAGCCTTTGGACTTTGGCACAAAGAAAAATGTCGTATTAAATCTGCAGCTGTGTATTCATTGGGTTTACATGCTGTTACAGAGGAGGTGAAGAGTGTTGACATTCTAGCAGCCCTCCCCACCCCACCACATAACCAGAATGAGGACATTCGGTATGAGAGAATCCTCCTGAGTTGTTTGTCAACCAGAATATGTGACTGAGTGGTTATAATTGTCGGAAATGTATTTTTAACAGGATGGAGAGTGACGATGAAGATGCCCCAGAAAGTATCATCCCAGCTTCGTCCCCCGAGAGTAATGTGGGAGAGGAGACGCCACGTTTCCCTCACCTACGGGAGCCTAAAGAGGAGGAGACAGAGAGAGCAATATCCCCCATCATCCCTCTAATACCTCGAACTGCCATCCCAGGTAGTTTTCATTTAGTTTTAACAATTGCATCTATTTTTGTGTCTTGAAATACCGCCCACAAGATTAAAATTTACACCTTTTTTTCCCCCATAGCATTCCCAGAAAACAAACCACTTGATGCCAACGATGGGAAGGCAGTGTCCACGTCTAACCATTGGGACAAGACCAGAAGCAACGAGGTGTCCGTTACGTTCACGCTGTCCTCTGCTGCAGCCAAGGTACCCATGATCCTGCCTCACTCGGTTTAAACGTTCCTGATCTTCCTGCAAAATTAATTACAAGTTGGACTGACATTTTGTCCAGAAACTAAACCACGTGATGATGGCCATGGCCCAGCTGCTCAACATCAGGATGCCAGGTTCTTATGAAGTCACTTTCCCGCCCCAAAACCCAGAGATGCCTGGAGTTGATGTTCCTGGGAAAGGACCCGGCCAGTCAGGTATTCAGTTAGAGACTCGTGCAGTCTATAAACCAGTTGTAATGGGTTAGGATGTTCACTTAATCACTTTGTCAGATCAAAGAATGTGACATTTGTGCTGAAGCATTTTCTTTTTAATGAATATCCATGGAAGGGAACAGATATTTGAAGTTTATTCCTCTGTATATTCAGACTGTTGTTGTCTTGTATTCCAGGGGCGCTGTGTGCAAAGGATGGTGCTTCCCTCAGTCAAGACGAGTGGCTAAAACAATTTGATGTGACTCTACCAGGCTGTACTTTGAAGAAACAAGTGGACATTCTTGCACTTATTAAACAGGTAAGTCTTTACTGTCTCACCAGAACTGAACTTCTTAAAGCCGTCAGTCTGACCTGTGTGTGTTTGTCTCCAAGGAATTCCCAGAAACTGAGGAGAAGGCGGTCCTGCACTGTTACACCACCAACGTAAGCGACTTGGACGTGCGTCACCTACCCAGTATACCCGTGGAGGAATCTCCACCCCCGTCTCCATCGCCTCCGCATCCTGAGATCTCCGCCCCGGTGTCATCTGGCGATGCCGAACCTTCTAAAAAATCCTCTCCTCCATCTCCATCTCCGGCCAGCCCCGCCTGCGTCCAGATCAAGGTGGAGGCTGATCCAGATGTTAGTCACCCGACTGATGCTGCTCCCCTGACGGACGTCACAGAGTCAGATGTTGCTGCTCCAGATTCAGTCGTGGATCAAGCCTCGGCCGCTGCTGTTCCAGATTCTGCTGCGGTTACTGAAGCTCACCTGAGTCCTCCTGCTAAGGAGGAGGACATGGTTGCGGATTTAGCTCAACATCCCGAAGATGCTTCTACCAATGTGGAGTCCCCTAAGACTATCAAGCAACGCAGACCCCTCTCTCCTGATGAGGTGGTGCATCCTAAAATGAAAAAATGGAAAGGGATTCGCTGGAAACGTCTTCAGATCGTCATCTCGATACGTAAGGGCGGCTCTAAAAAGGAGAACAGCCGTGAAGTGTCTGAATTAATGGAACGGCTACGAATCACTCTCCGACCGGACAGGCTCCCTCGCGATAAACGTAAATGCTGCTTCTGCCACGAGGAAGGTGACGGCGCCACAGACGGTCCTGCGCGGTTGCTTAACATCGACGTGGACCTGTGGGTACACTTGAACTGTGCCCTGTGGTCCACCGAGGTGTACGAGACACAAGGGGGCGCTCTCATCAACGTGGAGGTAGCCCTGCGGCGCGGATTACGGACTCTGTGTGCGTACTGTCAGAAAACTGGTGCCACCAACAGCTGCAACAGACTCCGCTGTCCCAACGTCTACCACTTTGCCTGCGCCATCCGAGCCCGTTGCATGTTCTTCAAGGACAAGACCATGCTGTGCACGCAGCACAAGCTGAAGGGCCCCAGCGAAGACGAACTCAGCGCCTTCGCCGTCTTACGGCGGGTCTACATCGAGCGCGATGAGGTGAAACAGATCGCCAGCATCTTGCAGCGAGGCGATCGTGTCCACCTGTTCCGTGTCGGCGGTCTCATCTTTCACGCCGTCGGTCAGTTACTCCCGTCCCAGATGGCGAATTTCCATTCACCCACGTCCATCTTCCCCGTCGGATACGAGGCCACACGCATCTACTGGAGCACTCGTCTCCCCAACAAACGTTGTCGCTACCGCTGCCGCATCAGCGAGGAGGACGGACGACCCCTGTTTGAGGTGCGGGTTTTGGAGCACGGCATGGAGGACTTGCAGTTTTCTGACACGACTCCAGATGGTAAGAATGAATCACACCCACTACATGTCACACAGCATGGCTGGGTTTTTACTGCCGGTTACAATCCTTGAACTGTACATATTTCACCATCTTTCTTTAGGTATCTGGGACCGAGTCGTCCAGCAGGTTGCTAAACTCAGAGATGAATCCTGCATGTTGAAGCTGTTCACAGAGCATCTCAAGGGAGAGGAGATGTATGGCCTCACGGTTCACGCCGTCATGAGAATCACTGAGTCGGTAAGAAATCAAAAAGTACGAGGTTGTTTCCTACGTATGTTTATCTATGTTCCTGTGTGAACTTGAGAATACAGTGCGCCTTCGATCTTTGCGGTTAATGCGTTCTAGGAACCACACGCGATTGATGAATCCGCAATCGGGCGTCAAACTATCTAATTTAAACGTTTATGAACCCTCCCCATACTGATATTAAACCACCTTCTATCTGCATGACCTTTTCCCACACTCTGATCGACTGTTCAAAGCACTTTTGTGTCTCACTTAAGTCTGAGACTCACGGAACCGAGCACATTTCCGGATTCCGTCAGCCAATAGAATATGCGCACGGTCTCATGTGACTGCCTACCGATGAGATGGAGTCGCGAGCGTTGATGTGCAAGGGCGCACTGTACATGTACATATGAGAATACGTTTCTGTACAAGATAAGAAAAATTTTAATTAAATGGGGGAAAAAAATGAAGATGAAATGTTAGAGCAGACGTGACACTGTAGAGAAAGTCTGACTCGGATTTGATCCTAGTAGTTGAAAGCTAGTCGAATAGAATGGTTCCAACGATTAATCAAAATTGATTCCACTTTGTTGTGTTTTAGTTGCCTGGAGTGGAAAACTGTCAGAACTACCAGTTCAGATACGGCCGTCATCCTCTGATGGAGCTCCCTCTGATGATCAATCCCACCGGCTCCGCTCGATCAGAGCCAAAGGTTCCCACACAGTGCAAGAGGTAAAGCAGCGCTAGGCACATTATTAAACGGCAAAACCAGAGTGATCAAGTTAAAATCATTTGAAGTGCAATGTCTGTTTGGAGAGTCTCTATTTTCATTTTACGATATAGATGTTTTTAAAAAAAGAGAATCTATTTTTATTGTATTAAATAATGATTATGGTTGATTTTCAGGAAGTTCATAAAATTCTAGCCGCACTAAATACAAAATAGATTGAAATTGTGTGGAGGCAATCAAATTCTGCTATCAATTAACACTGTTAAAAATCTGAAATAAAAAAGTCATCCAGTTGTCATGTGTGTGGTCAATTTTCAGCACAAATGTACAGTTTCTGCCTCTAACAGACACAACGTAGCTTTTTCTCAACACCCTAAATGCAATCTATATAGTTTACGTTTTTAAACTCCTTCATTTATGCTGTTGTTTTTTTTTTCCCATCTCAAGGCCTCACACTCTGAATAGCACCAGCGTGTCAAAGGCCTACCAGAGCACTTTCACCGGAGAACTCAACACGCCGTACAGCAAGCAGTTCGTCCACTCCAAGTCATCCCAGTATCGGCGTTTGAAGACTGAGTGGAAGAATAATGTCTACCTGGCAAGATCTCGCATTCAGGGCCTGGGTCTCTATGCTGCTAAGGATCTGGAGAAGCACACCATGGTCATCGAGTACATCGGTACGGTCATACGCAACGAAGTGGCCAATCGCCGTGAGAAGATCTATGAGTTGCAGGTATGCATTAAACACTGGGACTTGGAGGATAATAATAATAATAATAATTGCGCAAAAAAGTCTGGGTTTAAATTTGAAGTTTGTGTTTTCCAGTTTAAAACATTTCATTTTACAGATGGACAGCGCTTGAGAACCAAGACGCTTATTACTTTGTCCTGTTTTGTTTCTTTAAATTAGAACCGCGGTATCTACATGTTCCGGATCAACAATGAGCAGGTGATCGATGCCACTCTGACCGGTGGCCCAGCTCGGTGAGTCTTGACATAGAAAGTTTTTAAAAAAAATTTTTCTCCCATTAGATATCTTTGTCTTCGTCACGTTTCTAACGTAACCTTTCTTTTTGTCTCCTCTCCAGCTACGTCAACCATTCCTGTGCCCCCAACTGTGTTGCTGAAGTTGTGACGTTTGACAAAGAAGACAAGATTATCATCATTTCCAGCCGCAGAATCCCCAAAGGAGAAGAGGTACAGTGCTTTAGAACCCAGTTCAGAGCTCAGAATATGAGAGGTTTACATCTGTTTTAACCTGAGTAGCCATTAACGGCCTTCATTTTTCACACAGTTAACTTATGACTACCAGTTTGATTTCGAGGACGATCAGCACAAGATCCCTTGCCATTGTGGAGCCTGGAATTGCCGAAAGTGGATGAACTAACCAGAGGAAAGCAAAATGGAGAATTCCCCTCTCATTGGTGCCAGAACACTCTTGCGCCAAAGCCTTTGAATCCTACATAGCCAGTGCATAAGCTGTCCTGAAAGTTGTGGAGGAAGGCAGGCCTCCATCATTGAAAGACAAAACCGTTGATACCTGTAGCCAAAGGTTTGAAGAGCATTAATCAATTTAAGCAACCAAGCACCTCCGTCAGCAGCAGTGTGATGGGAGTAACTTTCATGTTTGGACTAGTAAGTCTCCTTTTCCTCAGCCAAACCCCCCCCCCCCCCTTAGACTGTTCTCAACAAGCTTAAAGTGGCTGGAAAAACAATCCTCAAAAACTACCAAATGATTCTGACCCTCTGATATCAGAGCTCACCTGGAGCGTTGACAAAAAAGCCATTTTAAAATACTAAGAATGAACTAATGATGCATTTTTACGTTTGGACCTATTTCCTGTCCCATGTTGACCATACCTCCCCCCCCCCGACCCCCTCACCTCTCAGAAGAAGGGCACTTTCCCATCAAGTCATCAATGAAGACAACACGGTTATTGGCTCGCTAGACAATCCTGATGTGGCTTTGAGTAAGAACTGCTTATGATTGATGGAAAGAAAAAGATGCAATTTAGCATAGAGCTAAAAGATCTCTGGCTCCAGAGGCACCAGATGTGGCGACTGTGTGGAGTCCCCAGGTGGGTTAGTTGGACCCAGTCTACCTCATTGATTTAACGGGAAGTGACTGCTTTGTATAAAAACTGTTAACTGCTACTGTGGAATTGGGGAGGGAAGGGGAGGGGGGGGGGTGTTTTTATGGGCTTAGCCTTCTCGGACAAGCAGGGAACCTTAAGCAGCAGGTTTGCTCTATCTACTCTATGCTGGTGATGATTTACAATAATGAGCCAACATAATTATTATTCATGAATTGTTTATACAGAGGAAATATATGACAGTTTTTTGATAAGATATTGTATTAAAATCACAATCAGAAGCTTAGCGGGTGTCCTGTATGACACCAAATCATCTTGGAATATTAATGTAGCTTTTTTTTTTTTTTTTCTTAATTTATGTATCTCAGAACCATTTTATCAGCTGTGTGAAAGCACAAGAACATCCACCTCTATAAGTTGCTGAGAGACAGTTGTAAAGAATGGCTCTAGGATCCCAGGACGGAGGAGACGATAAAATCAGTACACGATGCTCGCTGCTTCAGACATAATAAAGTTCCACTTGTTGAGAAGCAGCCGGTGGATGCATGACTACTGTCCCATTAAATGTTTTTTAATCCCCCAACAACTCAATCTTTCCAAACTCAATTTTACAACTTTGAATCATGCCTCTTCCTCTTTGTATTATTTTGTGGACTGTTGATACTTTTACTGTACTAAGTCTTCCTCTGCCTGAGTACAGCCTGCAGTGTTTCTACTTCCCCTGTAGTGTGCTTTTCTAGTGCTGGTACTGTCCTCGAGGCTGAACTGATGGCAGGGAAAGACTTAACGGGGGAATAAAAGGGCATTTGTTTTCTTTTCTATGTAAGATGAATGAAAAACTCTTTAAAGGGAGCTTTATAAAAACTCCACCTTCCCATACTATTTTGTTTCCTCCCTAACCTAAGACCTCACATGATTTAAAAATGCAAAGTTGTACAAAATGTATATATAGTATATGCATTAGGGGACAGCGACTCTTTATCAAGCTCCTTTGTAATCAAAGTCAAAAGTGTAGAGAAATAAAATTGAAAAAAAAATCAACCACTGGATATCATTTTAACAAAGATAAAGCTGTATATAAATATAAATATATGTAAAATGGCAAACTAATATCTTAATGTATATGAACCAGAGTGTTTTGCATTTATCTGTTTTTTCTATTAGTGTTTTTTGCTATAAGCTCTCAGACGAGTTTGTTAAAATAGGTTTAAGGAAATGTTGGGTTTTCTCCAATCAGTGGCGACGAGAAGCCGACGTGATTCTGAACCCGTTTGGATTCATGTGGAGGTCATTAATTAGACATGGAAATCACTTGCGTAAAGCAGTACAATGGTGCATAGCATTTGTATTTATGTATTTTTGTTTGTGTTTATTTTTATTTATGCTACTGCTTGTTAATTACCAAAACTTATCCCTTTATCAGTCGCAATTGGATTAATATACTCCTGAATGGAAAATCTTGAATTTTCTAGAATATTGTTAGTGTTTTGCTTTTTTAAATCTTCCCTATAGAAGTGAATGTGTTGGTAAACCTTGTGAAATGGTTACTTGGCCTAATGTATGTTATGATGTAATACTCAAACTTAATCCCATACTTAACCTGGTATTGAATTGCACTCTCATTGTATAACAGAGAATGTCTCTAAAGTGGTTGATATTGATCAAGTATTTGAAGCAGTGATCTATTATCTGTTCCTACGTCACAGGGAGATCATGACAAGACATTGTGCCGCTCACTGGATTTTAACCTGAATAATTTTTAACCTCTGAATCTTAATTTAAGCTCTCTGCATATCCTATAATTTAATAAAATTTGCTCAAATTGAAGGGTTTTTTTGGACCTCACCTTTTTAAAAAGATGTCGCAACTGTACAGCAGAGATACTTTAGGGAATAAGAATAAATATAATCATTTTTATTGTATGTGGCATGTTTTGTATGGATATTATTTTGAATTGTACATATTTTTTTCAGTACGCCAGAGATTGCATCTCTTTATATACAGCTTTCCTGCTCCCTCTCCCCATCATCTTTTTTCCTTTGTCAGCTTTTGTTTCTTGTAAAGGAAAATAAAATGCGTTTTAAATATGAGACCATTTGTTGTTGTTTTTTTAATACACCTCAACTAGAGCTCCAAGGTTCAGTCTTGCCCTTAGAAATATTTTTAAAATGTGTGATAATAGGTGGTCATGGACAGAAGGATGGAATCACGAGCATCAGATAAAAACATCTCGTGAGTGGACCATAAATAATAGATTTAATTGAAGCATTGACTTTTTTTTCTAAGTTAAACAGGACCGATTTTTATCCTGATTACCTTCCGGTGATAGACAGGACGTGAAATTAATTAAAAGGACCAAAGCAATTGGTGGAACTTTGTTCCACGAAGTTGTAGAAATTTCCCAAAAAGATGTCAGTGGATAATTGTAGTAGACGACAAGCTTAACGCTGTTGGCTACAACGATCCTGTTGTATTCTTTAGACTAGTCGTAATTCAGGCTGAAAACATGACTGAAGCTAAGCTGAAGTGGTTTTAATGGTTTGTTTGCACAGAAGGATCAAATGAAGAAACTTGATTTCAGACAGGTTTGAATATACTGTTGAATCCTAATAACTGGTCTTATTTTCCTCTGAATGAGCTGACATTTGGAATGAGTGAAAGTTGACAAAAAAATATTAAAAGGAGCAATAAGAAAAAGAGGTCTTTATTGTATATCACCTATATACATTTTTCAATTCATTTTGAAAAGATTTCCACAACATGATTTGAAGTATTACTTATGAACAGGATGTCTGATGGTCATATCCCCATGGCAACAACCAAACACGGACAGGAGTGTTTTGACAATTTTGGTTCAACTGACAGCATAACCCCCCCCCCCCATCTTCTCCAATCTGCCTGCTCTACTTCTATCCAGGTTATCAGTAGCAGCAATGTTTTTGGGGAACATAACCAAGACTCAAACAAAAACGAAGAATGAAAAAGCAACAAATAGGAAAAAGGGAAAGACACACCATAAGTTCATCTACCTCAGTGCCGAGGACCCAGTGTTTGTGACAGCATGCAAAACACACACCGACAAGACCCATGGATTTGGGATCAAGTGTTAACAGTGTAGAGCCAAATGGTGACAAAAGTAGATATATCTAGATATAATACTGTCTGAGTTTAGTCTTCAGACTTGAACCTGCAGATGACAGTAAAAAGAAAACATGCAGTTACAGCATGTCAGTCTTTGAAGGTAAAATGCCTCAACTCTCCGCTTAACATCGACCTGAATGATACCTGTGTGCCAACCCTCAGCAGTTGCCATTACATCTGAATAAATAGCTGTTGGCAGTTTTTAACCAGGATGCAGGACGCTCCTAAATATTCCAGTGTCAAAGAGAGAGACTTGTCTGTTACCCCAGTGGAAATGTAGAAACAGACTTGCATTACACATCTGTGAAAACAACTCAAAATCATCCAATAATTATCCATAAAAAAAGAAGAATTTGCAGCAACATTATTTGGGATCAGTAGTACCACCAAACTGTCATAACAGGAGCGAGTTAAAAAAAAATTCCAGCAGATGACACAGTCTATTTCCTGGCACAGTTAGAATCCATGCAGACAGATTAAAAATAAAACAAAACAGACTTCAAAAGTACCATTCAAGCAAAAAACAAAGAACAAAAAACATCAGTTTTAATGTTACACTGGTACTTGAGGCATAAAAGAAAAAAAAATTCATGTTTTATGTACAAATCACATGTACCCATCATCAGTAGTGTCTAATGCCAGTCAGAAGAAAACACCCATCATGATGTCTACACACAAAACAAAACACAGACACACATTATATATATATATATATATATATATATATATATATATATATATATATATATATATATATATATATATATATATACACACATATATATATATATATATATATATAGAGTGTGTGTGTGTGTATAAATTAAAAAGAAATCATTGCCATAAGCCTTTTATTTGCTCAGTAAGCATGATCTTATCACCTGCAGCCCAAAGGTTTATGGCTACATCTATATTTGCAACCATCCCATTACATCCCGGGAAGCGGTGATGAATCGTAATTGTTAAATATTGGGATGCACCTTTTACAGCTTCAGATGACAAAAGACTTGAACTGAACTACTGTTGAGGTTTTGTTTTTTGTCAAGACTCTGGCTTATTGTCACATCTCATCCCACAGTGTTCAACAACATGAAATAAAAACTATCAACAAATAAATAAAAGTAAAACCATTCCAGACATTATCCCTGCCACATTTCAACTAACACGAGGACTTGAGCACATCTATTGTGTGACAGCTGAAGGTCTCACACATTATGAGGAAGCTACAGTTGAGTGCAACTAATTTCTGTTCGTAGGGTATTCAAGTTAGGGGTTAAATAACAGAAACTGTCAGTTCATGCTTAAAATGTCTCATTACTGGTTTTGTCTAATAAACTACAGCCTTATACCAGACGACATCTTCAGCTTTTAGAAACATGCTAGTATTCAGACGCCTTTCGTAGACTTGGCTAGAGAGAGAGGTAATAAAGATCAAACACAAAAATCCTGTCACTGTACAACAGTAATAATTCCTGCCATGGGTCATGAAAAAAAGGTTGAATGTGATATTAACAGTGGTAGTAGTGTAGTGTTGTGGCCCATGGAGAAATGGGGTCGAAGAAAACAGGGAAGAGACACGGGGACCGAAGGGAAGTTGGGTGAAGAGAAAAGTCTGGAAAGGAAAGGGAGACTCAGTAGTTTTGGCTAAAAAGGTGAGGTAGGCCTCGTCACAACTTGGAGTGTGGCGTTAAAACTGGCAGGGTTTTCAGTTGCAGTCTGTTACAGTTTGTTTCCTATACGAGTGTGGTCTCTTTGTGCGTCTCCAGCGCTTTTTTAAATGCCGCTTGACTGCTCACATCTTGATGTCCTCCTCCACGCTGAGTTGAGACAAGGTCTTCTTGATACGCAGGGCTGTCAGCCTGGCGGCGCCGTTCGCATACCAACACTCCCTCATGATCTTCCCCATCACTCGCAGGGACTGCATGGGACACAAACGCAGGTCAAAATCAAAGCACCCGAGGAACAAACGCTTTGGACATTTAATAGGATAAATTAAAGCAACGCAATTACAGTGTTTTTCGCACTACACGGCGCACTGGATTATAAGGCGCACCTTCAATGAATGGCTTATTTCCAAACTGTTTTCATATATAAGGCGCACAATCAATTTTTTTTTTTTTTAAATTAAAGGCTATTAGATGTGACTTACAGTGCAGAAAATACGGTAACAAAATGAATGTGATATCAGTACTCCACTGCTCAAAGTGGGTCATCCTGCACCAGACATGTTAAAAATGCTCCCCTGCAAAAAATATTTTTAGAAAAACACCAGTCGGAGTATATATTTAGAAATACCTCGTAGCTCTGCCACCAGTTGGGCACATTGGGCCTCAGCTTCTGGTCACACACCACCTTCCTCATCTCCTCTATGGAAGGGTCAGAGGGCACAAGGTCGTAGTAGGGCAGCTGATACTCCTCATGGATACCTGCAGCCAACAGGAAGCCCTCTAAGTCTTGTTTCATGCTACCCCCCACCTTAGAATGAGTCATTAAAATCAGGCGCCATCTGTGGTCTCACCTCCTGCGTTGCAGCGTCGTGCGATCTCCCAGTACACAAGGCCCAATGCGTAAATATCAGCACACTTGAAGGAATCAAAATGTTTCATGTTGATGGTTTCGTCCAGGACCTCTGGAGCCATATACCTAGAGGGGGAGACACAACAAAAAGTTGCAGTGACATAAAAAGAGCTCAAAATCAATTTGTTTGCTTTTCGATTGAATAAAGGAAACTCAAGACTGATGTTTTTTGGAAAGTACACGCCATCAGTCAAATGGAGCCGATTCTTGGAGTTCTACCACGTTTATGCTGTTCGCACCAGGGCTGCAGCAATAACAAGTTTCAAGGCACAGTCTAGTTTGAAATCTGATGACTACAATGGTTTGAACCTTTAATGGCACACAAACTCTGCTACCTTTGATTTGTTCATGGTGTTAGTTAACAAGAAAAATACAGCACTCGGCTTGCCATGTGGATGATTTACGACCAGTCTCTCAACACATCTGAGGCCTATCGCTGCACACACAGGCTGTATCCAGGTGGGACTTGGTGAGGATTGAAACCTAGTCTCTTCAGCAGTGAAGTTAGCGCACTACAGAATCAGACTGCCCAACGCAATATGACCCAATATCCCCAGAATATCACAATGTCTCCAGGTGCACAGAAGGAAGCACTGCAGAGCACTTCACCATAAATCCAGCTTCATCCTTCAAAGACCTGTTGGATCTCTGCCCCACTTGTGTGAAAATGTATGAACGAGTGTGGGGACTCTTACCTCTTTGTGCCCACGCGTTGGTTCGGGGCAATGTCGATCGTGTCTGTGATGGACTCGTGGCGGACTGCCAGGCCGAGGTCGGCTATGGCACACATGCCATTTTTCTTAACCAGGATATTTTTCGACTTGAGGTCACGGTGAGCGATGCCTGGTTTACCTGGAGGAGGACGGACAACACGTCATCAACAAAACACCGAGAACTCAGCAGGAGCAGCTGCCGATAGAAGTAAACAACCAGAATGTGACCTGGTATGTTACTGCGGCGCTTCTTTGTTCGTTTAATTGGGCGAAACATTTCTCACCCTGAGTGCCAAGGATCTCCATGTGTAGATGCGCCAGGCCACTGGCAGCCGACAGGGCCAGTTTAATCATGCCCTCGATGGTGACAGAGTATCTGTTCAGGTAGTCGAACAGAGAACCGTGCTCATGGTAGTCTGACACCAGCCACAGCTGAGTCCATGTCCCATTGTCTGAAAGAGACGGAGCACGTTTTGCACAATGGACAATTGGATTTGAATGACAATTAGCTGAAATAATTTCTTAACGTCAATTAGGAACATATAGATCCTTTTCCACTTCTGCACTTATTTTTCCTTCCATTTTCAAAGTACTACTTTGACTTTCTTTTCTTTTCAGTTGCAACTTTTGGACAAACGTCTAATTTTTATGTTATGTGAACAGATCCTCTCAAATGTTTTTACCTTTATTGTCTGCAGCAATGAATCCCAGGATATTTTCATGGCGCAGCATTATCGTCTGGTAGATTTCAGCTTCCCTGAACCAGGAGCGCTCTTCTCTAGACGAAAAGATTTTCACTGCCACGTCTCCTCCCCTCCATTTTCCTCTCCACACCTCGCCAAAGCGGCCCTTTCCTATTATCTCCTGCAGCACAATGGTCCGAGCCACCGTCCGCTGCACGAACAAGGGCAAACCTGCAGGGGCCAGTTGACAGAAAATTTAAAAGAATCTTCCACAGACTTGTGTGTGTGTGGCAGAGGTCCTATTAACATCTTAATATAAATCCTGCAGCCTTCTGGAAAAGACGCTTTATGAAGTCAGCTCAGGTCGTATAAAGAGGCAACATTTTCAATGCACACACCCTATTGTAAGTGGCTGTCTGAAGCTAAACCCTTTAACAAGGAGATTGAAGTCTGCATTTCTATATAGACAAGTTTTTTTGGTCACATTTTGGATAAATTTAATCACCAAAACTCCTTGATTATAAAGAAGAACCATAAATCATGGTCTGGGCTAAAAGAAATCCTTTCACAGCATTGAGCTCGATATGAGGAGCGTTGTGGCAGAAAACCCTGAAGGCTAACTCCCATGTGCAGGTGTGGAAAGATGTAAGTATCCTCAGCAGATTCTAGGTCAGTGCTTTAGATGAATAATTAATTCTTTGCATATTTATAGAATAACATATAAAAGTAGGTCCTGTTAATTTGTCTTGCTGACAAAAATAAGTTCATAGAGGTATTTAACAAAGTGTGTTTTCCAAAACCATATATTCTTGTTACACCACATCACACAGTTTAGCAGCTCATACTGACCAGAGCCGGATCCAGAAGTGGACATGTCGTAGATGAGGTCCTGCAGGGTTTTGTCCTTTGCCAGATACAGATGGTCGCAGGAGGGGTCTTCGACCTCCAGCCTCTGCCTGTGGCCATATGACCTCTGGTGATACTGGAATAGAAACACGCCGACCATCAGCAGCACACACAGAAGGAAGACCGGGCCTGCGATGACTGCCACCAGCTCCACTGGTCCCCAAGAGCTGCCTGAGCCTGACCAGTCCCCCTCCTTTGTAGGAACTACAAATGCAAAAGGAAAAAGGTAGAAAATACAATTTAGAATCTTGAAATTAACACAAAGACACATCAAAGAATCTTTGAATCCATGTTGAATTTGAATCTTGAGCCTCACCAGGAACTTTCAGGTCAATACTGTTGCAGTAATCTTCATAGCAGCAGTGAGTGTTGAGAAATCCTTCAGCACTCAGGCAGTAGAAGGGTTGTCCAGGAGGGACCAAGTTGTCTTGGTCTATACAGATGCGTACATGTTGCTCCTTCCCCTGGACGTAATATGTGGAGGCCATGCAGGCACCGTCTGTTTCGCACTCATAGCCTGTCTTCTCACAGTTTGTGCAGTTACAACGTAGGGCTGGGGGAGAAAAGAGAGTGAATAAATAACAATTTAACAGATACACACAAGGTTAAACTTATTGACTGTAGTTCTGTCTTTTGCCCAGCAGGTGGCACCCTAACAACAGCTTCAATGAGCTGAAATGAGCACCGTTTCCCTTTCAGTTGAGGGCATTTTGTGACAAGCAGACAAAGAGCTCAGCGTTGAGCAGCAGCAGCAGCCAGACGGCCCCAGCGGCCCTGAAATCAGATCCCTCATTGCAGATGAACCCAAACATGCAGGGTGGAGACAGACCTGCATAGTGGGAGAGACAAAGTGAAACCCATTGGGGGGAGAGGGCTCCTGATAAATGCCCAACACAGCATTTTGCTCCATTCCTTTCCTTTGTACACCTCACCCTGATACAGAGAACTGTCACTGTTCAACCTGAAGAGACAAGAGTTTCATTGAATGCAGCACAATCCTGCTTGGGGACCTATTAAAGGTCTATCGACACAATGGAACAAATGCCACTTACATAATAAAACTATGCTGGTCCATCTATATACACAAAAATGAGGCCAGAGTCGAATAGTGTGCAGGAATCAAACAATTCCGAACGAGAAACACAGTTGGTTGAGCAACCAAGAAAAAGTAACTGCAGCCTGATTAGATTTGGAGGGAAATGTAATTTTGGGTCATAAGACATGTTTCTCATTGAGAGGAAGGTCAACACACAAGTCTTCTCCCAAGGTTTTCTATGACCAGAGTGCACAGCAGAGCTAGGCATGGCTTGATAATTCTGGAACTGTGAAATAAAATTTAACACTGAAAAAAAAAGCAACAATAAAAAACCCCAAAAGACGAGAGTAGCTAAATTTGAACGAGCCCCTGCGGGTAAAAGACAAAACTGACTAACAACAGGACTGAGAGTGAGTCGTGGTGGCCCAGAGCTCGACCTTTAATGGACAACAAAGGCTTAGACACTACAGGCTAATCCTTTACTTACAAAGTAAAACATCACAATACCACCAGCCACACCGCAGAGAAGAATTTCAAATCTCAATTCACCTTCAAATAGAAGCAGCTCAGGATCAGCTGGACCACTGACAATGCCTGGTCCAAAGGAAAGAAGATTCCAGGGTGGCAAGCTTCCACTAATTTTCTGTGTCTTACCTCGGGGAGGGGGGGGGGTTCTTTCACAAGTTGAGCTCACTAATATTTCCTGTTTGTGTACCATCTATCATAAGGTGTCAGCATATTTTAGCCCATTCCTGAACAAAGTCATCATAAGATAAGACTCTAGTGCATAACAGCACAGTTAATAAAAGAAGAAGGAATAAACTTGTCACTTACAGATGGGTTAATTAATCAGCGTTTAACATCCGAATGGTTAAAACCGCAAGCAGCTGTGTCACAGGAGTGATAAAGACAAATTCTCGGACATAGTGTTGAGTGGGGAAAATGTTTTTCACACGTAGCGTGAATGCTAATATAGCTATGCTTGTTTGCTGACTGTTACTGGAAATGTGAAGCACTTTCAGTAACATTTCTTATCCGTTTTGTGTTTGCATGTGTCACTCTGCAGGAGGTGAGCGGGAAAGTGGCAGGAACTCTTGGTGGAGTGCTCCCAATTCCTTTAACTTTGCATGTAGATGGAATTTCCTGCCGATTACACAGAGGTGAAGCAGCTGGACCAAATGAAGAGAGAAAAATAAGCTTTGTGCAAGAGCATTCTAATCTGCAACATAATGGTGCAAAATAGTTCAGCTAAATTACAAACAGATGATAGAAGTAACAGCTGTAAGTTAGAAAGCTGGACAATACTTGGAATACGTCATCACATTTGGACAATCCTGCTTTCATTCAGCTCCACTTTAGTAGACGTGGCTGATTTTTTAGTAAAATGAAAACGTCAATTTTTAGCAAGTAAATCCAGTCCAGATAGAAGCCTTTTGAACAGAAGAGTGACTTTAAAAAAATGCGCTAGATGGTGAGTTCACACCTTCCTCACATCGCAGCCAAATGTTAAATGCCATAGCGGACATTTATTTCTTCTTTGTGAATCTTCCCACATACAAAATATATACAGCATAAATTAACAGTGATCTGACAGGAACACCATGACCTGACATGAACAGGCGCATCCCCCACAGAGACTCTGCGTGTGGCAAGACAGATGGTCCACAGACATACCGACAAAAACTCAGGAAAGAAAGCAAACATGGCTGAAAACACATGCATTTCCCTCTCAAGTCTGTCATGGACGGTTTTGTGGTCAACCAAGAGTTTGGTCAGTGGCAAGTCAGTCCTCTGATTACAGACCGCCTTGTGACGATACCATAAGCAGCGTTCTTCCACACTGACAGACATCATTACTACAAGTGGTCATTTTCAAAGTAACTCTTGACACAATATGTCATGTTTTATATATATATATATACATGTATATATATTTGGAGGTCAATTTTTTTAGAACTTAAACATTTTAAAACAATGCCAGTTTGGGTAGAATCCAAATAGGGAGTCTCTGGATTAAAATGGAAAGATTTCTACAAGCTCACAAATGTCTCCAACATCAAAATATATTATTTGACAAAAACTACTCCAACAATGTTTCTCTAGAGATGGCACACCATGGTAAAATCCATGTCACAGGGGGCAGCGCGCTGTTATATAACTGAGTAAAAATAATGTCCAAGAAAGAACTTTTGACCTGCCAGAATTTGTCTGCATCTCTTTATCTTATTGTGATCAGTGTACAAGTGTTACAAAACCAAACTTAATAATATCAAGCCTAAATACACAAACATCTGAGCAAAGACTGCTCAGACGCTTGAGAAAACTTGTGTAGTTTTCAGTTAACTGTGCTCTTGTATCCATATAATTGGTGGTCTTTACACTGGTCCTTTGTGTGGAGATTAAGACAACATGAGGGCAGATTGGACTGGCCCAGCAGGAACAAAGAGCAGAGGGGAGTGGGGGAGCGCACTTCTGCATGGAGTGGAGGGGGATGGTGGCATAGGGGACAACCCCACAGTGAGACAACCTCAAAATCCGGGGGCTGCACTCAACCAGACAGGATGGGGGCCTGTCCCAAACTGGGCAGGACAATATGCCGCGTAGGGGGTGGACAGAAGGTGACAACGCATCGGGGGTGACAAGCTCTGCCTAAGTGACCAGCTGCAGCCATCATTAAAGCCCAGTCTAGACTTTGACTTAGGGGAGGGGGGTAAATAACATGAAAAAGAGAACTGCAGAAGAAAGCAGGGAATAAAAGGTGCACACGGATTCCTTTGAGAATCTAGTGTGTGAAGTTCCTACCATTCCGTTCGTGTTGAGACAGGAAACGGCAGCCAGTAAGAAAGGGTTTAATAAAACATTGTTGCTAGTCTTATTCCAAACACCTTCACACATTAACATTGATGACCATGTTTTCTGTGCATAACAGCACAAGTATTTGTTGTCCTGACAGACTCATGGTGGAGCCATGTAAAAACAGGGTGGGCTTTTCTTGGCCTGCAAGAATAATGAAGTCTGTTGGAGACATAAAATAAAGTGTACTTGAAGAATGGGGGAAAGGTTACACAAACTACAAGGCTACATGAAGCAGACAGTCACTCGATTTGTGTGTGTGCATGGGTAGCAGAACACCATTACCAAAATGTACTGGCTTAAATTAGATCCATACAGATACCCGGCTGAGGGCTGATCAAGACAAACAGACGCCAACAGAAAGAGTGAAAGCAAACACACACACACACACACACACACACACACACACACACACACACACACACACACACACACACACACACACACACACACACACACACACACACACACACACACACACACACACACACACACACACACACACACACACACACACACACACACACACACCACAACTGTGTCCTAATCAATGCTCAGGGAAGGAGGAAAGTCATTACCTTTGTCTGCATCTCAGGGTCAGATTACTGATCTGATTCTAAAGTGAAGTCTCTTGGGCTGAGGCTGCTTCTGTCTGTATCAACCACCAGCCTCTTGGCTACATCTCATCCGGTCTGTCTGGTCGTCTACCACCACGGATGTGTCCAAATGCACACAAATGTGAGCACAGGTTCGCTTTAGACTGCTGATCAAATTCCCAAACTAGCCACATCACCTCCATTATGGAAAAGTAGGTTGGAGTACTACGAGCCTCACCATCTGGCATGTAACTACAGTTTCAATACACTAACAATCATTAGCCACCACACACTTAACAGGTACTCCCCTTCTGTCTGCAGCCATTCAAAAGGTTATATTCTGGCAACAGTTGTGGCAAAAGTACCAGATCTTTTTTAATTTGTTCCAATACATACGTACTATGAGAAGGTAAAAATATATGATTACTGAATTGTGGTTTTATCTGCATAAGTATATAAAAAATTGTGACCAATACCCAGCTCTGATCACCATGCTGGATAAATCCATAATGGAAACAAGCATCACTTACTGGAGGAACACTTATGACACTGATGCATTCAGTGGTGCCGTTCTGTGAATCTATGAAACAAAATTAAGATTTCAGCTCTGAATATGGGGCATTTTCTGTAGGAGGAAAATAAAACAGGCAGTGCACCCCACATACACTTAAAAGTGGCGGTGTATCAGTGATGCTCCGGGCTCATTTTCTTCCTCTTGCACTGAGAACCTACCTAGAGGATCAAATGTTTTCCAATGTGTCAGGAAATCCTTTAAGAAAAAACATCTTTGCATTTGTGTGGAAGCTGAAGCTTGGGCATTACTGGACATTCCAAAAGGACACTGACGCCAAGCATATCTCAATCCACCAAAGATTCGATTCAGATGAAGTCCTGGAATATTCTAGACAAGCAGCAGTTGCTAGACTTAAATCCTGTATAAAATTTAAAGAAGGAAGCTAAATCAGGGATATTGTAAAACTGGTAGACTTTGCCCATGAGGAACGCACAAATATTCCCCAGGAATAATGCCAGAAGACGGCATTCTGTTTATATATCATGTTTACAGCAGCTCATAGCAGCAAAATGGTGCCTTGAAACTACAGATGCTTGTTATTCTATGGGGGAACTGCAGCAGTCCGCAGATATGGCCTTTATAGTTATATCAAGACAAACACTTGTAATTTCTGTTGTTCTGAATCATTTTAGCTATTTGTGATTATTACAAAAAGATGCTAATACAGCAAAATATTTTATAAACGAACCAAACGTACAATACAGAATAGGATCATTTTTTCTCTAACAGTACAGGACATAGTAACAGACGAAAAAATTCCCTACAGACAAAAACAAAAGTGTTTAGAGTAATTTCACAACATAAAGTAGAAAAGTAAAGGTGAAATTGCTGGCTCTAAAGCGGTTGTAATCCCTTGTGATCCAACATCAGTAATGGTGGAGCTGGGTCATTCAGAGGCTACGCTGTCTGCAGCAGCAATTAAGGCTCTGTGCCTCTGGGCCAACTGAGGTCATTAACAGCACTGGTTATTATGGGGGGACTTGACCACCCCAGACATGATTTGACCTGACCTTGACTGGCTCAGTGCCATATTGTAGAAAATGTTAGGAAACAAACAATAAATGTCTATAGTAAGGAATTGCCTGGATAAGGGAGAAAATGTGTACAACCTACATGCAGGTTCATTTCACCACAATTCATCTACAGAAGTCCAGTAGTTAAAACATCAAAACCAGGTCTTAACATTTAATTTAGGGGATGAAAAACAAAATGTCCTCCCTTAAGCCAGCTGTAAATATTACCACCCATGTCCTAATGCTTGTCTCTTAACAGATACACACCTTTGAACCCAATAAGTTTTTACCTTTATCTGTGCATTCCCTTTGTCTGCGATCTAATGGGCAAGCGTACACATGTTTGAATCTGAGTCGCTCATGCTTCCTCTACCTGGAGTTCTTTATATCACATTTGACATTTGACACATTTGATATCTCCCTGAAAGTGTTGACTGCCCTGTCTTTGATTCTGCACAGGAGGCGCCTCATGGAATGATGAGACTGATACAATCTTGATTGTATGCAGACTGGCTACTAAAAGGGAGTACAGGATTCAAGAGATTCAGTACTGGAAGGACTTCATTTAATGAAAGGCCTTGTTTTAAAGTAGGGTGAAAACAACACATTCTAGAGCTTCTCGTGTCAGTGAGTAGGAGAACCCAGAAGTGTGACCACAAATAACAAAGTACAGATTAATTTCTGATAAAGTACCAGGACATTTATGATCGAGATAGAGAATGGAGGGGGTGGGAAGAAGACAGAAAGAGAGGGACGCGCCCTACCTCCCGGCTGTGTGGTTGACAGTGCCCAAGCCCATATCACATTGCAATTGTTTTTAATGCACGAAGGAAGACTGCGTCACTCAGGCCTGGAATGACTATAATACCAGTGACTCCAATTCCTTATGAAGTTGGAAAACGTGAAAGGCATCAAACTTGAGAGAAAACACTAGCGTCACAAAAACAAACTACACTGGCCACAGGCCTAGAAACTAGTCCCGCCAAGCTACTTTGAGATTTGTATGGTTCCATTCCTTGTACGGTGTAATCCATTACATGGTGTGAAACCATGGTTCCTGGCAGACTTGTGGGCCCCTTTCACGACAGACCCTGCCAGCTGGACAACCACATCCCCAGTCTGTTTGAGTCACACATAAACCCTATGCTCCTGTCCAACCTCGCTGTGAATGTTGGAGTAACTCTGTCAACCAATAAGGTGTGAGTTTGCTCCCCTGTGGGGGAGTGGGAAACATTCATTAAGAGTATATAATACACATATGCAAGAGTAACTTTGTGTTATGATGGCAATAGAATACAAACAGGTTATTTGGTTTGGCAAGGAATTGAATTTGTCTCAATGCACATCTGCCGAAAGGCAAAACATAACAAGTCAAACAGCATTAAAATGCAGACATCACACGAGGGCAATGCATTTGGATGAGCGTAATGCAAAACATTTGTCGCTCAAATTAATGTCTATGTACTCCAAATGTAAAAGTGGGTTTGGTGGAGCACAGTAAAAGAAGTGCATGCATGTTGCAGGGAAAGCACTAAGATGTTTTGACCGTGTGTTGTGGTATCAACCGACCCAGCAATAGGGGGGGGGGGTTGGGGACTCGGGCGGGCGCAGCGACACAACCGGTGTCTCAATGGACCCCACTTGCCACATTTCCATCACAATGAACCCAGACTTAAACTTTGACTTCAGTCTGGGACGTTTGCATTCACGGCAGTTGGCAGCATTCACTTTCCGCTGGAGGCATCGGAGCAGCCTTTTCAATCTTTACAAATGCAAACCAATGGAGAAGCTGCCTGTGTTTACACTCAAAAACACATTTGGTGCTCGAAGTAGGTTAGGCCGACATTGTGGCTGGGTTGGGAGTCCTTTCTTCTCTATTAAGCACGAAAGCAGTCCATACAGAATGTAACTGACACCACTGTACGCGTTTAACCAGTCTGCTATCACTACAGCGATAAGCAGTCACAAGCCGACAGAGGAATGTTTTGTAAATATGTTAGCAGAACAGCGACAGATAACTTCAGCGTCAACAGCAGATTGCAGATTATTCCAACACTCACCCAGCCCACAACATCATGCCACAATTTAACATTATCAATAAAGTCTTAAACTTCCCCATATATCAATCATATTCAACTTTAAGCGTCTCATTATCCACCTGGCTAGCCAACGTTAGCTGGCGCCTCGAATCCAAACAGTCCCACCATGTTGCTGTTGTGGTTTAGCGACTTTCCAAGAGCTCGATAAGCAATATAGATGTCAGGTTATGTCGGTCGGTAAAAATCGCAGTCGACCACAAACAAATGAACAAGATGAGCAATTGTTCATGCAAACAGTAGTCGTCGTTTTGAGGTCAGCGCTAGCTAGGTACGGTTAGCCAAATCCCCGATACAGAGCGCCATGACGATAAGCGACAACAGGCGATGTCCTGTCCAAGAAAACATACCGAAACAAAAGCCGGAGAGGTGCTGGGCTGAAACTTACCATTACCGACAGCTACCAGCCCCAACAGGGCCAACAGCGCTGGGGCAATTTGTTTTAGAGCCATTTTTCCTGAATTCCCATGTCTCGGCGATGAAATTTCGTCCGAAGTGTGTCGTTATCAACGTGACCAGACCTGGAACACAACCACAGTCCGACCGCACGCGCCACACTGCCAGATACCATCCAGCCTGGCGCGTGACGTGTTCAAAGGGGTGTGCGCGTGCACGTCGAAGGGAGAGGTCCGCGACTGATGGCCTGTCCGACCACTGAGGTCAGGTCTGTTGGAAATGAAGCGGTTGGCACCGAGAGGCTTTTATTATTACTATGAAATATTGATAATGAAAAATTTAACTTCAGAAAAAAAACCAACAACATTTCGTTCTATGTTTGTAGAATTATTATTATTTTTATTATTTGGCGACGTGCACGCTGAAGGCGCATTTTAGGCTGTTTTTAATCTGCAGTTAGTTTTTACGAGCTATTTAATCAGTATTGCATTTTATGGAGCAATAAGAACCTTTAACCTCGCTGAGGTCATTATTTAAGATAGTCAAACAATATTATGCTTTTTTTTCAGCTGTTTGCAAAAAAAAAAAGAGAGATTTATTTATTTATTTATTCAGTTAATTTTCTTCCTTCCAGACATGTTATTACAAGAGATTTTACTTTCATCAGTGTTGAGACATCAGCAACATCATCCGAAAAGAAAAAAAAAAGGGTTGACAGGCAGAAGCCATTGGCTTGTAAGGTTCTCGCCCCCTAGATCAACAACATCTCTCTCATTGCAGCTCATTGTCATTGATATGAACAGTTTAAATGATTCAGTACAATTCAGGTCAATCTACATTGTTTTGTTGAGCATGTTCTTACTCTTACTTCTTACTCTGTAAAAGCAATGCATATCTGAAAACCAGCTTCTAGCAGCATTCCTGGGGGAGGCTCAAAAGGATAGATTGGTGATACAGCTCCACAGAATAGCATCCCAAATCTTCTGACTTCTTTCTGTCTGTCTTTGTGTATACTGTATAGCCAAATGCAGTTTTTGAAACCAATATGTGGTGAAATAAAAATCTCTTGCATTGAGCTATTTTATCTGCGAACAGCAGATAAACAGTACATTGTGTCTTTTTGTTGCAGGACCTGTTCTTTGTCACTGCTGTTGGAACGTAGATTAGAACTGCTCCACCTTGTTATTTTCAAAAGTGAACATTTTACTTTACAGGTATTCTTCTATAGGATTATTATTATTGCTTTCATTTTTCTGAGTCATGGCGGAACAGTAGTTAAGAGTTTTTGCTTCACGCTGTTTTGAGTGCATTGAGTGTGTGCATTTGGGAGTCAATGTCTCGACCAAGAGACAGAGGTTTCTGTTTTCTGTGGTATAATCAGTGACTGATCAGTTACCAAACAAATCCATTTTGGGGCACCACAGCTATCTGATCTCTAAATTTGTCAGTAGTTCCTCCATTAAAAACAGGGATCAATTTTCTTCGAGTCTTTAGAAAAACATTAATTCATTCATTCCTTCCTTTTCTTCAAGAAGGAGACGTTCAGTAATCTTGTCATCTACAGCAGCTTATCTAGGTCTGGGATGCAGGTTTAAACTGGAACCTATACAGGTACTCACTTGATAAATTGTTAGTTTATCGCTGGGCTCTTTGCAAAAACAAACAAAGAACATCTTGTTACATTTTGTGTCAAATCACATATGAGGAGGATACAGCCAGAATGTAAAACATTTATGGACCTAAAGATCACAAATAAATTTTGATACAGATCATTTTGAGGGTTTCAGGTTTTTCGTTCAGTTTGCAGATGCAGTGTGTCTCCATGAATGCATCCAGCTGCCAGCGCCTCAGAATGCAGACCAGGAAGAGACATGTCAGATTTTAGCTTGGCGCATTTGGGACTTGAACCAGGGGACTTGATCTGTGCTTCCTTTTATCACCTGTCCTCTTTCTAGGACTCTCACTGATCTCCCCTCGAGCCTAATTGTGTCTGCACAGTCTCCTCTGTGGCTTTGTATCTGTCCATTAGCGACCCTACCCAATTTATCTCCACATGGCTTTACTGCACATTGTCTGTTGTACAAATCCATCTGTCTTCACAGAGCCATTTGGACTGATCCCACTGTGACAAAGAATACGCAGAGGAAGGAAACAGAGGGAGAAGTAAGATGGGCTTCTGTACCCATACACAGGGAGTTTGGCCTCTCTGATACTTGAACAACCCCCTTGCAGTGTTAAAAATAACCATCATCTGACTGACCAGACAGACTGGGGCTTTGAGGGAGTATTATCTATCTGGAGTTGGTTCAACAACTGGGCAGACAGAAAACATACACACACTGGTAAATTGATAATGTTCATAAAGCAAAGTATGCGTGACACCTAAACCTAAGCTAACGCTACTAGGACTAAAGGTAAAACAAGTTAGTTTTGGTTAAAGTTATTATAACAGTAAACAAAAATGTTTAAATACTGTTTTGATATTGAGAACTTTTTTGAAACAGCTGTATGTTGGATTTAGAAATAGAACTCTTGACTTTGGATGGATCTGCATGTTTATGTCACTGTATGTACAAAATAAAACATCAGATAGAAAGTTGTTTGAATTTCAAAGAGATGATCACAACAATAATTGAGAAGAACATTGTCAAGAAAATAACATAAAAGAATCTTTTACATGGTAAGTACTCAGTACATACCTAACTTTCACTCAGGCCTGTCTTTCATTATTCCTATTTCTTACATTCCTTTCTCAACATCTGACTTCTGAACATGTGAATATCTGATATTAATACATTATTTTAATGACACACAAGCCTTATCATACAAACGACCACCCCTCCCTCCAAAACACATGCAGGCGAGTGGGAATAAGTTTTTGGGAAATTCGTCATCAACTTTTATTTGATTAATTTTAAGATGGTTCCATCCAAATAATAGCACGTCCAAAGCGACGCTACAATAAACAAGCTACCGTTTCAGGGGATTTGTTGCCATCTACTGGTCTTTGAGAGAATTGCAGGGCACAAGGTTGAAAAATAGTGTACGATCCTTTATTCAACACATACAATAACACGTACATGCCTGTTTCATTTATTGACCATACTATTGATGGAAATAGATTTATACCTACAGAAAAGTGAAAAAATAATTTGAAAAGGTTGCTACATAAAAAACATTTTAAAAAAATTATATAACGTGTTTCATCATTGAATAATGAAAAATATATATTTACAATAAACCCAATACTGAACTAAGAAAATAGTATTTACAAGTACATATCTCCATGTATCTGTGTGCAAAATACTAAATGATCATTCTATATAAGTTAAATATGTTTACAAAACAAATATAATACTGGTGAGAGCATGCTTGGACATACATATTTCTTGTATTAATCGTAAAATCAAAGCCAATGTATTCTTTATAACTTTGGTCACGAACTGTGATGTATATCACAGAAAAGGAATGAAGATATCCTCAATAGGATGAGCTATTTTGCTATAGGTGTTTTCTTTCTGTGTGGCGATGAAGACAAAGACAACAATGAATTCATTGTTCAGTGCATTATCCTGCTGTAGAAACATCTGAAAGCCTTCATCGGTTGTAGAAAAAACAAACAAACAAACAAACAAGCCTTAATCTTAACAGCTTTCTTTTTGGGGACTTGTGGTTTTAAACACCAGTTTATGACTGAACCAGTTGAAAATCAGGCTACAATAAACAGGTAATGTCTTGGATGTGAGCGGGAAGCCACTGCTAAAAAAATGTATGATTTTAATATAAAGCAGTGACTGTGTGAGTTAATAAACATGTACTAATCATTTGCATCGCTCAGGAAAGTGGTATAAAAGCCCTTTTGGTATTTTCAATCTTCTGTCCACGTTTCATTGTGGTGCTCATCCTAGACATCTTGTTTGAGTTTTTCAATGCTGATGTCGCTGTCATGGTCCAGTTTGGAAAGCGTCTTCCTCACCCGCAGGGCAGTGAGGCGGGCTTGTGGGCTCTGGTACCAACACTCTCTCATGATCTTCACAATGGCTGACAGGATCTACAACAGATGGGGACCAATGTCAAGCACCACATGGGCAACACATCGCTGTAGTTTTTAATATGAACAATAGACCCTGAACTTATTCATTTGTTTTAGTGTGCCTTATAGGCACAATAAAATCTGATTGCTTATGTGTTATCATGAAAAGATGTGAATTTAAGAATTTTGGTGGGGGGCCAAAGATTTAACCCGTACATTTGGAGATAAAGTAAGATATCCTTTTTCCTTTCTCTGGAAGAAGCTGGATAAAAGTGCTTTGGAATGGTTCCCATTGCTGGAGCCATAACTGATTTCTTACGGCAGATGTTGCGTGTAACCTTGTCCATTAACTCCAGTAAGGGTTATCATAATCCATAGAAATTCACTTTCTTGGAGAGAGGCCCCACCTACAACCCTGAGCAATCCAGGATCCTCACCACTGCCAGCAGCTGGCAACGTGAAGAAGAACTGGGCAAGGAGCTTCACATTCCGGACAGGATGACATCTATTCTGCTTTGGCCAAACATGATTACTGCTCCAAAGTCCAAAAGGAAGTGAGTAGTAGGAGTTCATGGGAGAGTCCAAAGGGCAAGGCAGGCAAAACTGACAGTGAGCCTTCGGAAATGGGATGTTGACCATTCACAGGGAAGTAACTGCTCAAAGGTGTTCACTCTACCGAGAAGAAGAATGATACTGGGAAACACACTGGGGTCTGACTAGATCAAGAAACAATATCATATGTTGCAAGAACAACAACAGTCAATGACAACAGAAGAAGTCACAGATGATGTGTCTCAGCTCGTCTGTAGGACTCATCTTCAGAAGTTGTGAAAATCTTTTTTGCAGCCCTGGGAAATATAATTACATTGTGTCTGCTTGTGTGTGTTGGTGTTTTTGTTTTTGTGTGTTTTGTGTGGGTCAGTGTTGTCAAATGGCTTACTGGATGGGAATGGAGCCTGTTGTGAAGAATAGGCCTCTGATGGTCCACACACACCACCTTCTTCATCTCCTCAAAGCTGGGATCTAAAGGCACCAGGTCAAAGAAGGGAGGACGGTACTCTTCCACGATTCCTAAAAAAAAGAAATCCCAAAGTAAAACAAAACAAAACAAAGCAAGCAAGTTTCCACCTGACGGTTCATCACCAGTTGAGCAGAAGAACCCCAACCAGCACCTGACGTTAACTGTGTTATGATCAAGTGAAAATCTGTAATGTTTAATTTAATTATCATGAGCAAACTTATTTTAAGCCTCATGGGCAGAAAACATTTTAAAACACATTTTTCTCCATGGAGAGATAGACTATAGTTGAGGATTTGTAAGGCATGTATGACTAAACAATGAATCAAGAAAAAGATAAAAATTCCCAGAAGACAGTGTGAGGATGGAGCTCTGTAAGGCCTGCTGAATGTGTACGTGGTGTGTGAACACATGCAAAGGCATAGTTATGAAAGTCTATCCATCTGAGCTAAATGTGTTTGTGCACGAGTGTGAGCGCAGTTCGATGCCTGTGCTTGCAGCTACAGAGTGTGCACACAGGCATCTGGACTATGCATGAGCGAGTGCTGACACCAGATAAGACTGTTTATAATTACTGTGGTGCTAATCATGAGAGAGGATAGGAGAGACAGACACAGACTGCAAAAACACTGGAGTGCTGAGAGACATGGGATCAACTGTATACGCAACCAGAGCCAAGGCATGCAGGACAAAGAAAGTTAATTTCAACATGATGTGTTCGAGTGGATGAGTTCCAGAGCAACTCATAAAAGATCCACAGATTCATTTGAAGAGCTAAAAACTAAAATATCTCTGCAAATGACTGTGAAGGTACTGCATTTAAATGGGACGTGGTCATATTACCATTGACTATAGTCCTACGGGTAATTTCCCAGAAGACCAGACCCAGTGCCCAGATATCAGTTTGCTTGTAGGATTCAAAGATGTCCATGCGAATAGTCTCATCCAGCACCTCAGGGGCCATGTAGCGTTTTGTCCCCACACGAGGGTTGTTGCCCACATCGAGATAGTCGTGGGACTGGGAGTGAATGACAGCCAAACCTTGAAATCAGACATAGAGCACAGATACAAAAATGTCTCAGTATATCAATTACTGTAACTGTGAGCAGAGGGTGGAAACATCTAGTGAAGCGGAAAGCCCTCACCGAGGTCAGCGATGCAGCACTGTCTGTTCCGCTTAACCAGAATGTTTCGACTCTTCAGATCTCGGTGGGCAATAGCTGGCTTTTCCTGGGAGCTGACTATCTCAGTGTGGAGATGAACCAAGCCACAGGCTACAGACAGGCACATTCTCAAGCACGCCTCAGGCTCCAAGCTGTTGTACTGCAGGAAGTCGTAAAGTGAGCCCAGCTCATGGAAGTGGGTGACGAGCCACAGCTGAGTACTGGAATTCTTTGATGTCATATCCGAGGCTATGAAACCTAAAATCAGATTAGAAGAATGTTATTTCATTGTTGTTTGAAGTGATGCTACACTTTCACCAGTTGCATTGGCTGAATGGTTTATAAAGAAAAATCTGATGCCGTACCCAGTATGTTGTCATGCCGCAGCTGCACTGTGTTGTAAATCTCTGTTTCTCTGAACCAGGACTGCTCATCCCTAGAGGAGAAGATTTTGACAGCTACGCTCTCCCCCATCCACGTCCCCCTCCACACCTCCCCATACCTGCCTTTACCTGCAAATAGCAACATAATTACACACCAGAAAATTACTCTTGTGGAGGAAGAGCTGCTCAAGCGAGGAAGGAGACTAACCAACACATTCGACAAGCGATATCTGTCTTGCCATAGTCCTTTGGACAAGATATGGCAGCCCTGTTCCACTCCCTGATGTACAAAACTCATCAAAGATATCCTGAAAAAGAGATGGAAATGAAGAAAACCCTTTATAAAAGCAAATATCAGGCATATTATGACAGCGCTGAGTCACATATCAATTGCATCTTACACCATATGTGGGGTCGTCTTCATTAGGGACCTTGAGCATGGTGACATCATGGTCTTCAGCATTTCTCAGTCTGCATTGTGTGTGTCGAAAGCGTAGGAACAGCCCCAAGCCAATCACACTGGCAGTCGTGATTAGCAGCAGCAGAGAAACTGTGATCCACAGCTCTGGACTGCTGGGTTCTGGGGGTGTTGTTGTTGTTTCTCCATCTGGACACACAGAAACATTGAGGCACAACACATGTTAATGTTTGTGAAACCACCTGAGAACATTACAATACACTGAGGTGGAGAGATTTATACTCTACTTTCCTTTAGTTTAAGGCAAACTCTCAGTAACCCAACTGTCTGTGGAATCATGAGATCCAAAAATGGGAAGCCACACAGCATGTATTAACTCTGTGTGACCACAGGGGGGAAGCAGTTACTACCTGAACAAAGCACAAAATCTTGTAGGATCTGCGCTGACGGCTGGGCCTAAGAGGACCAAATAGCAATAGAGAGACTCTGTACCAGAGTGAATCTTAAAAATGACAGATGTGATGTAAAGAACTACAGATAAAACAAAGGCTTTGGGTACTGACTGATATTTGTAGGTGGTGTGGTGAAGGTATTGCAATAATTCTCTTTGCAGCAGGAGACAAAGAAGCGTTCAAAGGAGGTGAAGCACTGCTCCCTGTAATAGGATGCGGAGAAACAGCCCCTTTCCTCTCTGCCGTGCACCCAGGTGTAGAAACAGATGTCGCCTCTGCAAGTTCGATTCACACATGTGCCTTTGTCATTCTCACATGTACACAGCAACTTCTCATCATCTTTGGAGTCTGAAGTACAAGGAAGGACACAAATGTAACACGTGTGAGCATACAATCAGACAGTCAGTCAGTCATCTTCAGATTACCACCGCTATATCCGCAGCAGCAGGTCACGGGGAGCCGGAGCCTATCTCGGCGGCATAGGGCGTGAGGCGGGGGACACTCCGGGCATGACACCAGTGCACCGCAGAGCCACACACAAAGACATACAATCATGCACACACACACACACACTCATTCCTACGGGCAATTTGGAACGGCCAATCAACCTGAAGCGCATGCTTTTGGAGGTGGGGGGAAGCTGGAGAACCCGGAGAGAACCCACGCAGACACGGGGAGAGCATGCGAACTCCACACAGAGCAGGACTCGAACCCGGGTCCGCCGTGTTGTGAAGCGACAGCGCTACCCACTGCGCCACCGTGCCGCCCATACAATGAGACAAAATTAGATAAACGCATTTTCATATAATTGCCCATAAGAACCTATCAAGTGTGATTCGTTTGGGGAATGTTAAATACATCACACTATAAATAATTGTTAAAACCATGAACCACAGACAAACCGTTCATGATAGTTTATCAGCCTGTAAAACCCTATTTTCCTAAAAAGGAAGTTCTAGTGGTAATACAGAGACATACTGCATGTGAGCAGCATTTCCTGGCAGCCACTAGGCATCACTTTGATGAGAGAAGCTAAATGTTTTACCAGGGGAGACATTTTTGATTTGTAATTATAAACTACTGAGTGTTTGACTGAGTTATGTAAGTTCTGTGTTAAATATTCACTTTCTATATGAAACAAGACTCTGCAGAAAGAAAATCACAAATTCACAACAGATTCAAAATCACATTGCATTACGTAATTTTTGACCACTGGAAGGCAGGAGGACCCAGACAGAAGACAGAAACGTTTTTGATCAAATGAAAATCTACTATTTGTTGAGTCTTTTCTACCTGAGGTTTGGTCCATGGATACTTCCCCACTCACACATTTACTTTGACTGTGCATTTCATTCCAAGGTGGCATTCACTCTGCCTGTCTGAGCTTGTCGGTAAGAGCTGCCTACTGTTTTACACCGGAGGGTTGGTAAGAACCGTGAGACTGATCCACACTGTCTATGGGGTGGTGAAGAATGAAAAAAGGTGCTAAGGTGAAAACTCGTCACTGCATTGTACCAAAGTCTTCTGATTTAGTGTGAGCATCAACATTCCTTTAATGGACTTTTCATTATGTCAATCAAAGTGTACTCCTTACATATTTCCTCATCTGATCATGAACTCACCTGCCTGGATAGCAGAGACTGACAGAAGCGCCCCGGCTAGTAACACTGTGATCAGAGCAGAGCTTCCCATCTCTGTGAAATAGAAAGAAATGATCACCAAATGATGCTGATAGGATTAGTGTTGTCTCTTCATTAGGAGCTGTCATAATGAGGAATATGATGCTTACCTTGGGACATTATGGAAAAATTAGCCACTTTCCTGACATTTTATCTACGAATTGATTGTCATGTACAGACATTAACATAACAGTGGTGTCTGTAAGGATTTGAGCGGCGATTAAAGACTAAGCTCTTTAGCAAAGGAAGCAATGAGGTCAAAAACAACAGTCCCAGGGCCCAGCCTGTCTGGCTGTGTTATAATTGCATTGGGTGGGAATATGGGGGCTGAGGGGAAGGAGGCTGTAACAGCACTCCAGAGTGTTTGTGTATGTGTGCCGAGACTTTTAGAGTTACCCTGGCTCCAAGCCTGTCGACTCCTCGACTGCCCCGCTCACAGAGTAAATATTGATGGCTACGCTTCCTGCTATTGAGTGGCCCCACCCGGCTGACCGGCGGAACTTAGGTCTGCCCATTGTTTGGAGCTACATTGCTGAGGGTCACGCAAGCAGGAGGCCTGTCATGCACAATTCAGTCTTTCTCATTACTGAAGCACATTCTGCAAGTTAACTGCACTGAGGTGAGTGTAAAGTTGCTATACTTAGGGTAAAATACTATTGAAAGATGACTAAAGAATCCTAAACAGATGCAGCTGTTTAACCTTAAATAAGCATTAAGTCCTGATTTTCTTACGTTGTCTGCAGGATTTAGATTCCAAACAATTTTTTGCCATTAGTCATCTCAACACAGTATAATACAATCAAAAATATTCTAAAAAACTATTTAACAAAGACAGTAATAAAAGATTTGATTATATTTTTCAAAAAGCAAAAGGCAGTAGGGAGGTATGCACATAAATCTTCATGAAAAAAAGCATTGAGCAGGTCTCTAATCTATAAAAAATCTCATACACAGAATGAAAAAAACCCCCCCAAATTAATTAATGTAAAAACACTTCCATACTTGGTTGCTACATTGAGTGCTTTGTGGAAAAATATGTACTATTATTTGAACAAATCATCATAAAAATGTAACCACGGTAATGAAATCATACATTTTTTAAAACTCAACAAAAAGCAAAAGGCAATTCTTCAGTCCTTGGTTGTACAAGGTTTAAAATTAGTAACACGCGATGTAAAGACAGATGGATGGATGGACACACACAGATGATGTTATTTACATCCATCTGTCGTCATTCATGGTGGGGAAGACACAGGAAGTGAACCAAATGCAACCAAATGAGATTTACTGAGAGTCTTCTGACTGGCTTGCTGTCCTGTCATAATCAAGCTTTTTTGAAAGTGTAAACTAACTGCACTAAGCCTACTATGGCTGGAACGACAAAGAAAAATACAGAATCAGACTGTCCAACTTTTACTTTGGCATACAGTACATTTAAATCATTGTCAAAATGTGAGTTTGTATTCATCATTTTGAAAAATATCCTCAGTGGTAGCTGTTCTTTAGCCAATGTTGGGATGATACCCATACCCGACAGTTAGTCTGGTGTCTGGCATGTAACCCTTTCACCCCAATCCAGTGGCTGCTGGATTGTGTGTATTATAAATGGCTCTGACTTGAAGGAATCTGGATCTGAAAATATGATTTACTTGCCTGTTACAAGTTCTTGTAGTTCTTGATGTGGATCGTAATGTAAATGAATGGATTCCAATAACTGGAGCACACCAGTCAGATATTTCTACAAATTTACACTTAACAAATATTTATATACCACAATAATATGAGATGGAAATTCTATGTATATGTAGACCAATCCACAAGCAAAATAAAATCGAAAGGTGCTTTATAAAATGGGTATAATAATGTCATATCATCATAATATTTTCTTATAATAACAGCAATGGTTAACCTACCTTATGTCAACCTTGTGAGAATAGTAGCACACATCTGCCAGCAAAACTTGAACTTGTCGTCACAAAACTACGGATATCCTCCTTCAGTTATGATGCACATGGCTAGATGTATTTTATTACTCATGCTACATGTCAGAAGAAAAACCACAGGAACGAAAGTTTCATCTATGTCGAGAATATAGCTGTTTGTCTTGAAAATGAGAAATGACAGCATGTTTTTAGTGGAATATTCCATGTCGATTAAAACTTCAAATATGAAACCTCTGATATGTTATGTTTTTGTGTTTACATGAAAAAAGTGATGTCTGATAAGATATCTACCTTCCTCTCATGTAGGTTAGCTGCCATGCCCCAGCTTAACAACGATAATTCACTAAAAACCACAAATGTGCTTTTTCACATAAAAGAAAAGAAAACTTCCTGTGTCGTGCAGCCTACAAGTCAGCGTTTGCTAATCTTTGGGTCCTGAGGAAGAATATCCAAAATAAATATCCCCAACTGAATAAACTTCTGAAGGAGTTTTTCAAAATTCTTCAGTTATTTTTTATCATCCACTTGTCCCAACACAGGAGAGAGCCGTAATCACACCCTTCATCATGGGCATCCTGACTTTAGACTCCAAACATTTCCTCTCCTGTTCGTTTCCATTTTGTCCAAAACTACACCCGTGTGACCCAAGGGGAAAAGATCCATCGTCATCTCTTCCTCTGATCTACAGAGCTTTGACTAAGGGAGGCAGATCTCTCATTCCATCTGGATGACTGTGTGGTTGCAGTGGTAGATGGCGGAGACATAGCAAAACACAGACCTCCTACAGCCACCCCACTGGGGCCTCACTGTGCAGAACAGCCCTATTACTATGTCTCTTGCAAAGTAACATTAAGTGTTTAACAATGAAAGCAGTTGTCGTTTAGTTGAAATGGCAAAACTACAATCCACTCAACTCTTATAATAACTGACTTGCTCATTTAGGCCTTTTGTTCTGTGTATGTTTTAAGTGGGAAAACTCTAAATCCGTGACTCACAGATTGCGACAGTCTGCTGGTCGCTGTGACAGACTGATCTATCTTTTCATAAGCAAACCTTGGTTTGGTAGGCTTTACAGCTCTGCTGCTGTCAGCATGCTCTCACATGCAAACTAATGATGACTGCATGAAAGAAAAGGACAAATATACCTCAGGTTTGTGCATGTATTCTCGTCTTTGCGTACATGCAAGTTAAGGAACAAATGTATCAAAGTGGAAAAGGTTTGGGAATGTATGAGTGACACACAATCATGGACCAACAACACCCATCAGGAATGAGCCCATGTGACTTCATCATGAACTACAGTAGACGCATAAAGCAGAAACAAGCAGAAATGTCCGACTTCTGGAAAATTTTATGAGAAATGAACTTTTCCCCTCATTGTGATGAAAGATCTTGCCACACAGTGCAGGTCAAAAGTGCAGGAGGCATTCAGATCCTTTACTCCCTTCTCTTAAGAGCCCCGCATTTTAAATATTTCATAAAAACACACAGCATGTACTACATGTACTGCTTAAAGTGTGAAGCATTACTCCTATTTAGCCGATTACCCCAGATCAGTGATACTATTTCAGAATAGTTAAATTATTAATTATTATACTGATGCTTTGATGTTTACGCCGCAGGTTAATGTTGGAACCATTTGAAGACTCATTTCTAAATATCTTTATGAATCCTTAAAAGAGACAAAGGTCATTAAATATTGGGTTTGTTGTATAAGATATTGAATAATTGGATAATAAATATTTGATATCAGTCACAGCTCAGACCACTGAATGATTAAGTCTATTAGTGACCGTGCCTTCCTTTTCTCATTAGTATCCCACGGATCAATGCTGGGTATATATATATAAGTATATTCTTGGCCAGACATGATAGAGACTTAATATTCCATTGCCATGAAAATGATACACAGTTATATCCTCAAGGTGCCTCGATGAGGAATGATATCAAAATATCGATGACTTAAAGCTTTCCCAAACTACATTCACACAAAACAGAGATTTTTTAAATAATTTTTCTGATCATATTTATCAAAACATCAATTCTCACCTGGACAATTATCAGTTAAAGTGAAGCAGGTGCAAAGAAATTGATGGTACCAGATTATTATTATTATCTATGTTCATTTTCTAATGGCCCTCAAGCTATTATTCACGTCTTTGAAAGATAATATAATGCTCCAGTTGCAAGGACTCTAGCTTGCTGCCTATTTATATGTTTATATTTATTTGAATGTTTTAATTATGCAGTTTCAGGTAGGAACCTGGCTGCTCCCATTTGATGTTTGCAGACTGAAAGGGATGGAGTCTTTAGAGTTAAGATATTCTGCGGAACCTAGAAGCTGTGGAACCAGCTGTCAGAAGATCTCCAGCATTTTGAAGCAGTTATTTTTTAAAACACTAATAAAGATGTCTTTAAAGACTTGCTCACTTGTTTGTATGTCATGTTTGCAGGTCTTTTCCTTTCCTTTATTAGATTATCCTGTACTTTTATTGGACTGTATTGTCTAAATTCTTGCAGCTGTTGTTTTAAGATTTTATCTTTGTCTTTTAGTGTATTTTAATGGTTCATGGTTCTTACTTTTTATTTCTCTATTATTCTTTATGCTAACCTTTTAGTTATACATTTGTGTATACTTAAACCTTGTGTCTATTTTTGAACTTTGCAGCATAGACTTTAATAAGTGCTTTACAGAGAACTGTTGTCATTATTAATAATATTTATTACCACAACATTAAAGTATTCCATCACTGCATTATTTCTTAACTTTTTAAACTTTACTTAGATACATAAACCAAAAGAATGTTTTACTTCCTATTTAAGAATTCTCACGGGAATATTTATTAATTTTAGAGTTAATAAGCAAACAAGTGAATGCTCCCTTGTTACCTGATTACAGTACTGTCTGTAATAGTAACAGAGCTTCTTAATGACTTCAAGCACATTCAAATTGCTCTTTGCTTGTTAACCATTATTTCCTAGCTTCATCCATTCATTTCTATCTATACTTGTACCAAATAAAAACAGAGAGGAATTGAAAACCAGCTCCCTCACTATTTGCCTGGAGAATGTAGTGGAACAGAAATGAGAAGATTCACACACAAGTTAAACACTTCAAACATAGTAAAGTACCTGATGAGTATGCTTTAAATTTATTTACATCCCTCTTTTTTTCATTATATAGGATTCAATAAATGTGGCATTAATTCATGGTGATCAGACCCAGAAGATGATCACCATCACCTTGACGACAAAGTTGCACAATGTCCTTTTCTAAATGCTTTTCAATTTGGACTACCGCTCTGCCAGCTGGCTCAGGTAGAGGACTTCCTTGCACTTGTTGCCTCACACCTGGAAACACGTGGTGATGTGCGGTCAAAGGTCACGTGACACTCACGGTTTAAACTGAGTCAATTCCAATCACATATTAGATTACAATGAAAACACAAAGAGTTGCATAAAAAAGTTGTGTTTCTCTTACCTGTATTCTGATCGCCGCTTAACTTAACAGTCGCCGCTTGTCTCCCATATCAGAAGTAGCGTGAAATGTTATCGTGTAGGATAGACGTGGGTTTAAAACACCAGTGGGTCCATTTGAAGGCTGGAGGTCGTCACTGACCGTAGGCTCATGTGTCACCCAAGGAGTTCACATCCTCTCCTGCCGCGGTGACAACCGTCCGTCCCTTTTTTTTTGGAAACGTTCGCTGTCTCTGATCCAAAAAGAAACTAAAAAAAGTTAATAAAATAAATGAACTACTCCCTCCTTGGAATGACGAGGGAATGTCTGTGAGTGTGAAAACAAGTAGATAAAAAAAAAAAAGCACCTCCAAAAACGAGTAACTAACCGCGGGCTGTTCTCTATCTCATCTTGGCCCAAATCAGCGCTGATAAACCGACACGATCCATCCAGCAGGACGCTTCCTTCCCAGCTCAATGCTCCGTGTTAGTCCACTCCCATTAATCTGAGTAAGAGCATGCTTTTTTTTTTTTTGTGGTCAATTTTCCCGATCCAAAGACGAGATTACATACTTTAAAAAAAGTTTACAGTTTTGTCCCACGCCCAAATGTCCCGTACAGACTGCGCTCTGCCTGGAATGTGCTCTCATAGCGGTTTTCCTGTTGCCCACTAAATCTCTCATTTTCCCCTTTCCCTTGTGGACTGATGTCTGCACTGCACTGACAGGAATGTACTTCAAAGACTCCATGATACCACAACACTACTGAGTAACGAGGGGAAAAAAAGCATGTCTAATTTATTCTTTAGTTCTATCTTCCATCATTTCAGAGGCCAATGATTCCTTTTTGCTGAATATTATCAGCCATGATTAACTTGAACATTCTCTCTGGACATTTTAAGAAGTACAATATAAAAGTGCCTTTGAATGTAACAATAAATCTGCTCTATGGAATAATGTTGTTTCAAAAGTTAAACATGATGAATACCATAAGTTTCCATTTGTGGAAACAGAGTAGTGACCGTCAACAAAAAAGAAAAGTTGGATTCAAATAAGTTTAAAAAATGAGCTGACAAAATAATTTAATAAACTACTGTTGTTAATATATCAATTATAGCTCCTCTACCTGACAGATAGAGGACGTGTCCTACTTTCTTACAGCACTGGTGTACACTGATGGATTTTGCATGTGTAAGTTGCATAATGAACCATTTAAATGCCATAAAATCAGGCTTCAAATTAATATAAAATCTTAATTTGAAGTAAACACAAATAAATTCTCCTTATTGGGTGGATTGTGAACAAAAAAAGGTGATTTATCCACGGAAAGCGACAATAAATAAGAAAAAGCCTAAATGCTAATCCATGTGTTGTCGAAATGGTGGAAAATCCAGTTGTCCCTTGGATGCTGAACAGATTCTGCTCTGTGAAAAGAGTTCATTCAGCATGCCCAGAGAGAGGGATGTCTTCATGTCTCTAATATAAATTCCTCTTGTCATTCTCAGGCTCTATAATCTCAAATTTTTTGGCCTTTGGCTGAGTAAACAGCTGGAATCGCTCACATCAGCTGTCATGCAGAAGACAGTAAACTGTTCTTTGTTTTTAAATAAATTAGGTTTTTTTTTTACTGGTGATTCAAAGATACATTTAGTTCTACTCCCTTAAGGGATTTACTTAGAAGCCGCCATTTATTGTGTAATCTGCAGGAGTGGGAAATGTGATATTGCTTCATCAGATTTTTTGCCATAATGTCAGTTTCTCCAAAAAGAAAAACAGTGATAAAGAGACTTGTTTTACTCCCACTCAGACAGTACTTAAATTGTGAATATTTTAGCGGTGTACAACATGAAGCAAGGCACATAAGGTCATGTGGCGGGGCCTTTTTAAAAAGCTGTTCTCGTTGTTTCAGAGCATTTCAACCATATAAGAATATGTGTCTGCAGTTTGAATGACGTCTGAAGGGTTTAAATTTTTTTCTGTGGAGGAAATGAACCACAATCCTGAAAATATAAAATAACAACATGTCAGTCCTGAAATGACCAGCTGCAGCATGTTTTCAGTCAAAGGAACTTTCTTAAACGCATCAAAACAGCCACTGTAATGTTACTGTCATTAAAAGCTAATAGCCACAATGTCGTACATAACATTCAGAGTTCTAAATTCATCCCCAGCGACTCCAGACAGAAAATAATAGGTTTAGCCAAGAAGCTCAAAGCAAATGTACTGTGGACTAACCAAGGCAACGTGCCAAACAAGAGACTCTTCTGTCACAGGCATCCCAGCTAATGAAATGTTATATTAACATTGGTTAAAAGTCTTCAAATCTTCAGTACAGTGAAGAAAAACTTAACTTCAATAAGGCTCCTCCCATCTCTAAAAACATGCACTTCAGCTTAATTGGCCGGTTCCAAATTGACCATAGTGTGTGAGTGTGAGCAAGCATGGTTGTCTGTCTTTGTGTGGCTCCGCGGTGCACTGGCGTCGCGCCCGGAATTTGCCCCGCCTCATGCCCTAAGACAGTTGGGATAGGCTCCAGCTCCCCGTGAACCGCTACAGTGGGTAAAGTGGTTTGGAAGATGAATGAATCAATGAATGAATTCAATTTATTCCAAACTTGCATGCAAACATACACTTTGTCAACCTATAAAAAAACCTGAGTCTCTTTCCTTAATGTGAGGACAGAAAAACAAACAAAAAACAAGGCAGTCAGAAACTGCAACATCCCGCGACTTACCCTGACCTACCCTGAAAGTAGGTCAGGGTACCCTGAAAGTAGTACCTGACTCGTGCATAGACTAGTGCATAATGGAGGCCAGTGTGAGTAAGATCATCCCCTTTGCTGCCCGAGTAATGCGTTTTTGTTTCATCTTTCTATCTGCAACGGTTGCGAAGACATTTGGTGGACATACGAACGGACGAAAGAAAAACGAACGAACGGACAAATACACAAACGCTGACAATTACAATACATTACCGCTTTGAAGCGGCATGTAATGATCCCTCAATTATTACATGAACTGGTATTTCAGACAAATAATACAACACATACATATATTGCACATTATATTTAGTTGTGTAGCACGACATTTATAGATCTTGAATCAGTACGTTTGTGTTGATGTTTTAGCAATTATTTTAATCTACACAGAGCATATTTAAATTCTTCTGATAGATGTACAAAATAAATCATCCAAATTATTATCACCCAAAAGTCTTCCTGAATAACATTGTGTACAATAGGGAGTTCTATGTGGTATCTGGTAACTGCTGCATGTTGTGTTCAGAAAAGTCTAAAGCTTTACAAGGAAACTAATTTGATTGGTTCAATTAATTCCCTTTGACTTTCAGAATTATAATCTTGAGGCTTAATATTACAAATTTATAATAAAAAAAGAATAATACATTTAATCCCACAAGAGTTAGGTTGCTGACTCCACTTTGCTTTTTCTTTGGCTATCTGGAAGTTGAATACCACAGTGGCACACAGGTCCATTGCTGTTCATATTCTGCAGGCTGGTAAAATCTTCCAACTTTGTCATTTCCAAATGTGTGTTCCTACTCATTCTATTAATGCTGGCTTCAGAATCACTATAGACCTGGCGTCCACATATGTGGACATCACATTTTGGGTAGTCTAGACCACAATACTAAATTTTTCTCTACAGGGGCCTGGTGACCAAATACAAGGACATTATACTGCCAGGTCCTAGGAGGGTAATAAAAAGCTTATTCTGCGTGCATGATGCTGTCACAGTGAAATGTCCTGAGAATAATAGTTTCATTTTTTGCTTAGTGAAAGTTTGGACCCTTTAAATTTTTTCTGGCGCTGTTTTTCTTTTTTCTGCTGTTCTATCCTCTCTCTCTTTTTTTCTTCCCTTGCCTCCTTGTACTTCCAGACCGGAGGCTCCAGGTAGCCTTGTTGCCTTTTCTTCTTCTTTTCCTTCTTTGGAGTGGGTTCTGTAGATTTTGTCACTTCAATTTTAGGAATACCGCCTGAGGGGAAAATGCTGTTTCTATGTGCGAAGTCGCGAGGAAAAACACTCCTGGTGCCACCTGGTGCCATGCTTTCTCTGTGGTCTGGATCCTGGCGGCGGGAGGTCAGCAAAACAGAGGCTACTGAGGCAGAAGCGGGAGAAGCTGAGGCGGTGGAGTCTTTGCTGTGGGACACTGTGCTGTCCTCCAAGATTTTGTTGCCGTACTTTTCAATCAGTTCAGGGACAGCAAATCTTCGCTTTCCAATCTTTGGTGGGCTGCTGGGACAGAGAGGATGGCAACCAGTAGCTATTAGGGGGCTATGGATGCTTGTGGTCATCCTTACCATATGGTCCATAACCCCATTGTCTTGAGGGTCTTGAGGGAAACTGAATGAAAGACTGTCTCTTAAGCGCTCCCTCAACTTCTGGCTGGTTGTTTTGGAGGTGGTGGCCTTTGCTACCAAGTGTTTCAGTTCAGGCCACTCTGGAATGTAGCTTTCACAGAACTGCTCAGGAACTGCATGAGCCTGCAGGCGGTGTAGTCTTTTGAGAGTCTCAAAACCTCCAGTTCTGAGGATCCAATCCTTTAGACCTCTCTTTTGGACGAGATCTGTTGCATTAATATCTGCACCTGCAACATGAAAATGTGAGAAAACTCTGAAGTCAAGGGAACAACTTAATAATCATGTGGTGATGAGGGATGTATAAGATATCCCTTGGTCCTTCAACATAATGAAACAACACCATCATGTGGTCACTTAAGAAGTAGACGAGCAGCCAAAGTAGGTACTCCCAAGAAATTCAAAAACCCTGGAGATGTATTTGTTTTCTACTCATGACATGATTACCTGTAGATATTTCTTGATAACAGCCTTTTTGAATCTGCCTCTGACATAACTGAATGTTGAAAAGCATGTGGTTGATTTTAGTAACATTCTTATAATGGTGTCCCTTCAACACTTATAGTTTTTGGTAAATTTTCAGCTGATAACATTATAGCAAATGATTGTAACTGCAAATTTTGGTTTCCTCACAAATCCTAAAAAATGTGCCATGGTTGAGAGTCTGTGGTGATGTAAGGAGTTCATATGGTCTCATGTAGTCAACATACCATGCATAATCAAGGCAGACACACACTCTTCTCGGCCCTGCAGGCCTGCTTTGATGAGAGCTGTGAAGCCACGAGGATCCCTGACCTCGGTGTCCACACCAGAGTAGTAGTTGATTATGTAGTTAAGAATGGTGATGAAGCCTGATTAGAAAAGAGCAACAATATGTTAATATGGCAAGACTGACATGAGACCACAGACCCTGATTTAAAGTGCTGTAAATTTATTGGCCCTACCTGCCTGAGCAGCGATCATCAGGGCAGTGTTGCCATCCAAATCTTGATGATTGATGTCAATTAATGGACAAACATGCAAAACTGTGACAATGTCTATGAATCCCTTGCCCACAGCCACCATCAGCCCGTTCTGACAGAAAGAAGTTTAAAAAAAGTCTTTTAAAAGTTGTTTTTTGTATTTCAGAGACTGTTAAAAGAAACAATAAATCCTTCTCACTCTGCCATTGATGTCCAGCTCCATGGCCTCATCTTTATCGACTCCTCTTTCCAGCATCTTCCTCAGGGACGTGGGGTCATTCTTTGCACAGGCCTCATACAGCGTTTTGGGTGGTTCCAAATTATTTTCAGGTTTTTCATATTCAGGAAGCATTGAGTCATCGGAATGTAAACTATCACAGTCGGAATCATCCAGGAGGATATCTGAGTCCTCAGATGGGCCACTGCCGAGGTTGGGGTCATAATCTGCAGTGGCCATTGCAACTCCTTCTGCCTGGGATCAAACCTGAGAGTTGAGCAGGAATAAGGAAAAGTTAAGCGTTGCTGTTTACCAAAAAACAGTGCAGTTGAAGGCTTGGCTTAGTATAATGAAACCTTGTGGACACGAAGTGAGGCAAATCCTGCATTACTGGTTATTTAAATTAAACAAACAACAGACAGTTCCTCTAATTTGAATACCAATATTTCCAAACACGTCCCCAATGAACTCCGACATTCAGCCAGAAAATAAAGAACAGAAGATTGTTCGGCTTGTGAAAAGTATTTGTTACATGTAAGAAATTTGCGGACATATGCGTTTACAGCAGGGCTTTGAACCAGAATTTCTTGCCACGTGGTTCCTTCCCGAACAGTAACAGTATTATAACGTTTCCGGTTTTATGTTACAACCAACAATTGATGTTCCTGCACCGGTCAGAACAAAAGATATATTTCCCAAATTGGTTAATAACGTTCCTTGTAACTATAAATAGGTAGGTACTGTAGCTTTAGGACTTTAAATTGGCAAATAAGGCAATTAGTTTACATAATGTAGCTTTGTCCCTACAGTAAACAGAACAACAGCACTGATCCAGTTACAGTTCAGAGGATGAAGAATCAGAGGGAGACAGAGAAGTTGCGGCAGCTTATAATGCCAACAAAGTTTCAAAGCTTTTAAGTATCAAAGTTTCAGAGCAGAGTCCAGGGAACTCAGCATTGAGTGACTGATAGGAAGTGAAACATGAGGTCAGATATTTTCTTCAAATAATGAAAGAGACCGTTATTAACAGGTTACCATTATTTTTAATAACCGCTTTTGTTCCATAACTTTAGAAAACATTAAGTTTTTGGTTTTGTTTTCGTTCCTGGCAAAATACAAAAAAGTTTCTGGTTTTTGTTTTCGTTCCATGCACCGGTTCAAAGCCCTGGTTTACAGTAGGTATATTAAAAGTGAATGTTGTTTTTGGCACCTAGATGTCCTCATATGTTGAATTTTACATCAATTCAAATTTAAATACTAATGCTGCTACCATTTCAAGTTAGCATAAAATAGATCTGTAGACCTTAAGGGAACTCATATATAACACACACTAAATAGGATAAGTGTGTATATTTTTGCTATAGCAAATAATAACGATCAAAGTCTCACCCTAAAACAATCCAGCCATAGGTTAACACCTCTCCTTTTTTTCAGTGTCTTGCCTTTAGTGGTTATTACATTCTCATATACTGGAATACCAGTCCTCCTGATGGCCGTCGGTGGATATGTAACTTTAAATTTCCCAAACCGATGGCAGCTAAGTGCCTTTCATGCCTCCATCTCTCCTGCTGTCCAGTTAGGTTGCTTCATCAGATGCCCATCCATCAAGGTTCCAACATAGACTCTCCTGTTCTAAGTCAGGCAACATGCTCTGTCTCCCTCTCATCCTGATTAAAGAAGATTTAAGGATTAGGAGAATGGATGTATATCCATTCTGTCTCTCCTTACAGTCTGCTAAAATAGCCTATTCTCTTTCTCCTTTCTCAATCACTTGTAAACCACAGCTTTCTTGGTATCTGACCATCCACAGCTCTTTGCTGTCTGTGTGTTGTGTCAGAGCAAACCTCTCGAGCTGTCCACACCAACACTGCAAAATAATCATGAAGACTAAGTCTCTCAAATCTGATTTACTGATGTATTACTCCTTGTCTGAATAATTCCAGAGTGCCCTGGAGAATGAGTGTGCTTTTCCATGTAAATGCAGTTTTCTGGGACACCAAATAACCATGGTGTCTGTCTAGGGAAAAGATGGTTATTATTCCCATGACAGCGTTAGCACACATGAAAACATAAGAACAATTTGTGCACACAAATTCAAGACCCGAGCACACACACACACATACACAACTTATTGTACACCTATACAGATGCTTAAATGGGGATAAAAAAATAACATGACGACAGGTTTATTAACAGTATCAGTCTCAAGGTGCCTATGAATAGACCTGGATTAATCGATCCAGGTGGACCAACCTGTGACGTTGTGTGTTTGAATGCAGCCTTTGTTGTGCAACAGTTGGTCTGTTTTCATTTTTCCTTTTTTTAAGGGGTATAGACTGCCCCCCTCGGGAGAGACTGCGTAATGCACTGCTTCTAAACAAGCCCCATGTGGCAGATTTCAAGAATATATCCAGACAGCTCAAGTTTAAAATAGCCATTACATCTTCATCAGGACACATCCCCTGCAAGTTACAATAAGCTACACCTTAAATTTTAATTTAATGCATTATATCAGAACAGTTAATTCTTTTTTAAATCTCAGATGTTTATTATTGTAGAGCCCTGTCTTGACTGAAAAAGACTATGAGAATTATATCTGTTAACCTGAAGAGTTAACCTGTAGACACGCGTTGGTGGCACACCCAACTAAAACAAACACGTTTCCAACAGAACAGTCACACTAAACCCACTTCCCTATCAGAAACGGCCACTTAGGATGTTAGCCGTCTGAACAGAACCATAAGAGCACATTGAGTCATTATTTGAAAAAAACGTTATGTTTAGACACAAAAACCTGGGGTAGACCTCGACTCTGTCCCGATATGAAGCACAGGAAGAGGTGGGGGGTAAAAAGGAATGATAGGGCCAGATATTTACAGTCTGTGAAAGGTCAAAACAAAAAGAGGTTGATCGGAAGAAGTACAGAGGAAAGGGAAGTTAGTCTGGCTGAACAGGGTGGGGTGGTGGTGTGAGTGTTTTCCTCTATCCTTTTTAGAAATGTAAGAATGGTCTAATAGCTTTACCAGATGAGGGCAGCACAGCATCCCTTAACAGCATGCCTGTGTTTTTCTGTGAAGCCTTAGCTGCAATGTCCAAGTAAATCCAATAGATTTTAAAAACGGTTACTAATCTGATGTATGAGCTGAAGTAAATTCTCCCCTGATTCCCACCTCCTGATGGTACTTAAACTGTCCTTTTAGGGTCAGGGTTATTTTCCTCCTATCCTACAAATTCCACACAGACATTTGCTCTTCGCTGCAAAAGGCAGCCCAGCTTCTCCCCAGACACCAGTGTACCCAGCAGAGGTCAGTGGTAGAGCTAAAGGACTTGGAAAGGAGCTTGGGAAGCAATGAACTCAGCGTAGCACTTAAGTGACTGATTCTAAAGACAGCCATGTGCTCAACTAATATTAGATTGTTGGCCGTCTCACCAGGGCTGGTCTTACCAGCACTTTGCCCAGACTCTAAGAGCATCTGTTTTATTATTTCCAGCTATTTGGCTACACGTTAGAATCCACCCTGCTCTGCCGGTCAATGGAAAGCATCAGAAAACCTCAAGGAAAGCAGGTGAATGGAAGGAAGCAATAACCAAACTGTTAGATCTGTATATGAAAGGCAAGAAGAGGATTTGCAAAGAATTTTACGATGGGATAGTGTTTTTACTTTGACTCAAATTGTGCACTTTGAAGAAATTGTAAACAGTAAAATAGTGCAACCTTTTCTACAGAGTGTCAAGAGGGAAATCCCTATGGTTTCAGTTAGTGCTGGGTGAGGACAAGGACCAAAACAAATCTATAACTGCGAGATGCCTGAGAATGAGACGGAGAGAGAGAGATGTGACAGGTGTCCCAGCAGTGAAACAGACCAAATATATCATCTTTCATGTGGCTTTACGGTGCACCAGCGTACCGCCCGAAGTATACCCCACCTCTCACCTGTATGTCCGCTGGGATATGATCCAGCAAACCGTGACCAGCAAAAGCGGAAGAAGATGAAAGAAGAAGATGAATGAACGAATGAACTTTACTGACAGTAAATGTGTCCACAATGCTAAAATCTAAAAATGCAAAAGTGACTACAGGTCAGCTGTGTGCATTATAATCAATTGAGGGTGTTCACAGGCTAATATTCTTCACCTTCTGATGTGTTGGTATAGCAGAAATCATTCTGATGTGTCCACAGCGTGAGTGATGAGATTGAACATTGTGGTTATTGACAGTAGTAGCAGCATATTCAGCTCCACATTTAGCATTTGCAGCATCTGTTCTGTCTGGTAACAATGGCTTCATGAATGAAGCCCTGATATAAAGCTGTACCTGTGAACTCCCTCACTGTAAGAGCTTCTTACGAATACAGTACATAATCTAGGAAAAGAGAAAGCTGCAGAGAGGAATGTAAATAAGTGTAAATCCTGCATGCTGGATTTGAAAGAGGGAGATTAACAGTCACAATCATATGGAACAGTTGCTACACAATATGTTGAATCATGCAAGTAATCTAATACACTTTAAAAGTATGATCTTACTTTCTTATTTTTAATGAAACAATTTTATTGTTCATTTTCTCAGTAAATTGTGTTTTGTTAATTCAACAATTTGTGTTGTAAGATCTGTATTTTACTAAAGCAGTATTTTCCATCCATCCATCCATCCATCCATCCACCCATCCATCCATCCATCCATCCATCAATCCATTCATGTTCTCATCTTCAGCAGCTTATCCACCTTGTGGGTCATGGGTCTGCTGGAGCATATCTGGAGATTGCTACAGACGAGAGCCGGGGTATACCCCGGACGAGATGCCAGCTCACTACAGTATTTGTGTTTTCATTTATTAGAAACTCCTTCTTGATTTAATGAACACAAAGTGGTTTTCTATCACTACCGAACGTACATGTTTAGTCATTCAAAATTATGTCTGTGAACAGAGAAACAGTGAGGACCTTAAGTTTTTCACATCCAAAAGCACTCTAATGAAAATAGGTTTCTCATTGTCTCTGCTATTAGAAATCTTAAGCAGTCACACATTCATAAAAACAATAGTACAGTAATGCTATTCCAGCTGATGATAATAGGTTTGCCTTTAATCACGTTTAAATATAAAAAATGGGTTAAAATTTGTATTTTTGGACTTTGTTGTCTTGAATTCCTAAGAGACTGTGATTCCCACTGCATAAATGATTATTGAATTTGGTACAGAAATTCAACTTCCTCTTGGGATGAATTGCAATGATTTTGATGATTTTTATTATGGGGTAATGTGTCATACACTCATAATTGTTGGATTTTTGACCAAATAACAGTGGAACTAATGACTTCCCAACTATACCTGTGTAAAATAGTTAAAGGTGCAATTGTTAGTTTGACTTAAACACAAACTCACCGATGAGGACATTTTGCATTCATGTTGGCCAATGCTTTTTTTAAAATGTGTTTATTGTATTTGTTCTTGTATGGCGACTGTAAATGCCTATTGTTTCTTCTCCATCTTCATCATCATGTTGCAGAATCAGGTTTGTCTTGTGTTTAAAAAAGTATTCATACAATTTATTTACATAAAAATAAAAAATAGTCACAAAGTAGTTGCTTAATTTTCTTTATGGGATGGTATTGACATTTATACTGAAAAGCACCTGATCACACAGACTTAAAGCCTGAATGTTCACTTTGGCTGTTAAAATGAGTACTAAAATTTGGCGTCAAAACTATTTTTTGCATAACGCACACATGTACACAAAAATGTAGCCGCAAGAGGACACGAGCCAGTGTATTATTGTGCCGGTCCCAAGCCCGGATAAATACAGAGGGTTGCATCATGAGGGCATCCAGCGTAAAACTTTTGCCGAATCAAACCTATGACTTCCATACCGGATCTGTTGAGGCCCGGGTTACCAATGACTGCCATCGGTGCTGTTGACCTACAGGGTGCCGGTGGAAATTGGACTACTGTTGGTCGAAGATGTTGTGAAAGAGGACATGAAGGTAGTTGGTGTGAGAGAAGGGGATGCAGAAGACAGGGTTAGATGGAGGCAATTGATTCGCTGTGGCGACCCCTGAAGGGAAAAGATGAAAGGAAAAGAAGCACACATGTACACAAAACTGCTGTTATTTTGGGAGAGGCTCAGAGTTATTAACAGTCCAACTATTAGCTAATAATCTTTCAAACAGTCAAAAACAAAGGATACTTGTTCAGTTAATTCGCAGCTGGAAGTAGTGTGAGATGTGTGTGCCATCAATGACAGTTTTTGGAACCGTTGAGCCTCATGGGCTGTGTGTTCATACCTTATTTGGGGCTGCCCCGCCGCTCTCGAGTTCACACAATCCATGTGTCACTGCCTGAGACTTGGGCAAAGATGAATAGACTGTTTCAGCTGCCTTATTAAAATAAAACACATAAGAGAGAGAGCAAGAGAGAGAGAGAGAGCGATAGAAGAGATGGGGATTGTTTGAGATGGGACTATAATCCAACTAGTAAAGACAAAAGGAAAAAATGACAGAGGAGACAGAATAATCCAAGGAGGAGAGGTTTGACAAGGGGGTGGCTCCTTCATAGCCAATGAGCAACAAGAAAGGAGGATTTCAACAATGTGTTCAGTCCTTCAGTCATGTCTCACCAGTCCCATACTCAGACAGAAGGACAGGAGAGGATCAACACAGAGATAAACATCCACAAGAGACTCCTTACGAAGGAGGATGACAGAGAAGATGACGATAACTTTGAACAGGAGGGCCCAAAAAATTCCGAGGAGAGCCAGTGATGGAGACGCCTCAAGTCGGCTCACCTGTGTCTGAATCGAGGTAACCAACAGAGGGACAAAAAGGGAAGAGACCCCATGCTACTGTCCAAGATTATGTTCCCAGGTCCAAACAGAGACACCCCTCCCCCCTGGGATTAATTATTCATATGCATGAGGTTTCCTGTGTGTCTGGGTAGACCAAGACGAGCTGTGGTGGCTCAGCTCCAAACGGTGGCACGGTGCAGACTGAAAGAGGAGCTGGAGGAGCAGAAAACAGACGGACAGGACACGCTGAAGACACAGAGGGAAAGACTTTCAGAGCTGGAGATCAAAGGTCACAACCGCAACAGAAAATCATTTTGAGACAGTTGTTGGGCACTGGGGAAGAATGAAGGCACTGCAGAAGAATCAGGGACGTACTGACCAGATGTTGGGGGCCATGGCTGACGTGCTTACCTCTGTGGCCATGCCCAATCAGCAGTGGGTAAGTTGTGGATTGGTCTGTGTATTTACTGGCAGTTTATTTAAAAGCATAAGAGGACAAACTCGAATTGAAAGCCATGGAAACAAATGGAAATGTTTTCTGTGGTTGAAGGGCTCGATGTCCACCTTATGACACTGTTACATACCAAGTTTGTTTTATGTTATCTCTATAGTTATTAACCTAAAATAGCCAAGCCAGACGAGCAGAATGGAGGAATCGGTCTATACAGTGCTTGGAAAGAATGTTGGATATGTCAGAGAAACAGGAAACAGATTAGTGGTGATTAGATCACAACTCATGCAGTTCTAATGCAATGTACCGCAACCAGGCAATTTTCTTTACTTTTTTCCTTCTCCCTTTTCCTGTTTTTTTTTCCTCCCCTGCGTTTTTCCTTTATACTAGTAACTTCGCTTGCTTCTATTATCCTATACACTGGAGTTGCTGAGTTTAAACTTTAAAATATGCAATCTCAGATATGCTTATCAAAAGCTTTGTGGCAAATTATTTATTTTGCATTTTTACTTCATTTATTGTGGGGGAAAAAGCTAAAACCAATGTAGAGACTAGAAAAGAGTCAGTCCATGGCACTATGATTAATTCTGTACAATCTGACCAAAACTTCCTCCAAGAACACAGGTCTGCTGCTGACAAATGCATCTGTTTGTGTAGGTCTCGGAGGGGGATGATGTGGACCTCCTATCAAGCGAGGAGGACAAGGGGCCAATGCAAAGCCAGTGGGAGCCAGAGGGTCTGGATTGGGAGCAGCAGGCCACAGTGACAGAAAATCCAGAGTGGAAAGAAAGAACAGGTAAAACCTGAAAGGGCTGCACTGAGCGTGACAGACCATTTCATGACCCCGTATCTACAATGCAAGTCCAAACACCGGTCCTCGCCAAACCAGTCAAAGCTTAAAGACTCACCGAAACGCAAACTTCCAGACGCAGTTTTTACTCTTGTCTCACATTTCAAACCAGCAGCGTTTAAATCAGCCACCCACTGCTCAAGTCTATGAGAAATTCTCTGCTCCAATCTGTGCTACTGTTGATCTACAGAGATGATTTCTCATCTGCAGGCTGTAGTCCCATGTGTCGTATCTGATAATGGTCATTTTGCGGTAATAACCTCAAAGCATCAGATTGGAAATAAATGATGGCAATTTTGTCATATAAGACTCCATCATCTGTATCCTCTGTTAGCACTGATAGCAGAAAATTCCTTTACTGTAATGTACCATACATAAGCATGTGTGTGAGGGAAAGAGTTCTTGTGTGGACTGTTTTGTGTATACACATACAACACTTTCCAGATGGGCCTAGAAAACATATTTGGATACCTCCCTCCCTTCCTGCCCCAACACTGTTTGGTTACACTTATTCTGATTTTGCTTTGAAAGGATTGCGTGCATGGACATTTTACTTGAGTGGAATGAAACAAAAGCAGCTTTGTCGTTGGATCTGGGTTTGGGTTACAGAGAGAGTGTGTGCGTATACATGGGGATTTGATAGTATGTACTATGTGTCTGGACCACTAGGCTATCTGACATGTACAACTCTTCATGGTCTACATAAGAAATGTGAGTGAAGCCAGAGGAAGCAGTTAGCGATGCTTATCAGGGCAGAGAAATGCATATCCAGGAAGGTGATGATCAAAAGGAACATTGTTTTTTCTGTTTCCAGGCGAGGTTCTTTGCTCACCTGTTTTTGTGTAGCTTAATTTCCTCTGGACGTAAAATTGGAAGGAAAATCATTGAAACACAAGACCAAAAAAGTAAATCACAACATCAACAAGGTACAGTAGTAGGTCAGAGCACAAAAGAAAGAGAAGTATTTTAATTTAGCTTGTCTCCGTATGACGCAACTATATTGAAATCACCCTTTAGAAAATATCATAAGAAATAATTTTATTATATAAATGAATTTTTTTTTTTTTATCAACGCTTAAGAATATTAGGAACTACAAAATATCAAGTAGTAATATTAACTATTGATATTTTTTTAGAGTTACTTTGATTAAATACAGGAAGTACTCATAATACACACATCTGACTTATGAACATTTGTAGATACAAACAACTTTGCGCCGCTATATCGGACTGCTGTAGACCCCCGTTGAGCAGCGTAACATTAACACTCCATAGATGAAGATTTCACATAACTCAGCAAAGACCAAGTGAACAGTTTCCTCACTATTTTGTCCTTCTTTTATCCACATTTTTGTGAACTTCTGAAGAGGAAGTGAACGCACAATGTATTTATGTGCATGGGGACTTTTGTGAGCAACGTTTGTGTTCCCCAATAGGAGCTAAATGATCTAGGAACCAAAGTTTGCCAGGTTAGGTTTCTGCCCAGAAGCATTAACAGTTTTTTGACCATTAAATTCCACCGAATGTTTTGCTATTTGATGTTAAATATTGGTCGAGTTAATGGAAAAACTTACTGGAAATAAAACAATTACAAAGCATAAAGTGAAGTGTCAGACTTTTGACTACAAGGAAGCGCATCAGCGCGTCATTCATTCATGTAAGTGTGGTGGAATATCTCAGTGGCTTAAACCGTGGCTTAGCCTCTACACCCCAAGGTGAAAATGACTATGCAGAGGTAGAGATGTAAAAGTTACATTACAGTACAACAGCATTTTATTTCATTGTGTGTTGTTTTTATATACGGTAATTGTTTCTGGTAAGTCTTAGGGAATAAAACTGTAAAGTAGTAATATGGCATTTAAATGACCTGAAATGGCGATTATAGTTCAACATTTACGGTAATAAATAACGATTTACAAACCATTCAGCTTATGACCAGCCTCTCTGAACCAATTGTGTTTGTGGGTTGAGGGCTACCCGTGTTCTGCTTGTAGTTCAAAGAGTACAACTATATATACTAAAAGCACAGAATAAGTTCATGCTGATTCTTCCAAAATTTTCATGATTTAAATAGTTTTGAGAGGTTTTTTTTTTGTCTGTGATGAATCTCATTTCAGGTTCATCCAGCAGGAGACACGTGATTGTGTTTTGTCATGGTATGACTGGCAGAGGTCATAGTGTTGTTTCCATCTCTTGCTGTGTCAGTGGACGAGATGGGAAATAGGAGAGGCCCCTGCTTTCTTTAAAGATGTGGTGCACACAGCCATCTGTTATACGTTAGAAACAAGATGCCTTGTAGTGGCTTCCCAGGAATCACAGGACAGTGCCAGCCTCCTGGAATTCAGACCCCATTTTTCCCCCCGTTATTCCCATTTTTCAATTCCAGCTCTCATCATTTTACAGACCCATTTACTGATGCTTGTTTGACATCTTTTTCTTGGATTTCTTCACCTCATTTTCCTTCTTGTCTCCCCTGTTGACTTTTTCAATCTTTACATACAACCTCAACATATTTCTTCCTTTGACATTCTTCAAAGCGATGTCTCCAGCCGAGGTATTTTAAACCTGGCTTCTCCTCTAAGCATGTAGAGCTGCTGATCGTATTTCTCTCAAATCTTATCAGTTTTTTTTTCTCTTTGCCTCTTGGCCCCTCAGACTCCCAGTCATCTAGTTCATACTCTCTCTCTCCCCTCACTAATTAGTGGTTGATGGCTACACACTCGTTTTTCAAGGTAAAATGCATGCAGCTATGTCAGGAAGCTGCACTGACCCTGTCAAAAAATTGTATTTGACCCACCACTGCATACATACAGTAGACTTGCTCCTCATGTCTGAACACACCATACATGTCTTTACTGTATTTAAATCTGTAAACCTGTAGCAAATGAATACACATGTTTGTGTTTAATGTGGAGAAAGCCATGTCAATGAAGGTTTATGCTCGTGGGAAACATGATATCCGGTTAGAAAGACAAAAGTAAAGATGAATAAGTACAGGAGCATAAGATGAGGAAGAACACTTCTTACACAACATTATATTAAAGACACATGTTTTTACCTTTGATTGTATCCACTACCAATACTGCATTATGAAAAACAGATTTTCTGATTTTCTCAGAAAATGAAACACTCAAGACCAAAAGAAGAAATAGAAGTAAGAACAATCTTTATCCTTGTTTTTGGAAACCATAAATCAAAACATTGATGTATGGAAAGTCGGTCCTCATGTCAATGAAATGAAACAAATGAAACAATCACTCTCCATATTTTTGAGTTGATGAGAGGTGAATGAATACAATGCATGCTTCAGCCCATATTGGGTTTGTGAGAGGCTGTGAGAGTGTGCCATCCAAGGACAAGTGGTGATCCCAGAGGACCCTGGGACTGAAATGTGTATGTGTGACCTTAAATGGGCAGAGCTCAACCTGAGACATGAAGTGGCGCTTCGAGAGCCAGAACTGATACTACTACTCACAGGTGTTTATTTATGCAGTTATAGCATCTTATGCATCACCCTTCAGAAAACTGAAGAGGTTTATGGTGTCAGATACTTATATTAGAGAGCTCTATTGTATTGTGATCAGTCCCTGATAAGAAGGACATCATATTCTTGACCTCATGAGGACATTATTTCACATGAATTTTATTTGGATCTTGCAGAGGATGGAAGTTGTGTACATGAATATGTCATTCTTTATACTGATGCAGTCATATTGCTGGGCTTGTTCTTTTCTGTTTTAAGTTGCTTTCTCTGTTTTTGTGTCCTCATGGTTTGTACACTTTCACTCTCCTTCTGAACCTGTGGGTCCAGTTTCTTTTTCTTTTTTTACCCACTTGTCTTCTGCTTTCAGACCTCCTCTGAGTGTTGATTGTCTGATTAGATTCCACCTGTAGCTCATTATTTCCTGAGTGTATATAGTGTGTGTGGTCCTTCTCTTATGCTCCAATGTTTCACTTCTTGAATGAAGGCTGTCTGGTATATTTTTTTTTAATGGAAGCTTTCTCTTTCTCTGATTTATAGCTTTGTGTATGTGTTGGCTTTTTGTCTTGTGATGAAATTCAGAGTCTGATTTACTGCAGCCCAAAACACTTTTGCCTGTGTTTCATTGACACCATGGCCTGACATTGGGTCTCTTCAGCTATTAAAAATTCCACATTGTTCACCAGTTGTTCAGTTTTTTTAGAGGCTACTGGACAATGGGCTTAGAGGTTTTTTTTTACCACCTGATGTGACTGAAAACAATGACTGAATGATGAAGTTGATGCAACAGCAACAAGAAGCTGAGACTCTCTTAAAAGCTTTGTACAACCGAAGCAGGCAGCAAATCTTGTTGATTCTCTATAACCTTTTTAGTATTCCAGAAAACACAGGATGAGATGTTGCTATCCTTGTGTGAGCACATACAATTAACTTGTCGGTGAATGGTGGATGGGAGACCTGAGGAATTGAATTTGTGGAATGCATCATCAGTAGTGTTCCTCTGGGTCATGGGGTGTTTTGGTCTTTTACACTATACACCCTCCCCAGAGGCGGCCAGCTACAGGATGATCAGACCTGAGCTTGCATCCCAAGCTCAATTAGCCATGAGAGTCACCTTGTTGTCAAGTGGCGGACATCTCAGGTGACTATGCAGGGCAGGGGCATCCTGTTCCCTGACTCAGGCCTAGAATGACCGCATACCTCCTGATCACGCTACTTGGGGGCCCAACTTGGGTCGTTCCTCTTCAGCCAGAGCCACTGGCTGCTTCTTCCTGCTGCCTCTGAAGCTGCTTTGATTGCTGTGCGCTGGTTCTTGCCACTAACTCCCAAGTCCCTCAGTAGTCCTGTGGTAGATGTTCCCACAAACCCTCTGCACCCAACTTCCACTGGGCGGACTTCCACGTTCCAGCCACGGTGTCGAGCTTCAGCAGCTAGCTCGGAATACCTCAGGTGTTTCCACTCATATGGCTCCTCCATGGAATCCTCCCAGGGTACAGTGAGTTCGACTATGTATACCTTTTTTAAGGAAGGGGACCAGAGCACTAAATCAGGCCTCAAGGTGGTGGTGACGATCTCTGAGGGGAACACCAGCTGTTTGCCAATATCTGCCAGCATCTTCCAGTCACGAGCTGGGCATAGCTGGCTTCTCTCTGATGGTGTAGGATTGCTCCTAGTAGCTGTGTCCCCTTCACGGACAAAGTCAGTTGCCCATGAGGTGTTAGATGTTGGTAGTGGTAGGGCATTGATGCTGGATTGTTTTCCCTCCAGAGTGGAAGCAAGGCTCTTCAAGACTTGGTTGTGGCGCCAAGTATACCATCCTTGGGTGAGGCTGGTTTTACACCCGGTGAGTATGTGCCGAAGGGAGGCTGGCTTGGCGCACAGGACGCACCCAGGATCATCGCCAAACCACTGGTGGAGATTAGTCGGGGTTGGGAGGAAGTCATAGGTGGCTCTAATCACGAAACTCAAGCTCCTCACTTCCATGGCCCATACATCCCTCCAGCTCAACCTCCTCCTTTCAACACTATCCCACCGTGTCCACAGACCCTGTTTGCTGAGGGCGACTGCTCTGGCCCATCTTGCCGCCTCTTCCCGACGCCGCACTTCCTCCACCGCCATCTTCCTCCATGCTGGAGCGGTGGCAGTATAGACAAAACTAGGTTTTTCACTGCAAAAATACTCTTATGATCTTTGTGAAATTAAGGACCATACCTCTAACCAAATGTGTAGATTCAGTGTCCTTGTAGGTTGTCATTATCACAGATAATCTCTTCACAATCTCTCCATAAAATCTGGAAAGAGTGAATGAAGTCCTCTCGCATGAATAATTTAACTCGGAAGGATTTGCTCTGGATTTTTGTCAAACTGTAGGCATTTTTTGTTGCATTTGAACAAAGTCACAGCTAGCTGGAAGGCTTAGGTCAGGCAGCTCAGAGGCCGATGCTCCATGACACAGATGGCATTGAATCCACACTGACCTGGAAGGAAGGAAGCGAAATGGAGCCACATAAACAGTCTTACAGTCACACATTTTACCACATACATGGATTCATGGTTAATGTACTCATACAGTCGGAAACATGAAACTATCAAAAAATGAGATACTGATTTGCATTTTTATTAGCTCATATTTTAGAATTTATGGCATGATTCAGCAGAGAATTTCCCCTTAAACAGTAAAACCAGTAGGAGATGTAATTATTTCATAAGGATAAAGAAGCAGTGTCACTCACTGTGTGGCTTCAGGGAATTCCGTTTTGTTAATTAACATTTACTGCTCTGAATAGGATGGAGTTAAAGTTTTACACAGTCCCTCTGTTTCTGTGCTCATATGTGGCTTTTTATGCAAGATTCAATGAACACAAGAAGAGGGACAGAACCTGCTGGACGGATAGAGGAGCTTTCGTTGTACAGTTGTTGTAGTTTGTCGGAAATAGATGGGGAAAGAGTAAAAGTGTGATCATAACTTTAGGTGTTGCATACCAAGTTGTGGATTTTCACTTCTTTGTTAGAGCCGCGTGGCCTCGTTTGTAGGGTAGAGCGCCTCATGCCTCAAAGCTGTGCTGCGTGAAGAGGAATAACAGTGGGGGGGCACTGAGTGGTACTCAAAAAGTGCACACACTTGTATAGACATACACAGAGCAACACACCTGTCTATCTTCCTGATATATGGCGGCAGTGTAGTTTAGTCTAATTGGATGAAAACAGCCATTCTCTGCAGACCAGCAGGATAGGAGAGAACAAGACATTAATTCTGTGACTTCTGCTCCATGATGGGACCTCAGCCAAAACCGAGAACCTCCCCCTTACACCTCCTTGTCCAGAATCCTGGTTTTCCTTAATTGGTGCTCAGCTCAGAGATGATGGGAGGAAGAAAAAGAGAAAGAGAGGAACTAAGGGAGAAATAGCAAGGGAGAGGAAGGAAGACAAATTGAATCTAAGTGAACATATTTTGGCAGGATTTCAGCTGGCTGATGGGGTGAGGAGAGGCTATCAGTAGGGGGTTGGGCAATGTACTGCAAATAACCAACTGCATATCTACTGAACTGAGTCCATCTTGTCTGGTTCTAGCTATGCGCATATACATACATACATACATACATATATACATACACATACACACACACACACACACACACACACACACATATATATATAGTGTATATATGTATATACAGTATCATGGATTGTTTAAGGGGATGTATATTATGAAGACTGTATTTTGTGTGGAAATGTCTCTGTTTTTGGATCAGCTGATGTGCATTCATGAATCCAAGCACTGTTTGAATACACCTCTTTGGTGTAACTGACTGTCTGCGACAGAAAACATGATGAATTGTGCCTGTTTGATGGCTCCACTCTGATGAAAACCAGTCAAAACTAGACCCCCTCAGCATGACTCTTCAGTGTGACTGTCTCCTGTGCAGAGCAAAAAGACAAGTCGCTGCTTTGGTTGGCTCGGCTTAGACAAAAGACACAATCCGTCTGATATTGCGTTAACCCTCACACAAACATTTGAATCCAGGCCAGTGTGAGCATACGTCTATCGATTTCTATTCATCTCATCGTTTTCACCACCGAGATCCTGTTCTTTAACATCTGCACAAGCATATGTGTGTCTATGAATCATCTTTGTGTGTGTCTGTCTCGTGTGGGAGACGTGGTAGGAGGGAAGGAGCGAGGGAGTGGAGAAAAGGAGGAGAAGATAAATGGATGTTAATACACGCCTCACCTCACATCGACCGCTTTCCCCTTTAAGCCAGGGGAGGAACATTTTTTTCATATTTCTGTTGACAGGACTGTGCACATATCTCCTGTGCTAGTTTTAGTGTTTAGTTACTCAGGTGTTTAATTCCTCTCTGATACTACTAACAGGGATAAACTATTTACTTATTCTGTATATTCAAACCCTTAAAGGTTTGAATATGCACCAAATACCTGTCAGTGTGATGAGTCTCTATCATCAACTTGAACATATACTGTATGTTCAAGAACATACATGTATGTTTAAAATACATGAAATATTCATATTCTGAACATAAACTCTAGTTAATGCATAAAGTATTGACCAATAAAAGCACAATGAAACAAAATTGTTCTACTTTCAACCAGCGTTGCCAACCTTCAATGCACCTATCAGCCTTACGCAACAAGTACAAATGCCCCCTACTGGAAGAACACATTCTGGCATCCTCTAATTATTAAGAGTTCATGAAAAGATTTTCTGAATTTTAAATGTATCAAAAGAGCAGAGTCTTCTCGATTATCTCTTTTGTGTTTCATGTGCTTGCAAGCAGTTCTTTGTCTTCAGTTTCTTGTCTTGGCATCTGTATTTTATCTTATTCCTTATAAATCCTTCTGGCTCTTAAACTTGGAGCTTTTTTGGCAGGCATATCAACATCAGAAGTAGAGATATTCAGAAGCCCCGATTAATATTCCTCTGGTGAATTGCCCATTCAATCAGTCGTTTAAGGCATCCTTTATGAACAAAAGATGAGGAAATGGCAAGTGACTGTAAAGATGGGAGGATTGTTATCTGTATCAGTGAGTGTGAGTATTGTATGTGGCAAACCAGTGTGGTGTCTGAACCTATAGAATAGAGTGTATCTGTCACGAAGGATTTTCTGCCTCGGTTGAAAAACCTTTTCATATCATGGCTTCTTCAGTTTTTGCTGTATGTAAGAGAGGGAAAAGAAACAGGGACGATAAGAGAGTAAAGTCTAATGCAACTTCACATCCAGACTTTTGCCTCCATCCTGAAAGCAGCTTGCCACTGCCCTGTCATTGCACAGATGTGGATGCTGGAGACAGGCCTGACAACCATTGAAGCACCTGACAACGCACCTCAGGGATGCAGCGCTCGAAGATGCACACAGATATCGGTTCAGCGCCAGACGATACTCTGCCTTCTCTCATTTTCACAGACGTCCCCAAAGAAAAACCTGAGTGTGCTGACAAGCTCCTTGTCTTTGTTGCAGTAATCAGTTTGTAATTTCCAGTGTGTCAAAGTCAAAGATTGTGCAAATGGAACATGGTGCTATGTGTGCTGCAAAAGTGAAATGAGATCACGTACTGAGTCATAGGTTAAGCAGCGTCAGGCCTGAGAAATGCTGCTTGTTAGTCAGAAAATTATTGTTTACGGCTAAAAACGTGCAGAATTTCACAATTGCGCTCCTTCCTTCCAAATATCATGCAACTGTCGCTTACCCCATGTGTTGCTGAAATATGTCTGGATCACATGCTGAATTTGATTGCATCTAAAATGAAGGCTGATGAGTCATAATTATGTATTGATTGAGTTTAATCAGCTCTGGTGAAAAATGCACTTCTAAATAAATGCAAACCTGGTTTGAATTGCAGAACTGCCGATTACACAAGCTCTGCATCTTACAGGTTCATTAAACTGCAGAACATAAACTTAAAAAAATATCCGTTATGTCCGTGAGGATCATAAGCTTCGTGAAGCTGGTTTTGTACATCTGCAAGCATGGATGTGGTACTATGTTTTCACCGTGGCACAAAAAAACCCTCGAGATACGTTCTCTCATGTCTCCGTTAATACATTTTCATGTATGACCTATCTGATAATCTGAACAAGCAAACACAACTGCATTATTTCATGTATGTTTTTCTGTTTTACACTCAGACAATTAGATGATATATAGAACACTTAAAGCATCGTCACAAACGTTTTTTATTGAGTTTATTGCAGATTATTTTCCTCAGTGTTGTGATCTAGTGTAATGTGCAGATGAATGTGTGTATTTTTTTGTTAGCTATTTCTGTAATTCATTTATCTCTCAAAGTTTCAAGAATGAAAAAAAAAGATCAAATGTAATAAGTCACAACCATACAACCATATCAGAAAAGACAGACACAGACTGACAATTTTATCTGTTATCTGTCCATCACTCAATGGATCAAATGGTTTCATCATTCTCTTCGGGTCATGATAATATAGAGGTTAGATAAAAAAACAACAACTATAATTCTAAGAATAAGAACTTAAGTTGCCCTTTATTTATTCTCTTAGGAGTTTGGTCCAACTTATTCCAAAGTAGTTCGACTGAGCCATGACATGCTACAAGAAATAATTTGGCTGGATGACCGGTGCTACACACACACACACACACGACAAGAATGCCACTGTGCCATCATTGTGAAATTTGAGACCACACGCGTGCTCCATGGAAACACAAGGGGGGAACAAATGCACTCATGATGTTGGCCTCATGATTACGAGCACAGAAGTCAAAGCTGAAGCTGCCTTGCCTGGAAAAAGGTCTGTGATCTATAAAGTGAACACGTGCTCTTTAAAGTGAAACACACTTACAGACAGAGGTGATGACACTGTTTGTGGAAAACACGACACCTTCAACCCAACATGGACTCCCCTCTCTAAATAGCATCATGTATCATTACAGATCTGGGTGTTATTTCCAGCGTGCCATTTCATCTGGTCTCTGGGCTGGAGAGAGAGCAGACGGATGAGAAAACAAACGAGAGGAAAAACAGCTGAGAGGAAAGAAATAGAGACAGGAAGAGAGAACGTTAGGGGAGTGGGAATGTTGTCCTGGAACAGCCAGCGACGAGAGCTGCAAACTCCACCCTTCTCACCCCTCCCCTTATGCTCTCTCTCCTTCTCTTTCTCTCTCTCCCTGACTCTGTCTCTCTCTCCTCTAAGCTGTCTCCCATAGTGTGTCATTTGACCAGGCGGTCCACAAAGGTAGAGCGCTTAGCACCAGAAAGGAAACAGAGGAAAAGCTGAGCGACAGGGATGACAACACATTCAGTATCACAATAAGCTTGCTGGGATGTTATCCTGGATGAAAAAAAACCCTCAGGCTCGAGTGGATTTCTTTATTTGCTGCTGCAGCTGCTTTTGTGGACACTTTCCCTTCTTCCCAGTGTGGATGTATGGGCTTTAACTCTGTGTCTAATCAACCGAGGAGGGGGAATCATCTGACTCCTTGAGGATTTATATGTTGACAAGTACCTCTACTAGTGAGGGTGGAAGAGGGTGACTTGAGGGGAGCAGAAAGGGACAGGGGTGGGGGGGTGGGGGGGCGGGAGGGGGGGAGGAAGGGCGAGTGCCGGGCCATGCCCACCTCTGCTCATGGTTCAACAGCATGAAAGGGGGCCACCATCACCATCATCGCCATCACCGAGGCTGTGGCTGCCAACACTTGTTCCGCAAAGTCCTGGCTAAGTGTGGCTGCTGCTATGCCCGAGTCAGAGGTCAGTGACACACACACAAACACACACACACACACACACACACACACACACACACACACACACACACACACACACACACACACACACACACACACACACACACACACAACACACACGATTTTTCACCTTTTCCCTGAGGTTGATAGTGTACTTTCTGAAATCCCTGTTTGTTGGCTTCATGTTTTTTGATCAGTACATGGACATGAAACAACGACTTTTTTCATCTTATTTAAACCTCCACCTTCACTGAATCCTTATCTCCATGCCACCTTCCTCTTCCCTATCTTCCTTTCTATCTCTGTGAGCGTATGCTGATGGTTTTAGTGTCAGAATCCTCTTCTTTGCTTTCTCCGTCTCCAGCTAAAGCAACAGATGTGTGTCCCACGCACACACACACAAACACACACACACACACACACACACACACACACACACACACACACACACACACACACACACACACAACACACACACACACACACACACACACACACACACACACACACACACACACACACGCACACACACATCAGAGCGGGCGAACAAAAAAATAATTCCTAGACATGGCTCCACAGTGAGGAGAGAAGGACATGTACCGTATGTTCCTCCATTAGGATCCAGAAGTAACTAGTGTAAAAAGTGTGTTTGAAAAAGTGTTCATCATCATGATAAGTGTGCGTCACCACGTGGATGGATAAACCTCACAGGGAGAGTTGTGAAAAATTCCTCTACCCCAAACTGAAGAGATGAGCAACACAGTAATCTCCCCCTTCTGTCTTTCTATCTGCCCCCCCCCCCACCCACCTCCCCAAACTACCCAGCTTGGCGTAATGAAGTGCAGCAGGAATAGCATTGGTACATTCGAATAGTGTGGTTGAGTAAGAGCGTGTGCCTGGTGAGCAGGCAGTTGCTCTGGCTTTTTAGAAATGTAATCAAAACTAGGTGTCATCGCAAGTCTAGACGAGATCCTGAGACGTCGTACGTCATGTCGTCGGCCAGTTGCTTTCTTCTCTGTCCGTTTATGTCCTGTGCACACGACTCCGTCGCTGTGGAGCCAAAATAACAAGTGTCTAACAGCAAAATATGAGTTTGTACTACAATGCCAAGCTGGGCGCCTGTTTTGCAAGCCAACATCAAAGGGAAAAACAGTGGACCGACCTACTGAGGCTCCATTCACAGGGGGGCCCATGAAGTAGGCTTTCATATTCCTGACCAGCGTCGTTGGATACATACCTCAGATTCCTCAAGTTTAATCTCTTATGTAATGGATATTCTCCCTTTCTGTAGCCTGCAGCTCCCTTCTGCTCCTCTACCATGTTATCATACCAAAATACACACACACTTAGATCATAATGTGTAAACATATGGGGGGATTTGGAGAATAAAACATTTCAGGCTAAAAAACAAGACAATCATTCCAAAGACTGAAAATTTCTGGAATTCTTTAAACAATCTGTTTCAGTAGGATGCTTTAGGTTCAAGATGGTGAGATGAGATGCTTGATGCTGTACTGTTAGAGGAGGAAAACCTCTTGATCTCAGTTTGCAATATGAGCAGGGAAATATAAGCACTCTAGCCCCTCAGGGGATACCATATTATAAAGCTGCAGTAGTCTCTTAGACTGCCTTAACTATTCATTTGAAGGAGTGCGCTCTATTAAACATTCTCATACAACATGAAAAGCACATTTCCATATTGCTACCACTGGTTTGGTCCCTTTAGAACATTAAGGAGAACATAAAAAGTATAACTATGAAGTCCTCTGCCTTTTTTCTACAAGGAAGTGTCAGCTGGTTTTAGACTTTTGGTGGCCCAGAGACAATATTCTTGCAACAGAATGGAAAAGAATCCAATACTGTATGTTGATGTTGGACAATAAAAGATGTAGGGACTGTGATTGCCTTTGCTAAACTGACGTGATCAAGGTCAAACAGAGAGATGAACTGGATGTAGCGGTTTGACATCGGCAGGAAAAGAATTTCCTCTTTTCAGTCGGTCTCAGCTGCAGGCTGCCTGCATCCACAGTGTTCATTGATTGTAAAGAGCCACTCCACTGACACAAGAATAAATTACAGTGTGCTGCATGATTCATTTCCTACTTAGGCATAATAACACTAACTTGTTTGCTGGATGATGTCACACACTACAGTATGCCATTATGTCACACCATAAGCGTGCCCACTTTATGCCCTCATTCACATGCTCGCTCTGACCAGTCGCGTGAACCAGAGTGAATAAATGAGTAAATCGAAAGTAATGCTCCTGTACACTAGATTACGAAATGATAGTTACACAACCTTCCTGCAGAAGCAAACAATTGTTTTTTTTATGGATTTCTACATGTACTGTATATCCTGTCACACATTTTCTCCACCCTTTAATCAATGTGTAATGAAGCAGGCAGATAAAAAGCAGTATCCATAAGCATGATAATGTGTCAATGTGTGTAAGGTGTTGTTGTCGTCTGTGGTATAATGGGGACTGGTGGGATCACTGATTCAGCTGTCCTCAGCATGATGGAGAGGCTTGGAAAAATGGACATGTGAATATTATGGAAAGACAGTAGCATGTAGCATTTTAGCTTTGATGTCTTCACTGTTCTGCATGGCAAATTATCAGCTTGATGTCCAGAGAGTCATTAGTGGGGGATGCTTCTGGCACATGCTCCTGACAAATCATTTAATAATAGAGTGTGCTACTATATGGTCCTCCGTCAATTGCTCTTATAGTGCCAGAGGGTAGAAATATAACCTGTGGATTCACTGTGTCACATCTACAGTAAGTGGAGGGTTGTATTTTGGGAAATGTAAGAGAAAGGTGTAAATGTTAAAAATGTGCGTGATAGCATCTATTTTTAAACATCAAATATTAGTAAGGAATTCATATAATTGTATAATGATGATAAACAGTGTTTTCCTAAATATAAATGATAATGTATGGCACTGCAGCACACACAATCATTTCCACATTTCCACATATCTTTCCTGCAGCAGTGCCTCCCACACACATACTGTAGTGGTATTTGGGATTCACCCGGAGGTAAATCTGACATGCATTTAAAACCGTCAGAGAGACATAAGTAATAAAAGTGTGGGATGGAGGTGAGATCATATTCACACAAGGCAGAGTCAGGTCATAAGAAAATGAATATGTTTTGGATGTACAGCTTGCTTCAGACTTCCATTGAATTGACTCATCAGAATACATAAGGTATGTACAGTATTTCTACGGCTAACCGTGACCTAAAACACCGAAACTGAATGAAAATCTGTTTCAAATATCTATTTCAGCAGCTTAAATGCAAAATAACAGTTATTAGAATTCGATATATTTCCATTTGATTTTTCAAACTGCTGCAAAAGGAGTTTTTCAACAGCTTTACAGTCGAAAAATGGAAACACATTATAAGAATAAATCATACTGGTCAAAATAATTAACGTTTCACGCAATTTTTATGCATTTGCAGATATGAACTATAATGTTACTTCACTGTCTTAAATGTGTTATTATTGGCATTCTGTTCTTTATGCTCCAGTTATAGTGGGAAACGATGACACGCTGCTTTTTGCATGCATTGTGCAAACGTTTTCCCTGTTGTATTTCTGTGTGTTTATTTAATGTGAATGTTAACTCATCCATGCAGAGTTAGGACAAAGATTCCCACCAGCAATAACACACACACACACTCACAACCTTGCATGCACACACGCACGTGTGCGCACACACACTCTCACACACACATACACACACACTCACACACACGCACGCACGCACACACACAAACAAACACACACAGATAACACAGAGCAAAATACTTTAGTGGTATTATGACGTCCTCACTCTACACTGTTTTTCAGTGTGTCCACCAAATAGAGAAACTCTTGCTTTTATCTAAATAAGCTTACATGCTTAAATGATCATGTTTACATGATCCCATGACAGCTTAACACTCATAACGTGACTTTTGACCATAAATCTCTCATCTTGAAATTAGAATGCATTGGTTTTATTATTAGCTTGATAGTTATTCAAAAACAAAGATTTTTCGCGAATACCTTGCTTTCTTCACGATGTACTTCAGTGAATTTTGAATACATGTATAATATTTGATATCTCTCTGACTCAGCATTATTTTTTGTTATCTCATAGTAATGAATTTTCTCCAAGTCTGACACATTTAAACAATCTGAATCAAAAATCCAGAAGATGCAAATCTTTTGTAATCACTAGTATGAATCTGCAATCTCTATCACCATCAAACCTGAGGAAATGTTACATGGGCCTTTTTCTACTTTTAACATTAACATACACCAAACATTTCATTATGTCTTTGGTGGAGGCAGTAATACATTTTAAATCCTGTATGAAACCACACATAAAATTTGTATCTCATTAACACTTTGGTTGATGGATTTTAGACAGCTGCTCTGAAGTTGCTGATAAATTCGTGCTAACCAATATTTTCTTTTATTTCAGTTTTTGTCATTAACTAGTGAAAGTGGTCCATTCACACACACACACACACACACACACACACACACACACACACACACACACACACACACACACACACACACACACACACACACACACACACACACACACACACACACACACACACACACACACACACACACACACACACACACACACACACACACACACACACTCATGCACAAGGTTCACTAGCCTATGACCCTAAGGCCCTATGAATAAATCTGACGAGTCGAGTGTGGCTTTAACAGAAAGAAAACCCTCTGGCACACATATGGGAAAATTTCTGTGACAGAAACAGTTGGGCTTTTTATGTTGCAGCTGCAGAACCTTCTTTAGCATCAGCTTATAAGGCAGACTTCAGACATTATGGAAAAAGCAACAAAAATAGCTTAAATTTAAGGTATGCTGCTGGACTGCTATGGCCCAGCCTTGCATTCGGCTGTCTGAGATATTTTTAAACTTTGCACCCCAGCCCACCCTCCACCTCATCTTCTCCACTGGCCCTCCCACTCAAGCCTCTGTCTCCCCTCTGCTGTGCCAGTGATTTCCTCCATATTGCTTCCCTTTCACATATGTTGGGAAAATGACAGGGAGAAAAGAGAGTAGTGACAGATGAGAAGTGAAAGAAAGAACGAAGAAACATGTAGGTTCCTACAGTGCTCCCACTTTCCCCCTCTGGAGAAAGAAATAATTGGAATCTTGGGCTAAATGTTACATGATTTTCAAGTTTGGAATGTGACTTAATATAATTCCTGGGGTATTCTCAATTTGCTTCCTCCTCCTCCTCCTCCTCCTCCTCCTCCTCCTTCTTTTCCTCCTCTTCCTTCTTTCTTTGTGAGATTGGGCCATGCAGCCAGTCAGAGAGTTATTAATGTCCTTTCCCACTCTACTATTTTAACCATGTCTTTTTCCCCACTTCATTCACGTCACAATCATTTGTTAAAGAAACAAAGAAAGATATTTTTTTCCTGTACCCAACTGGTCTGCCCCAACATATTTTCATGACATTTCTCTTCCTCTATCTCCCAGTCTTTTCCTGCTTTTTCCTCTTCCTCAGCATCCTGTTTGTAAATGTGCAAAGGAGAAGAATGAGGGAACAAATTATGAAACACAGGAGGCATTCCATACCTTGTTTAGAAAGAATTTTCCTACAGCGCAGAGGGGGAGAGGAACCACTTCCCATTGTGATTCTACGTCCACTTTTAGCCCATGTGAACCTTTTGTCAGCCTTCTTATGGAGTTTCAGTGATATATGTCCTTACCATACATTAAACTTAGTTTATACTCTTATAATTGTTTTAATCATCCTCATCCAAAAATAAAAGTAAAAGCTTTCTTTTTTCTACATATTTCAACCGGGTATGAAATGGTAACTGTAGCAAGAGGTTGAGTATAATATTATATTATATAATATTAGTGACTTTAATTTCCCCTCAGGCTGACAGAGTAGAGAAGTCTGATTTTTACTCTTCTCCTTACCAGTTCTCCCCAGAGGACACGATAGAAAACTCACTGAGAAAGTTTCCAAAACAGTGACAAAGCAAAGCAAACAATGGGAAGTGACAATAATGAAAGCAGCATGGTTTAGCGCTGCAGACGTGATTTCATTTCAGATGAACAGAACACGGCAATTCTGCACCTCCTGTGTCTGACAAATGCTTCCTTTATCAAATGTACAGTTCAAGCAATGGTTGCATTCAGAACCATTCATATGTTCAAGGCAGTCTTTCACCATTGAGAGTGTTGGAGTGGTGATGTCTAACCTAATAGTGATGAGCAATGAACATACATGAAGCTGTATTGTTACATCCCGCTTCAAAGTGGTGATGTATTGAAATTGTCAGTGTTCGTGTGTTTGTCCGTAAGTCCGCAACGCAACTGTTGCAGATAGAAAGTTGAAACAAAATGAAAATGAGATGCTGACCTTGAACTTGAGACAACTAGATCAAGGTCAAATTTCAACCTTTGTACACTCAGGAACCGGATAAGATAGAAAGACAAGGGAGAAGACCAGTGTGAGCAAGACCATAGATCAAAGCTAGTGCTGTGATCTATCTATGCACTAGCTTTGATCTATGGTCTTACTCACACTGGCCTTCTCCATACGCAGTAGTCATATGTTTCGACTGTTCCTGACCCTTGCATAGCAGCTTGTTGTCTCTCATGATATATCATCAGACAGTGGTGATCAGCTCTGCTCTGATTGGTCCAGTTTTGGAGACAACTCTCTGTAATATAGATCTCTATTACCCAGGTGATGAATGTGTTTGTATTGCATCAGAATTATGTTTTTACACTCAAATGACAATCATGAACAAAACAAAGCACTTCAGTGGGCAATGAAGATATGGTTTTTGGAGATGTCAGTGTTTTTTTTTATATTTTGGAAATACTGTAACTTTTATTTTTATTCTTTATAGCTTTGCCTGGAGTGGGTATTTACACCCTATTCTGACAGTATAGACCAATGATTCGCAGGTAGAGCAGAGCTCCAGGCCTTCACACAACACAGGTGGATCTTGAGGATTTATACAGCAGGCTCTCAATGGCCAGGCGGAGAACTCTTGCTCCAAATGTACAATTTGATCGGGGGGGAAAAAAAAGCTAGTAGGTGCGGTTGGTTTCTTGAATTTGAAATCAGCTGTTCAAAAACCTCTTTTATACATATACTGTCTGTCTGTCTGTCTGTCTGTGTGTATGCTATATTTGTGTTTTCCTTATCTTTTGTGTCCTTTACTGTCTCTCATTCTGGCTTTAGTTGCCATGGTGATTGGAGTGTGCGGGGGAGTTGGACTGGGGAGGGGAGGGGGGTGAGAGCATTGAAAAGGAATGAAAGTATGTGTCTGAAAGGCCAATCAAGTCTCTTTGACAATAAATGTACCAGCAGAGCTTTACATCTCTAATCATCACCGTGTGTCAGATTCTGTTTTACTTCATTCTGTTTTATTGCACCATTCATGCTTCATCAAAACAGAGAAACATATCAGAATGAGTAGAATTCTGATTCTCTTTGTGACTGCGTCTGCTGTAGTTAAATTCCTACTGACAATTCACATCTGACTCACTTTGGTATATACAATAACCTTGGCAACTTACGGTTCCAGAAACAACCATCTATATAGCATGAAAAACCAACCAGAGGGCAGAGCTGAGAGCTCTGGAGCTGCCAGGCAGACTGGGTCCAGGAGGAGATCCTCCACATCCCCTCAGCCCAACAGGAACCACAGCTCCATCCCAGAGTCCCTCACCAGCCTCCTGACTGCCACAGCTGACATATGGAATCTCAATTACTTATAATGTGTGAGTGAGTGAGTGGCTAATCATGGTGATGATAAGCTATACTTCGTGTGTGTTTGCTGGATGCTATGAAAGAGACTGAATGGCGTTCTTCAGTGATTATCTTGACAATAACTTTTGTATACTGTAGACACAGCAAGGTTATAAAAACTCTTTGACATTCCACACTCTTCTAAAGATTAAGGATTAAACTAAACTTTACAAATCCCCTATGGGGAAATTATTTTTACACTCAGGCTCCTGAAACAAACACACAACACACTAGGGGTCTGTAAGGACGCGATTAGTATAGGGGAGGCAGAGTGACAGGCAGCGACTTCATGGTGCACCCAAATTGAGTAGCTTGTAAGGGGATGGCGCCTTGCTCAAGGCACCGTCTGTCCCTCCCTCTGTCAGCTCACACTCCGAGGATGGCTGGGCTGGAGCGGGAATCGAAACGCCGATTTCTGATCATGGGACACCCGCTCTACCATTGACCCACTGCTACCAAATGCTGTAAAAAAAGTGTTCTGCCATGTTCAGGATAGCCTGCTGGTCAATGCGGCCGAAGTTCTCTCTCCAATATTGTGCTATGTCACCCCCCCGTGAGCAAGTTACGATCAACATATCTGACAGGTGCCATAGCACTGGAAGAGGGGCATACTGATGTTGGTTACCACCATTTAGCCTAGGTTTATTTGTGCACTTTGCCCCTGAGGAACTTCAGATGGTCCTGTTTGGTGGATGAGTCATTGTCACTTAGCCTGGTGGTGTTTCTGTTTCAGAAGCTTGGCAATCTCCAAGTTATGGATGTCAAACCTATCCTGGTGTATGCTTTATGGGTGCCCAGGTGTGAATTTGGCTGAGTTAAAGACAGCATTGCAAAAGCTGTCCCATGCTATCACTGGATCAGCTTCAGTAGGCAACCTCTGTCTTTTCTGTTTGGTTTGTCATGAGGACCTGTTTAGATTCAGGATGAGAAGTTCTGTACATCCAGCTTCTTCTTAAAGTCCCATTTTTGGCATCTGCGTCTTGCTATAAAAATGGACCCTTGAATGCAGCATTTGCAGCGTCTGAGTTCTCCTGTCCAATACCATGAGGGTCCAATGACACTTGGCCATGACTGTGTGTCCCTGCCCACAAATCTCCAATTGCAGTTGTTGCTTCTTGGAATATAACGCAGCACACGTGTTCCAAAAAACAACAACAACAACAACAACAACAACAACAACAACTTCTATTGGAGATTTGTGGGTAGGGACACCCAGTTATGGCTGAGTGTCTTTGGACCTCATGGTAGCACATATGTAAGGTTCAAGTAGAAAAGTTCTTTTTGCTGTTGTGTGTAGGTCATGGTGGGGGTCAGATGCACTCATGAGAGATAATTGCATCTTCTCTTTCAGAGGTAGGTTCTGCAACATCAGTTGGCCATCAGTACCTCTTGGGAGAGAGTGTTATGTGTTGAAAATTGAGGTGCTAATGGCAAAACCAGCTCCTGCTTCCCTACAGCTCCTACTTCCCTCCTACTTCCCTTGGCTTTTGCGGTACCTTTCCAGACCAGAAAAAAGTATACCCAGCTCCACCCTCAGTAGTTTCCTTGTATCTGCCAGGCGTTTTTCTCAATATCATTGTAGTACTGCTGTAGTTCATGTCCCACATGGGCTATTTGACATTCAGGACTATCACAATTGTTTCGTCCATTAAGGTTCTGATATTCCAGGCTGCAACACAGACGGTATGCTTTTTGTGGAAGTGTGTTGCATTCTTCTCTGAAGACTTTCTGCAAACTCAACCACATATCTAGTTGTTCAGTCAGTTGCGGTATACTGGCTGGATAAGTGGGGCAATCTTTCTTCAGGTCACTTTTTCTAGACCTTTCCCTGTAAGGGGGGAACAGTGCTGTCCCTGAACAGGGGTGTTGCTTCAATCCTGACCGTCTGAGTGCACATATGTGGCTAGTGGCTCAAGTAGCAAGAGCTATGTTGCTCTTGCTACCTTCATCACTTGCTTATTACCCCAGGATTTTTTAAAGAAAGAAGTGACAACACTAAATTCTGATCAAGATGTACGAATTTTGTGGGTTTTCAAAGCTCCATGACCTCCCGCTCAGCCCAGTTGCCTTAACCATGAAGGATGCAGAACATAACATTATCATGAAATAATGTCCCCTGTGTGTCTGCATGTAGACTATGATGAAGTAAATAATGGCATTAAATAAATTAGTCTTTTAAACTAAATAAAATGCTTCCTGCTGAACTCCAAATACCACTAAATTGTACCAATAATCTCCTGCATTAAATATTCATCTATTGCCTCTTCAGTATGAATGGAGCTTTCAAAAGGCTTGATAATTGCATTTAAATGAAAACCTCTGTTATTTATTTGGCTTGTGGGCATTTACCAGGCAAGCAGGACTTTCTAATGAAAGATACATCGAGGTACATAATAGATCAGCTATTGTAAGCTTGGCTCAGCCTTGTTTATCCAAAACTCTAAAAAGTCAGATTGTCCTGGTCTCTGCTAGCCTTTTCTTAATTTAAATTTTAAAAAAATCTTAGCATATCAGATAAAGTAGTTTTTGTGCGTCAACCTAATGTAACATTAACTTTTCAATTATTAATACAACATCAACAACGAACCCACCTGTGGTTTTCGATGAGTCAGGAGTAAAAAATATTTCTGCTTCTGTGAATTTTATAGTTGTTGTTCCCTTTCACTGCAATGCCATACTGTTGGAATGCTCCTTAATTAAAATGAAAAATATTAGGTAAATTACTTAAATGTCAATCAATACAGGCAGTCCTCAGCATACGAATACAATTGTTTGTATGTCATTATTTATTAAATTTCAATTTTAAATCACCATTTGAGGTCATTTAAATGCCATCACTACTAATACGGAAGGACTATTCCCTTAGACTTACTGGAAGCAAAAACAAGACATAACAGCAACACATAATTAATTAAGATATAGTGCAAGTTTGTCCACCACAAATTGGACTCTTAAAATCACTAGAAAACACATATCATGTTACTGTATAACAAATAAGAATAAAATCATATACAAGTAAAAACAATAACCCATACAAATAGTTCTAATATTTACCGTTAGGTGTCTCTTGTAATTCACATGATTGTTTTATTATTCAGATTAGTTTATGATAAGCTTTTGCTCCTTTTACTTAATGCTCATATTTGTTTGGCAAATTTTTATTTTTTTTAATTTTTTAAAACTGGATGCTATTCCTGATGCAACCTCTGCACATTCAGGCTCGGAACTGACCTACTGTTGACACAGGCTTGCACCCTCATAGGACTGCAAATGATGGGGATTTAACCCAGGGCAGCATACCTGCAAAGTGTGTGCTGAGCTACAATGAGCTCCATCCCCAGCTTGCTCCTTATAACTGAATCCTTGAGGAGAAGAAGAAGACACTTCATGGAACTAATGACCAGTTTTTTTAAGCGCATCCAACAACAACAGCCAGAATCAGCTTGTATAGAAGTGTAGCATGTAGCTTGTAGCGTGTAGCATGTAACTTACCAAAGGAAAAGCAGGAGAAGGGGGGAGTTGTCATCAGTAACGTCATTACCATTACTACTATCGGCACTACCCTTTGCTTTATAATCCACGATAAACAGTGAAATATCCAAGGCACAAAGCCTGGATCTCTGAGAGGCTCACAGAGATGACAACAAACAACAACAAGAGGGGGAGACGAGATGCTTGAACGCAGCGGTCCTGCTCGGTTGGGGTTGATTCAGAAAGGGGAACTGCAGTACAACAGTCTGATATGGCAGCACGCATTTGATTGTATTTCCCAATGTTTGGAAGTCGAATGTTTATATGTTGAGGAGTACATGTACTTGTATTTCCGCTTGTTCATCGACTGCACTGGAACATTAACAACCTGAATTAGACTCAATCTATATTTTCAGGTTCCAACATTAACAAAATTAAAGGCAGATGGTGCAGGAACTTTCTAAATCTCTCTTTGAATGGTTCTGAAGGAATGTCTGGAGTTTTCTGACCAACTAACCACAAACATGGTTCCAGTCTGAGACTGCCAGAATACCACAGCAGCAGCTTTAGTCAGATTGCCCTTGCCTTCTCATGCTGACACTTTTGATGGACTGGGATGCAAATCAAATGCAAAGAAGAGATTTCTGTTGATTGAAACCTCAGATAAGATTGGGGCTGCAATATCTCAGATGGCATGAACCTTGACATAAAGGCACAACTTTACTTTACTATTGTACTTTACTAATACACCATGATACTCAAGTTGACCTGATTTTTGACAATTACTCTAATATTTGTTGAGATCCATCTATCACTTAGGGAGAATTCATAAGCTTTTAATCAGCAGAAGTGTGTGAATCACTCTTCCTCACTGTTCCACAAACAATGAGATCAACGCCAGTGTCATCTACTCGTGACTGTTTTTCTGTGACAGACATTGATTTGATGCTTTACATTGAAGAAAAGTATGTCACCTCTCTAACAGTATGCATGAGAGTGTAGGTGGTGGGAAGGTGATAGTGATGACTTGTTTGTGTGGGATCCCAAGGATGTTTTTTCTCTGCACATGGAGTCAAAAAGACTGTGTGTCTGCAAAAACCAGGTCACTAGGAGGACATTAACTCTGCAACTGTAGATCAGATTGCAATGCATCCCCATCAAAGAACTGCATTTAGGTATACTCTTATATGATACAAGGACAGCATGTCAAGGTCTCTACGCATAACATCCTCCTAACGTGCTCTCAAGGATATTTAAGAATACTGACACCTAATCTTCTTCCTTCCCATGTTCCTTTTCTTTTTCATGTTCTTCATCTCTTCACCTCAATCTTTATGGAATTTGTGCTTAATCTTTGTTTACGGCTTTTTAAACCATGAATAATCTTTGTGTTAGAGGATTTCTGAGGTTGCTGGTTAAGTTGCATAAGTCATTCTCTGACTGTCTTCTCTGCCTCTTGTTTTTCATGTTGAGCTTTGCTGGCCTCAGCAGCTTTGGGGCAGAACAAGACATTGCATCAGAGTAGGGAGCTGTTTGACCTGATCCCAGAGCAGGACCAAGCCAAAGTTTTTGGAGCACTGCAGTTCAGAGAGAGGGAGAGTTTATTAGAGAGCAAAAATCAGAGTGGGGTGGCGATGCTGGCATGTTGTCAGTGGGGAAAGAGTAAAGCTGAAGAGGAGGAGGCAAGGGAGGGCAGAAGAAGGAGAGAGCAGAAAAGTGCAAGGATTTGTCAGAAATTGTCACAAGAAATTAGACATAATATGATTTGTCAGAAACTATCAGAAGAAATGAGACATAATGTGTAAATGTATTTCGAATGGTCTGACAACTGTCTTTTTATTGAGAGCCATACAAATATATCGTGAGCTATTTAATGTCACACAGCTTTGTACAGTATTCCTGCGGAGGTCCTTCAGAGGACATTAACGGCTTTCCGGTCATAGGCTTCAGGTACTAAGTGCCTCATTATCTCAGGTCTCTCAGTCTGCATGTCTGAACGCCAGAGTGCAGACAAGGTCCTGATAGTTGATGTGAAGTGTCCATTTCCTCTGAGTAGGTGAAATGCAATATACATGCATAGCCTGGGCTGCAGATTGTACAGTGGAGGTTGCAATAAAAAGCAGAAGAAGTTCAGGGAGGGTTTGCTTGGTGTTGTTTCCAATGATTCATCCAGGCACCTGGTGCCTGTGTGTTGACCACCAATGTCTCAAAGCCCTGGAGTGGTCATCTGTGAGGTGCTGGCATTGGCAAGTCTCACACATACATTTAACATGTTTGACACTGGTTACATAGCAGGTTGCCTTCCTCTGATGTACTTTGTGTTAGTTGTTCTGACAGATGACACTGGGAGGCCTCTTACAGACCAGCAGCCATAAATCCGCCCATCTGGGAAAACACCTGGAAATAATATGTTTGTGCCATTTGTTTTTACCACAACATCTTGGCATCTGGATGTCTGTTGGTATGGAGTTCAGCGATTCCCAAATCGTCTATATGGTCCCATGAGGCAGAAAGATTTAAAAGGAGCTCCAGAGAGCGGCTGTGAACAAGTTCACTCCATTACAGCAAGCACTTTCAGCCTGATTTGTTGGCTCAGCAGCGCTCACTTAACAAATCAATAATGGGGAGTTTGACAGAAGTTTTTCAGCGGATCAAGACACTATCTCAAAGGTTGAAGGTGCTTTTCTTATGTAACATACCTGTATTTGCTCTGTGGTTTTCAGTTCCAAACATTGAATGCTCAGAAATGTACTGATTACTTATTCATATTCAACCTCATATCTATCCAAATCTTTGTAAAATAACAATATTTCATGAAATCTTTTTCTGTTTTACATGATTGAAAAGCCTGTGTCAAATGCAAAATGGTTTTTAGAATTAATTGATGTACTGTCGCTGTAACAGAATTTCAAACATGAGCAGAGATGGCTCATTGTACAATACACTTTACAATGGTTCAAGGCCCACATGGACCAAAACGTTTGGAGTGTGAATTGGCAGTGAGAGGTACCAGTTGACCTCCTGAGTACTGCTGAGGTGCCGTTGAGCAAAGCAAAATCCCCCTACCAACTGCTGATTAGAAGCACCATGAAGGAGTTGCCCGCTACTCTACCACTCATTATTTTGCATGCTTCCAGGCCCTTGTGTGTGTGTGTGTGTGTGTGTGTGTGTGTGTGTGTGTGTGTGTGTGTGTGTGTGTGTGTGTGTGTGTGTGTGTGAGTGTGTGCGTAAGCGTGTGTGTGTGTGTGTGTATGTGTTGCAGGCCTATACACACACATGTATACACACGTGTGATAAACAACAACATACCTACAAGAGTGGGGGGAAAAATTCCCTCCAAGGGGATCAATTTTGGTTGATTCTTCTTTTTCTTCTACTTCTCCTCCGTCTCCACCTTCAGCAAAGAGGCCAGGTATTTCCCCATTTTAGACTGCATGACAGAGAGTATTTCTATGTTTTAGATCATTATTTCTGTTTTTTATTGGCTCTTTTCAAAGCTAATTCAAGCCTGTTTCCCTGTGCCTTGTATTGTTACTTATCACAAGCACAGAAAAGAATAGTCAAGTTGCTTTAATATTTTTCTTGTTTTCGACCTCTACACAAGGGGCGGCACGTTGGCGCAGTGGGTAGCCCTGTCGCACAGCAAGGCAGTTCCTGGTTCAGGTCTCGTTCTGTGAAGAGTTTGCATGTTCTCCCCGTGTCTGTGTGAGTTCTCTCCGGGTTCTCCAGCAGCTCATGCAGCTTAGGTGAATTGATGATACCAAATTGCCAGTACGTGTGAGTGTATGTGTGTGCTTGTCTGTTTATGTGTGAGTCTATGGTGCACTGGCATCGTGCCTGGAGTTTACCCTGCCTTACGCCCACTAGTCGGCTGGGATAGGCTCCAGCACTACGCAACAGTGGATGAAGCGGGTATTTGACAATGAATAAATGAATGAATGGACAACCTCTACACCCTTTTCTTTAATATCACCAGGCACCCTTAGAATCCATCAAGACAGAGGAAGAGTGGGAAACATTGGTTTCAATCAGATTTCCTCTGTGGAAATAATGATGCGAAAACATGCATTTTATATTGCGTGGGGAGAGTGGAGGTGTGTTGCTCTTAAACTCCTTTGTTATTAAGTAGTTTCCTTGCTGTTATTTTGAAAAACAAGTCTCTGTGATGAATGTTAGGTAGGGTCCATAACGCTTCCAGGGTCAAACTGATTCTTTTGATTTACACAACAAGAAGTTGGAGAACTCCTGAGACTGGTCCGAGGCAGAAACAATAATCCTCATTATGAAACCAGTAGGCACACTCAGTACAGTATATGTTCATTTTGATGCTGCTCTGCTGCTGTCTCAGCCCACTTTTATTTCCCACCAGGCACAGAGAACATGTCAGTCTCTCTGTCCCATTATTTTATTAGCTACCTCAGCTGATGTGTCTGGCTGTGTCTCTGTGCTGTGACCCCTAAAGCCTGGTCTGACCAGAACCTGACCAGAGAATGGGAAACACTAACCCCCAGGCCTGGCCCTTGATAGAGGTCAGAGAAACAGTGGTTGGCATTATCACATGAACTCAGCATCATATTCACATCTCCCCTCTTCTCTGTCGTTGGGGACCTGTATAAATGGCTCATGATCTGCCTGTGCTATTTTAACAGCACCCTCCAACAAATGTCTATGGAACCATTCAGGTTTTCGTGATATCTTTTAGAAATGTCCTCTTTTTTTGCTTCTCGTCCCCTCCCTGTGTCGCCCATCTTCTCGGTCACTTTCCATACTTTCAAGTGCAGAGGTGAGATTGATAGAAGAGAGGGTCAGGACATCAGTCGTCACGGGATAACATGCACTAATATCCACAAAGTTGTTCACCCAAGCTTGCACTGGTAGCAATATGATGTTGCCTTGGTTTGATGTTTGCCACAGGGTCAGGTTTGTGGACTAAAGAGAAGACAACACTTTACAAATGTCATTTTCACTGAGCAGCACAGTGGTTAATATTGTAAAAGTATCTCAATGAGTAGTGTGTTGGATTGCTTTAAAGACGAATGGAAGGGATTGTGAATCTATTCTGGCTCTGCCTTTGAAGAAGGTACACCCACAAAATTAGCCAGGCTGTGTCAGCGACTGCTGATTGCTGTGTTAATAGCTTCCTCTGCGGTCCACATTAAGAACATCAAACTGAGGATAGTGTATTGTCCTATGGTAAACAGATGCAAATCTCAATCACCAACTAATTTTTCTTCAAAGCTGTATGCAAACTGTGTCGGACAAAAACTTATCCGTTTACATGTGGAATAAATGCAGAAAACATGCAGAACCTTTCAGATGTCTTCTGCATTCATTCCATATATCTTTCTTTAACGTAGAGCATAAACAGGCTGGAAGCACGAGAGAATGTTTCCCATCTGTAACAGAGTGGTGCTCAAGGGTCAGAGGTGAGTTCTTGGGCAAAGGTTGGATTTGAAGCATGACTTAACTGCATTTGCACACACCAGATAAAACACTCCAGACACACATCTAGAGGAAGAGCTATCTCTGGACTGGAAAGGGCAGAAGGAAGGGTGGCAGTATTTGCTGGATGAGGCAGGATGTGAATAGAGGACAAGACAGAAAAAACAAACAGTCCCAAGCAACAATCTTACTCTATACAAAGGATTAAAGTGGATGTCCGGTCCGAGGTCAGAATTACCCTCCCCCCTCAGAGCCTACTTCCCATGTCCTCCTGACATCACTGTTCAGTAGTCAGTCTGCAAGTGGTCTGGAGTATTTTCTTTCACATTGACCGTTGGTCAACCTGTTGGTCATGTGATTGGATACTCAGCTCTAATATGAAAATCGTGGTCTGCTTGACAGAAAAAGAACAGTGTGTCCTTTATGGTGCCACCCACAGCTGCACAGCTGTGTTTGAAAAAGGAGGCTATTTATATATCCAGTCTTTGTTTTATTTCCCTCTTTACTTCTCTCTTGGTGTTGACATATCTCCTAACCTCAAATACTCCATCGCCACTCATTGCCCTCATTCACTTGTCAATCAAGGGTTCTTTTTCCTCAGAAAGAAAAGTTCCTTTTGCTCTGTTCTATCCCAAGATTAAGGCTTCGTTGACCACAGAGATGTGAATGTGGATCGTCAGTTTACTTATCCTTGTGAACTGTTATTTATAAGTTGTCTCCCTCCATTATATTGTACCCTCAGACTATTGACCATTAACCTTTCGCCCTCTATTCATCTCTGTTTCCTCTCTTCAGATTCATACTCGGCAGCCGGCAGTGAGGGCAGCATCTCCACCTCTGTGGTGTCGTTGCCCCCACAGGCATCAGGCAGTTCAGCTCCCAGCTCCCCCGGCTCCAGGCGCTCTGTGAGCACCTTAAAGAAGTGGCTCACAAACCCTGTCCGCAAACTCAGCGCCGGGGGCACGGCCAAAGGGGAGCGCCAGGTCTGCAAACTCGAGGGGAAGCCTGCACCTCCTTCATCCTATAGCTATAGCCAGGATGTGGGCAGCCCCCCCAGGCCTGAGGAGAGTCTTACTATTTTACCTATCACTCACGGAGAACTGGTGAGATATAAAGTAATGCAGTTAAAGTTTGTTAATGGGTTAATGGGGTTTTTTATCACATGAACTAATTGAACAAAACCTTGCATGATTCTTTGTACTGTAATTCTGTCTTTACACAAAAGAGATGAAACCACCTCTTAAGTAAACTTATTAAATGGAATTGGTGCTAACCAGCCATCATATAAACTGGTTCTAAATTAAACATTCAAGGCTTCATCATCATAAAAATAAAAACTAAAGGCAACATCCTGCCCGTGGCTTATTTATACTAGGTCTATCAAGAGTATCATAAACAACACAGGTTTGATCCATGGGGCACAGAGTGTTATGACAGCAGCACTGCAGGCTCTGGATGCAGGAACTCGTGTCATCTGTGTCCTTGTTTGCTGCTGCTGTGCACTTGAATGCAAGGGCAGGCTGGAGACATTTTGTATCATGCATTTATTGTGTTATACTGAATCTGTGGATGTGTCTCTGTGTGATAGGAGTGGAAAGATGGTCTAGCCAGCCCCGAGGACCTGTCGCCAGCTACGCTGCAGTCCCCCAGCTACATAACTAACTCGCTGATTGGCTGCACGTCAATGCCAAACATTCAGGTCAGTTTGCACGATCAAACAATCAGTCTAACCTATTGTATCTGTCAGAATATATTGCTTTTTCACATAGAAATGAGATAGAGCAGATGTTGTTTGGAAAACAGATAGTATTTATTTACTTTTTTTTTTTTTAACAGGATGCAGAATACAACTTAATGTACCTACTACTTTTGCCCCCCCAAAAATTTGCCATGATGAGAAACAATCAGTAGTAAATCTACTTATGGTTAATTTCAGCAGACAGTTTACTGAAGACAGTGAGAGGACTCCCAGGATTATTCATGGACTGCCAGGGAACTGTAACCAGTACTGTTTATCCCCAAGGCCCTCGAGCCAGATCTGGAAATGGCTAGCTGTACTGGTGCTGCTGGAGCTCAACATTCATGCAAATAAACACAAAAGTGAAAACAGGAGCACTGTGTTGTGCAACCATGTTTACACAGACATGACATTTGATGAAAAGATATGCAGCACCAGAAATATGGCCCTTCTTTATGTAGGATTATAAGTAGTGTAAATGGATACAAGGCCCTCTCAGAGCAGATCAATGCACCAGAGAACCACAGGGCAGTATATAATAATGACATTTGTGATTCAAGATTCACATTTAGTGGGTTTCAAAAGAACATGCCTCGAGAAATATAGGAAATGATCCAGATGTGAGAAAGATGACACCACCGTTGCGAAGTGACAGAGACAACTATGTTCTCACGTACTCATTTGTTTCTCCATCACGCATTCTGAGTCATATGTTGATGGCAAAGATAGTCTAAAGTCAGCTGTCCAGAGGGTACGTGCTCCCTGTGAGAGGGAAGCATGACGGGAAACGTGATCCACTGGAGCAACAGAAATGTGATACGCATTACGGGCACAGTGATCTATCAACATACAGTAAAACAATAATGATAAGTTCAGCATTTGCACAAAGTAGAGTGCATTCCGTTAGAGCACTTAAGTCTGAATTTGATTCTCAACAACAGATCAAAAGCCATTAATATGATTACATCATGTGGATGAGGTCAGTGCTGTGGTGTTTTCACTGCCAGTGTTTTGGACAGAGAGAGAGAGAGATTGATGGAGGTAGAAGCAGAGAGATTAAAGTATGTAGGTCAGTCATCTCCAAGCTGTCATTGTTTCAGTAGCCACACTCCCACATATACATTAATGATTCCCACATCCCTTCAAAGTGACATCTCTAAACTCACAATGAAGCACAATAAAACATTTATCACAACAATTATTGTTTCCCAGTCAGTGTGTAGTTCTTTTGATTGTGTTTCAGCCTTTGAACAAGCAAGCAGACTCAAGGAAGAACGCCACACAGATTGTTGTTCATAAATGGCTTTTCTTGTGGAACAGTTTGCACAGACTGTCACTTTGACTCAGATCAAACAAAATCAAATGTTCCAGGAGCAGCTAAATGATACGGGAATAGAATTTTGTGCTGTTTTTTTTTTTTTTTTTTTTTTTTTTTTAGAGCTTTGAAGTCTCCTCTTTACTTGCAGCAATGCTTTTAAATTGCATCTGTCAGCATTTGTTGTACGGGAACACCAAGGACTGTCAGTTACAGTTATCATGTCTGAAAATCAATGTTGAATGCATTATATTACATCCATACAAAGAAGCATTAACTTTTGAGTTTTAAGCTCATTAGAGTCATTTAAATTCTGTGCAGTGGTTATGTGTTCAAACACCCAAAATGATAAGGACAAAACCTGTGTCTTGGTTAGAAAAAATAAACAGGTGCCAATTAAATCACAGATGAGCATTCAGCTCCTCCTTTATTAAATAAAATAATGTAGATAACCTATTTGTAAACACTTGTAGTGTTTTGTTCACATTTTTATTTCAAAGCCAAGATTTTTTAAAGTTTGAGAACTTTTTGCTTCAAACTGGATGTTGAGGACTATTTTTGAGCCCTACAGTTTCTCAGATGTTGGGATCAATATAACTTTTTAAGTACACTGCACAACAGTACGATCCCAGGCTTTTCTCAAACTGTTGTCAGTTTTTTTTCTTAGCTTCTGAGTGGAAAAACAAAACTTGCAACAGGGGGAGACATGGGGAATTTTTCCTGTGGGCTTTGCCACAGCACATCTGGAAGTGATCAGGGAGCTAGGGAGACCTGTCAGCCTGGTTGAGGACTCCTAGTGGGGTAGATGAGTTGGGGGAGCGAGGGTATTTGTGGAGCCTCTCTGTCTCTCCATGCATCCACATCTCTCTCTTTAGCTTTGTCTCTTGTTCTTTTTCTCTCCCTTTCGTACAACACTGTGACAATCATGCGGATAGGAGGAGAAGAAGTTGAAGTAATAAATGAGAATATAATGTCTCTTTCCCTTTATTTATATACCTATCTACCTAACTGATCTATCTATTTATTTCCCTATTGGGCAGCTGCCTGCCAGGGGAGTCTGGGAGGTTTAGCATATGTCTGTGGTGAGCGTGCAGGTTTGTGTATGTTTAAGGTGGACATGTTCTGCTTGACTAAGACAATGGAACACAGGGACTTAAGTGAGGACAGACAGCTGCCCTATTTGTGTACACAGTAGGCAAAAAAGATTGAATGTCTTTAAATGAAATGGATGAAAAGATGGCTAAAAATAGAGAAAAGTAGACAGAGTCAGACAAAGAGATTACACTGACTCATTTTACGACCATACAAAGGTAATAAAAGTACTTAATGTGGGCGAGAACTAGATTGTCCAATCACGAAAGTCTTGTGCAGATACAAGGCTTAGCGAGGTGAGGATTTGGTTATTTGCAGGCTTTGTTGCAGTTTGCACAATGTCTCCATATTTGCACGAGGACCCCCACAGGAAATGATATCAATTCCAGGAACAAGCATGAAAAGGAGGTCATATATATAACACATGAACACAATCGATTACAAGAGTTTAACCTTGGATCCTGAATGTAGCTCTTTTTTCAGTAGGCAACGCTGCACGACATTGCTGTGATGGCACTGCAGATATGAAGACGATGTTATGTGATGTTTTTACATGTTTGTTTCAAACTGCAGGTGGTGAAACAAAAAAATGTCTTTTATTCACATATGAATCAGTAATGCTATGCCATTTCCAGCTTCTTTGCAATTGCTGTGTTCCTCTTTCTGTAACTTCTGGAACATCCAGATCATTATTTTTCATTTCCTATTTTGCCTGTTGCTCCCTTTCACTTTTTTTTCCATCTTATAGTGTCTCTCTCTCTCCATCCATCTGTGGCTCATGCATACAGCATGGATCATTAACGATCATTATCTGAATCTGCTCTTATCATTCTATCTTTTTTCCTTGAATCTCTCCCCGGTCTTGTTGACAGCCTCCATCATTTTTATCCCTCCACAGCTTTTTATTTACCCCTCATTTATTCCTGGAATCATTCACGTTACTGGAAATGGACCTCTGACAAACGGTTTGTCTGTCTGTCTGTCTGTCTCTCCATCTGCTTCGGTACCGTTAGGACACCCAGTCCACCAGTATTGTGCCAGATGATAGCGGATCTGTCTTGATGGATGATACCTCCAGCCAGTGGTCAACTGTGGCAGATTCAGAGGAGGAGAGGGGAAGTGCCTTAGAGAAAAGCATGTATGTGTTTGAACAGATCCAGTCTCACTGCAGCATAACGCTACCAATATTCTGTCAATACATACCTACATTTAATTTCCAAAGAACATTGTAGTAGAGCGTAGCTAAAAATGAGGGCATTTAACCTTGAATATTTACACAATAATCTATATTTTATTGTGCTGATGTTAACTATTTTAACATGAACACACCTGGTTTAGCATCCTGTTGGTTTCTTTCTATTATTATCTATATTGTGACGTTAGATGAAAAGTTACAGGATCAATCAGTAAAGTCACCTCAGTTCATCATTTGCAAAGCACAAATGTCTGAATTTTTCATGTAATTTTGAAGACGTTCGGATATCTGCCAGTATTTTATCACATTCCAGTGGATATCAGCTATTCAACAATTACCCAGAAACATAAGTCATTTTTACTTTTCTTGGTAAATCCACACAAATGGATAACAAGATTAAAGTTTGATTATTTTAATTTTGCTGCTTCTCTTTCAGTCCTGGGACTGAGCATGATCTTACTGGGATGTTGATTTAGAATGGAGAGCATTTCTTCCTGGTGTTTTTCTAGGTTTAATCATCCTTATCTTTATAGGGATTAAACACATTCATGGAAATCAATTTTTATAGGAATTCATTTGTCTGCAAATTTGCACAATTTTATGTTTGTTTGTATTTTACACTCACATGTTGCATTTCAGCTAATCTTGTTGTCTGCTGACTGGATTCAGTGGGCTATGCTAATTAATTATATTGATTTAATTTAAAGTCTACCAGTCATACTCTGACTCCACTTTCCCTGTGCTAAATCAGATGATAATTTCCTGGAAACATTCAGTAAAATTACGATTTGGAATCATTCTGGGACTGTGAGGAAAATGGGACTTTTAAAAATGTTACCAAGATTGCTCATATTGGTGCTTATTTTCCTCATTGGTATGTTTTGCAGGTATGTACTGAAGGAACTTATTGAGACGGAGAAGCACTATGTGGCAGACCTGGGGCTCATAGTAGAGGTAAAATACACAGATTAGCGGGGAGCAACACTCGATCTGGTAGCTCATTCATCCACCCAGAGAGCTCTGAATCCTTAGTTGTAGGGTCCATCTGCTCTCACCATGCATTTGTCAGGGTCCGCCCCCCTGTCTGAAGCCTTAAGCAGACTTTGTGAATTATTATCCTCAAGAGTATAATGTTGCGAGGTAATCCATCTTCCTGTGCCTTAAATAGCTGGCAACATTTTGGTCTTGAGAAGAATACTTGCCAACTGGCAGTTAATAAAGTCTTGTCAGGGGTGAGATTGCGGTACTGTGCTGTACTTTTTCGACGTGTGATGAGCAGCTCTGTCATTTCCTTTCAGGGCTACATGAGCACGATGAACTTCAGAGGTATACCGGAGGACATGAAGGGAAAAGACAAGATTGTTTTTGGGAACATTCACCAAATATTTGACTGGCATAAGGAGTAAGACTGTTATTTTGCAAATGTGTTTGATTTCCGCTTGTGGATAGTTGTTTGTTTGCTCCTGTTGTCTTCCAAGTAAAAGTTGAGCAGTGATTGGTGGACTCCTGTGTGCACAGATGAGAAAACGACAAATGAACAAAAGGTCACCAGATAAATCTGACCTTGCGTTATGGGTGTGTGTGTGTGTGTGTGTGTGTGTGTGTGTGTGTGTGTGTGTGTGTGTGTGTGTGTGTGTGTGTGTGTGTGTGTGTGTGTGTGTGTGTGTGTGTGTGTGTGTGTGCGTGTGTGTATGTGTGTGTGTTTATTTTGGGGGGATGTATGTGTGTGTGTGTTTGGGGGGGGGGGTCTCTGTATGTAGGTACTTCCTGGGAGAGCTAGAGAAGTGTTTGGTGGAACCAGAGAAGCTGGCTCAGCTCTTCATCAAACATGTGAGTATGGCAACCATATAGACAAACACACAGACACACGCACACGCACACACACGCACACACACACACACACACACACACACACACACACACACACACACACACACACACCGTGTGTGTGTGTGTGTGTGTGTGTGTGTGTCTTTTTCAAGTGCTAGTGTTCCTCCTTCCACCTCCCTGTTACTGATACGCCTCAGTCCATGCTGTGTTCAAACAATACTAACGCTCACTGCATGCAAACAACCTGTTGGCTAATTTCCAGACTGAGCTGGACGGGCGAGGAAACACCAGGGAAACAACACTCACAGAAGACAATAAGAATTGAACAGGGTATAAGAAGACTCTGACCTACTTCTTTCCTACACATCTTGGCTGAAGAATTAAACCAAAGTGAAACATGAGAGACAGAATCACTGTTTAGTATATTATTATAGAAAATAATAGGTACAGGATCGCAGTGCTTATGCTGAAATTAGATTTATGTAATTTGGAAAAGTGGTGTCACATGCAGACGGGGCAGACATTGGCTGGGTAATTCGACCCCCTCCAATTTACTTCTTGTCTGAAGATGATTATGTTTCTCTTTTGCCTTGTTCACTTAGACATACTCAGTCTGTAGCTCTTTAAACAATTCAATAAGGCTCAGCCCATTGGATAATCAACTTAAAAAGCCTGTGGGGGAATAAAGAAATTCATAACTTAATCTAAACATTGGTGTCAAACTGTGAAAACAAGTAGACTGGGAATATGGCCTTAATGAAAAGCAGAAGGCCCAGTCAGTTTTTCAACAAGGGGTGTGTCAGTGACATGTGTGCTCACTTACACACATGAAACATACAGTGTAAACACAGTAAGTGCACACTGACAATACTGAATGCTGGCAGACAGATGGATGCAGCTTTCTTCAGTGATGTAACATGACGTCCGTATTCAGGTGGAGCAGCACACTGGTCTCCAGGTTACAAAGCTGCAGCCTGTTGCTAGGTGCACACTTCTAGCAGCAGGCTCTAAAAGGCTCTAGTTACACACTGGGTAAATTATACATTACCTGATGCTCATGAAACTCCATTAGGGCCCTAAGGATCACCGCATCTGCACTCCTGTACCAATTAGTCACAGAAGAATAGGCACTAACCAGACAGGAGCGTCTTCAAAGGACAGACAGGACAAGACAAATTATTGTTTCATTTTGTTAACTCTGCATTGATTTAGGTTATTTTCAAAGCATTTAAATTTACATGCAGCGTAATAAAAATCTAATTTTCTAAGACATGAATGCCTTTTCAAGTTGTGGCTAATTTATAAGGTTCAGGTTTATTTTATAATGAGATGACTGTTTGACTTGTGATGCAGGAGAGGCGTCTGCATATGTACGTTGTATACTGTCAGAACAAGCCCAAGTCGGAGCATATCGTATCAGAATATATCGAGACTTATTTTGAGGTGAGTAATTCATTGACATTTGTTGTTGTTTTTTTCTTAACTAATCAATCAGTTAATGCATTTTATCTTTAGCCCATAAAATCCCAGAAAATATGGAAAATTACCCACAAATGAGAACAATTTCTTTAAAATTAAGGCTTAAATTTAGTAAATAACAAATTCTGAAGGTTCTTTAGATTGTATTTACTTTTTGACTCAGGACAAACACTTTAAAGCCATGACACACTGTTTGCTGGCTTATTAGCCTGTAGCTAATAAGCCAGATAGCATGACGAACTGTCGCCCTACATCTATGTGATACAAGACCATGTTTGTGTCTTTTCCACTGCCATATATTATTCCCATGGTTATCGATTCCTTTTCCTTATCAGGCAGTAATTACATTAGGAGCTGTTTGATGTCATGTTGATGGGATGTTGTGTTGCTGCGTTTGTGTTCAGGAGTTGCGGCAGCAGCTGGGCCACAGGTTGCAGCTCAACGACCTGCTCATCAAACCTGTCCAGAGGATCATGAAGTACCAGCTGCTGCTCAAGGTGAGACATAGATTTCCTCTCTGCTGTTGATCACACATAAACACCTACACGCACACACACACACACACACACACACACACACACACACACACACACACACACACACACACACACACACACACGCATACACTCATGCACATGCCAGTGTTTACTGTGCAGCTGTGTGATGCACAGTAGGGTCAGTCACAGGGTTGTAAACAAACAGACACACACACACACACTGCTGACACGCCGGCTGTATCGTGTACCCTGGCTACTTTCAAGCCAGAGAGCATGAGGCACACTACATAATGACAGCTAACCAAGTGGACGAAACAATCAAGTCTTTGAAGATAATCATAAAATGACATCCCTGGTATAAAACTTTAGCTAAAAATAAAGCTTTGCCCTTTGGCATTGAAATGAAAGGTGGGTTCAGCACTCATAAATACTCCTCCAGATGTCCTTACCTTACTCTGAGCAGTAAACCTGGACTCCTTTGGTGACCATGCTGTGTTTATTTGAGCAGGACTTCTTGAAGTATTACACCAAAGCTGGGATGGACACAGATGAGTTAGAGGTTGGTGCAATAATACATATGCACAGAACGTGGTTCACAGGTTCATGCATGTTTTTGTTTGTTTCTTTGTTTCTTTGTTTTGTGTGTGCTGGCCTTGGGTTTTAATAGAGTTCTTGAACAAGCCAACTTTTTTTCTTTTTCACAGAAAGCAGTAGAAGTGATGTGCTTTGTGCCAAAATGTTGCAATGACATGATGAATGTGGGCAGACTACAAGGCTTTGAGGTATGTCTCAGGAATTTAGACCATCCTTCACAGCCTTCAAAACATTTCTCATGCCAAATAGTCAGCCCATGAAAGCTACGCTGTACCAACGTCCTCCTGTTTGTTGTGTCTATCCTCACTGTGGTACCAGGGGAAGATCACAGCCCAGGGCAAACTGCTCCAGCAAGACACTTTCATTGTCACCGAGCAGGAGAGCAGCTTCCTGTCACGAGCGAAGGAGAGACGGGTCTTTCTTTTTGAGCAGCTTGTCATCTTCAGTGAGCCAATTGACAGGAAGAAAGGCTTTTCACTCCCTGGGTATATCTTTAAGACCAGCATCAAGGTGGGTGACAGCTGAGCCTCAGTGATCTCAGATCATTTACACATAATGTTTTACAAAATAAAAACATCAAAAAAATGAGAAAGTACATTTTAATCTCAGGCTATGAGTCATTTGCTCTAATTCCTGCCTAAATCAGATAGTATTACATAATCCCACGGCAGGGATTTTGTTTTTAGAGGGTTTGCATATGTCAGTGAAGACTTTAACAAGCAGCTCAGCAGGCTGGACTCCTCACAGATGCGAGTCAGATGTGATATGTTCCAGGTGAGCTGCCTCGGGGTGGAGCCCAGCGTGGATGGAGATGATGCTCGCTTCGTGCTGACATCACGTAACCCTGATGGGAATGTGGTGCGATACCAGTTGCAGGCTTCCTCCCCCGAGATCTGCAGGGCTTGGTTCAACGATGTTGTTCAGATCTTGGAATCCCAACGTAACTTCCTCAACGGTGAGCCCCAGCCATGCTCTGAGGATGATCCCATATAATGTACCCTTGATTTACTCTATATATAGATCAAATGTCAGCCTGCCATTTTTTAAAGTTATTTGATGGTGTAAGTACATATGCATTTTAAACAGCTGATTCAATGTATTGAGTTGAATTTTTTTTTTTTTGACAATATAGTTTTGTTAAGTTTGTTAGTGAAGTCCATTCACTTCAAATACAGTTACAGTAGGAAAAAGAAGTTTAAAAAACTACTTAAAATCAACGATAAAAACAACTACCATTTTGATTTTGGATTTGTAATCTTAAAAATACACAGTTTACATGAATAGATGAATTATGGTCATTCTTAGATTTCCATCTTGCTCTATTTTGTAGTTTTAAAAAAAATTTTATAGTAGATTTTTGTATAGCAAAAATGCTAGAGTAACACTTAATTTACGCGTGTACAACTCACTGAAATTTGACAAAATTGAATATGAATACTGTATATAAATAATCCATTTAGTATATGTCTTCTTTGCATTCAAAGGTATTTCAGGTTGTGATAAATTGTCATTCATTAAATTTCTTAAATATAAACAGTTAAATGTTAAATAGAAAGTTACTTGAAACTCAGTGATGTGACATCTTGTAATACACCTGAAATCAGGTGTGGAGCAGTGTGAGAACTGTCTGTGTTCTACTTTGGCTTTTAGCCTTGCAGTCGCCGATTGAATACCAACGGAGAGAGAGCAAGTCTAATAGCCTGGGCCGCAGCATGAGGCCCCCCCTGTCTGCTGCCACTGCCCTTCGGCCCCACTCGTCTGCCTCTATCGACAGGCATAAACTGCCCTCCCTACACTCTCACAACACATCCCTACCCACGCTCTACCTGTCCAGCCAAGTCCAGGGGCACGGACCCGGGGAAGGATACTCTCTGCAGGATGTAGGTTTGATTTGTTGACAAACTTCCAATGAATCCGAAACATGTCAAATAGTGCTTCTGTGTGCATCACCTAAAGTGTTTATAGATGCCCCTCATGTCGTTTGCATGTGGTCCAGCCATACCCCCCTGACTCCCACACCGCGTCTCCATCGCACGTCCAACTGGGCTTCAGCGATCAGCCGAACTGTCAAGCTGTGTCAAATGGGCTCTACACACCCACCAAGCAAATTGCGCAGGTAGTGCCTGTGAACACATTTAGACACAAAGCCCTGATTGAGCTTTGCTTCTGTGTAGTCTGGTAGTCTGCTATTATTCAATGCCAACACCAGGAACATTAATAAAATAACAAACAGTAGGAAGGAAAACACAGGTACAATAACAGGCCTTTGTACATTGCCTGATAATAATTCCACAGTTCTCCTTAATGATGATGTAAAAGTAAGCCTTTAATAAGCTGCAGTCATTTGTCTAGAGAACAGTGAAGGGATTGTTTTGTCATAGGAAGAGTTATTTCTCCCCCTGTTGGATTAAAAGGGAACCAACAGAAATCAAAATATTTCTGACAGAATTTCTAAAGCTCTCTTTGTTTCTCTCAGCTGAATACAAGGAGGGAAAAAATGTACAAGTTACACAAGTTATCTTTTATTCAGGCCTGTGTATTCTTACTTTGAAGTTTGTCCATGACCAATCTGCAGTAAGAGCGTCCCATTGTTGAGCTTAAAATTACCATTAGTAATCCTCTCTCTGACGTCAGACAGCCCAATGTCTGTTGCTCTTTACCTCATTCTGTGTTTGTTCAGGTTGGATAAGTTGGCACAAAACAAACAGGAAGAAGGCTGAGGAAATCAGAGCAAGGGATGCCTGTCAGGGCTGAAAATTGTTTCCTACTCTTGGATAAATGGGTGTAACTTAAGCTGACTCACTTTAAGACTGATTCTATGAATTTAAAGAAATCATGATTTTCAGTTTTTTTTAAAAATGTGTTCTTTTCAAATATATAACTGTTTTATGACAGTAGCACATTGAGACTATTTAATCTACCTATGAAACAAATGTTCCCTTTCTCCCCAGCAGAGGACAGGAGAGGGCTGTCGAAGGGGTCAAGCTGCAGACGCTGGGGTCCCGGCTCTATTATCGGGCCCTTTAGCTGGACGCCGCCCCAGTAACCTGGCTCAGCTCGCTGAGGATGACCTATGAACTCTGATACTGTTTCCGGAGTCTAGAGGACAGCAGCTAATGCTACAGCTGTGGAGACCAGAAGACTTGTCTGCTGTCTCTTTATTCAAGGCAGGAGTCTCACCTGGGTTGGTTTTGTCTTTTTGGAGGATAATAAAGGAACCCGAAGGAACATATGAAGGAATTATGGGCTGCAGCTACAACTGACTTTGCTCCTGTCTTTAGAGAGTCTTTCAGTGGGGGGTGACAAGCCTTTGCTACTTTGAGTGTGCATAAACACTCAGTGGACACTCGGTGTTACAGTGTCTACTTCTTGCATTATTGAGAGTTTGTCTGCCGTGTACCTCCCTTTCAAAGGGCAACAGGAATTTGTGTGATGAAGAAATATCCATTCCTAATTGGGGCGGCCACTGGAGTTACGTGTGTGTGCATGAATGTCCGTTTGCGTGGATGCATTTGAGCGTGTGAGTGTGTACAAGGATTGGCAGAAGCTCCCCTCGTACTCTCTGGTAACTCTGATGCCCCATCCTGACAGTCAGCAACATTTTGTCATTCCCCTGCTGTCGTCTGAGTTTACTGTTTTTGTCAACGAGAATGGAAAAAAAAAGCACTTGATGTGAACATGCCACAAAGACTTTGCTCACTTGAATTTCAAATGAAAGTGAAAACTTTCTTCCTTGCCACAGTGTTGGGAGTTCTTGTGTGCTCTCCTATGCTGTTTGACTGGCCCCTCTGTTTGATCTAGACAAAAAAAATGTTTGATGAAACCCCCTGGAGGGTCTCCGTGGGTACTGACGTCACTTCAGAATACATTTTGCTCTTTTGGTAGCTCCATAGGAGTTGCTCGATATAGTGGGTGCATTCAAAGGGACTGCTGTGCTGACCCAAAGTGTTGCATGAAACATTAGTGACTGATTGTCAAATTGCTAATTTGCAAAGATTTTTCTTTCCAAGCTGAGTTTGGGAGCTTAGGGGCACAAGCCCTTAAAAGTGCGTTGGTTATAATAAGAACTGTTTTATTAGTCCACTATTGTCATGTCGAGGCTGTGCACCATCTCTATAATCTCTGTTAGCTTTTGCCCTCATGGATCGAATACTGTACAGACTATACCATAAATGTCATGTCATACATTTCCACTGTAAGATGAAGAATGACTTGTGTATGTTGATAAAGTGTTCCAATTGGGTAAAATGAAGGATATGTTGCTGGATAAACAGGGTGATGGTTAGGAACCTGCATGCTCCCTCTTGATCAATCATCAGTGCCAAAATCAGCACCTCACTATTTAAACATCCACATAGGCGGTACTACTTCAAGAAAACAATGGTAGGTATCTGTACTACTGTCTGCTGCAGCACCAACAATAAGTGACAAAACAGAAGAGCTACCAGAGGCCGACCTGTCAATGTCCAGTGAGGTCTTTCTTGTGACCACTAGAGGTCGCCACAAGACTCACTTCCAGCTGCACCAAAGATCAATAGGCCTCAAATTTCTGTTTGCAGTGAGCTCAGCAATCATTCCAAGTAACATAATAAATTAAATAAAGTAAACTGAGAGGCGAGACATTGAGTGAGTGGAACCATCACACAGAATGCAAATGCACTTAATTTGAACTGGCATGTTTTCATGGGAATTATTAACACAAAATAACCACTGCAGGGAACCAAAAGCAAAGACATCGAACCAAGAGATGGTTAGTTAATGCCATGTTTGCCTGATTAGAAACTGATGTATAATATCAAATAAAGGAGACTTTTTAAAACTGAAGCGGATTTTGTTTCATTTTCTTTTCTCTTTTCTGCAGCTTGATTCAAGCAACTTTTCATCATAAATGTCTTCTAATCTGTACTGCATTTAATGTGATGGAAGTCGTTTGTAACCTGTCACAATATTAGTTATCTTTATTCTTCTCATGATTTGTTCATTCCTTGTTAATTTAATTAATCCAGCCCCCGTATTATTTTACTGTGGACCCTTCAGAGGGCATCAGATGCATTTTACTTGCCTCGGTACGTCCCTCGGACAAAGTTCAAACGGGACAAAAACAAAGAAGAAACCCCTGGATGAGCAGACATCTGTTTGGCCGGCCTCTGAATAAAGCCCTATTCTGGGCAGGAAAGCTGGGCTGATTGTAACACGGCTGTGATATATGGAGACCAGGACTGAGGGGGGGGGGGAGTATTAACTTTCACAAGGTTGCAAAATCAAAGGGAGTTCCTGTCACCACTGAGGGGGTCTCAACAACAGGGGTCCCATTCACACAGAATTCCTCTCCAGTACCTTCTGTTGCATCTGTTGACTCAGTTCTCTCCACCGAAAGAAAACAGTCATTAAAAACCACATGACTGTGAACTTGATTGTAGTAGGCGAGACAAACTGCCCCATCAATGGACGGACTATTTACTTTGAGGTGTGAAAATCTTTCAACAGCCCACCATGTCAGATTCTCTTTAGGGTCTTCTTCCTCCTAGACCAGCAGCACAACGAGCAGCCTTTGTATTCTAAATGTGGTTAAATCATCATTTAAATATGTTAGATCTTTCAGAGCAGCGGGGTGTCAGATATTCATTAATACACAGAATGAGTTAAGATTTTTTTCAGCCACTGAGGATCACTGACAGATGTCACAATGCAAGAAATAACATTAACAGAAACAGTTCCAATTGTTTCAGCAATGGCAATGTTTATTCAAATTAACATGCGGCCATGACTTCACCATATTTATACATTATTTACAAAAAACAATTACAGCGTTTGCTATTCTGCCGCAGAGATGCTTAACACTGCTTCTTTAAAGCAGATGAGATATTTGTTAGTCAAATGCTCACATTTCAAAAAGATCTTTCTTCATGTTGACATATCAGCATATACACTGTGTGTGTATATATATATATATATGAATAAAAATCACAAAAACAAGAACTAATTTTGGCTGTTTAAGGCAAATATTTCTCTTGAACGTGAAAGCATGAACAACACATTCAAATGGAAACCTTTCAGCCGATTCCTTGACATGGACGAAATATTTACAAAAAACAAAAGTAGGAAAACTTGATTAATTGATCAGTTGAAATTTAAACAAGTCCTTAAATTGAATCTCCCACAACGTCACCAAAAAAACTTTCAAGTATTCTTAAAGGTGCCTTGTCTCAAATAACACACAATTTGAACACAGATAGTAAATATATTCTAAATATAAAGTAAACTTTAACCTTAAAAGTAGGGCTTTGACAACATATCTGTGGGAGCTTCATATCCTTTAGTGCAAACCTTCGGTTGCTTGTGTACGTAACGCAGTCTGTCCATTGATTGCTTTTCAGTAGCGGATCACAGACGTTACTCTCTTTTGATGCTGGTCAGCAGTGAATCCATGCTTTGTGATGGCTGCCCAGATCGGCTCTTTCTGGTCTGATGAGTCTTCACGTGTTTGGAGAGGTGGTCACTCCTCATGAACCTCTTCCCACACTGCTGGCACCCAAAGCGCTTCTCTCCGGTGTGCGTACGGAGGTGCCGCTGCAGCTCATCTGAACGAGTGAAACTTTTACCGCAGAAGAGCCAGTTACAGATGAAGGGCCTCTCCCCTGCATGCCACCGCAAATGTGCCTTGAGGTGAGAGGTCTTCTTGTAAACTTTGCCACATTCTGGGATGTGGCATATATGCAATCTCTTCTTTCCCAACTCCAACCCTCCACCGTTCGCCTGACAGTTAGGGCATTTGCAGCGTCGACAGCGGCGTGTGGAGCTCAGCAGGCCCTTGGAGGTGCCCTGGAGAAGAGCAGCTATCTGTGGTTGGTGCCCCAGAACAAGCTGCCTGCTTAGGGAGAACGGGTGGTTGGAAGGGGTGGCGTTGGTTTGGGGTAGGCTCCACCATTGCTGCCCGTCCTCCACGTGGCCTGTAGGTAGGTGATGCCTGGCCGTGGAGCTCTGAAGGAAGCTGGGAAAGTTTTGTCCCACATTATTGTGCTGAGAATAGTAGGAACCGTTGGCCTGAGGCTGTGAGGACAGCACCTTGACCGGAGAGAGTTCAAAAGAGTAGGATGAAGGAGTTTCGGCAGGCGGAGTGAGAGGCAGCTCGTGGTGGTGGTGGTGATGGTGGTGATGGGGGTGATGATGATGATGGTGACCCAAGCCAGACTGCATGTGTCCAGGGAACTGCACCTTAGGCACGGTGAAGGTCATCTGATGCGTGCTGAGGGCTGTGCTCGGTGCCATATCATTGCTCCAGAGCTGAAACATTCCTGACGTGGAGCTGACGGTGCCCTCATAGGGGAACTGGGAGCCTTCTGAGCCCATAGTTCCTCCAACCTGCCAGGCCTGACTACAGGTGGTGGCCAGGAAAGAGAGGGCGTTGGGGGCTCCCTCTGGAGAGGAGCTGGGGGTCCGGTCCTGAGGCGATACACAAACACATTTGATGACTAAATGTTCTTGGTTTTAGTTCATTACCTCAAGAGTAATAGAAAAAAAGAGAATTTAATGAAACGCAAAAAAGTCTGAAAATAATTACTTGTTTCTTAGCATTAAATTACCCGATTTGTTTAAATATACTTTAAAATTTACCGTTAGTTTGCATATCATATCAACAACTGCAAAAAGTTAAATTACATTCACTAATCTTCCACGTGAAGAATTCCACACGAAGTTTGGCTGAACGATCACAAATTACTCCGCGCGCTAAGTCCCAAAAAAAAAAAAAAAAATCAATTAAAAAAGAAAATAAAGCAACCAACCTGTAGAAAGGTGTGCAAAAAGTTGTCAGTCCTCTGAATAGCCAGAGCAGCCATCTGTCCTCACGCTCCTTCTCTCCACGCACTTGTGACCAATCTGCGTTTGATGCGTCGACGCGCAAAGTCTGTCCCGCAGCTCGGAGAGCGAAACGCACGCTCACATCGGGTGTCGGATGACTCAGGTACTGTGGGAATCCGGTGTCATTCAAATGTGTTTCAGTCCACTATAGGCATATGATACTTGTACACTAACAAGTCCAGGTGATTTGGTGCTGAAGAATGTCAGTCTGTTAGAGGCAAGGAGGCGCGCCGGTAATCCTTGCGATCATCTCAAATGCGCCTGGGCTGAATCTTCTCTTTATAGAGAGAAAAGATCCTCTCAACGGGGTCTCCAGTATGATGCACAGCAGCCAGTCAATAGAGAGGTGAAGTGAGTGAGGGCGGGAGAAGGGGAGGCGTTGTTAGGTGAATGGGTGGGCTACTCATAATTTCACTCAATTTCAACCAAATGCTGACCACAAGAATTGACTCCTCCTCTGATTGTTCTGAAAAAAAATTTAATTAAAAAAAAAAATCAACGATAAGAGTCATGCATTGTATACGAGATTAAAGTGTTTCCACGACTTTGAGGTTAGGAACATCTGAAAGTTGACATTTATTGTCTCAGCAAATTACATCATCTACATTTAGGTCTGCATCCCATCAAAGAACAAAATGCTTAGTCTGTTAAAATAAAAAGCCATCTTATCAAAATGTGTTTCACTCTGGGAGCATTTGCATACTGCTTCACCGCCACGGTGGGAATATAAGTAAATAAAGTGAATACATGGGTTTTTATTTTTGGCAGCAATGAGGGATGCTCTGTGAAAGGAAAAGATGGACAAACTTTTTGTTTCTAGTCAACAAATATGCAGACAAAAACATGATTTCCAAGAATAACTGAGTCTCACTTCAAGGAAATCTGAAAAGTTAATATTTCTGCGGCATCACACATTTGGGCATCATTTTATGTAACAAAGTTGGATTAAATATAATTTTATTTTTTGTTAAAGATGTTAAAGAAGTGATTAAGATATTCACTACTGAATTCAGTTTCATAGCTCCATTTATTTAATATTGATAATTTTGATCCTGCAGATGATGAACATGAAACATTTTTGTGCAGAGATGAATACATACAGCACTCGATGTAAAATTTAATTCATTTTTTCAACACTTTTCTGTGGTTATTTCATGAAGCTGCAGCAGCAGCTCTACAGCCTTCTCGCCCTTCATGAAACCAATCAAAATATTTCCCTGACAAAGCTAATTGATAAAGCTCAATCAAAGCCTCAGAGTTCTCACCAGTAGGTGACATGCCAAATAGACTACCCTGTGTGACATTCTCACATTTCAGAGTTCAAGTAGAGGCCACTTCAGATCTGCTCTATTAAATGCAGATTGGGGCTTAATCTCATTCTGTAAATCTGTTCACCATTACAATGTTAAGAGTTTAAATCCAGGCTGGGAACCTGTTTCTCATGTAAATACCTAGTTCCTCACTTACATTCTTCCCATTGTTTCACACACTGTGATCCTTAAATAAACACCCCAAGGAGGAGCCAGCTAAGATTCGAAATTTCTAAACCTTCCAAAGTATTTAAACAATTCCATTTCTAATATCCCATTTACATTGTGATATATGGAAATAATAGAAAACATTTTTATATTTTGTTATACTAAATTATAGGTGTAAAAGTAAAGCTCACAGTTTAGGTTACGATACCAAAATGGAGAAATATCCCCAGGCTTCTAATGACACACAGATGGCAGCTGCAGGTGCAGATCCTGATTTCATTTTTAATTTGGTTTAAGAATAATTTCAATGTTAATATTGCTCAATAAATAATGCTGACATGATATAAAACCTGGTTGATTATCATCTACCTCAAAATACAAAAATCCCCAAAGGATAAAAGAAAAACCCGGCAGATCGATGCAGTTATAAAAAGAACTAAATAAAATAAGTAGATGGTGTTGTGATAAACATCCCACATGCTAAAAAATAAGATATAATTCTAAAAGCAGTGAGACAAATAGTGTAATTTTAAATTGTGATCATTTAGGATTAAATAAAACAGTAGTAAAGAAAAGGAGCGCAGAGGATGTGAAAATAAGAGCGCATCTTGAGGTATACTACGTCTCTGGTTTATTACAGAGCAGAACTTGTTAATTACCCTGATTCTTATTTCCTGTCCCCTCTCCCCCACGCCACCCCACCCCCACTGTACTGCCTCCCAGATGAGTGGCTTTGAAGTGCAAAGTACCCTCTCCTCACTTTGAACTGTGAAAACAATGCTCATGTGGTGGTGCTTACCTTCCCCATGTTACCTCATTTAAATAGACCTGGATATGGCTTCCACAGTTTTCAAGGGAAAACTCATTTCCAGAGAAAGAGGTCCCTGTGTTCATTAAACAGCTGGTGAGATTGCTGGTAATCAGGCCCGCTCTGTCATTCACTGCCGACTGCTCTGAATGGGTTCCTACCAACAAATTTAACTTCAAACCTGTCATAAGCAACAAACAGCAGGGATATCAACGCCGATATAACAGGCGCTAAAACTCAACCAGCTTTTTGTGATGGTAAATATCCTGAAAATTTCCAAATCATGTATGATTTTTTTTGTTTTGTTTTTTTGCTTTTGTTCCTCATAGAGCACAAAATATGGAAGAGGGCTGTTCAAGCTGTTATTATCATGCCTGGGGGGGTGGGGGTGGGGTGGGGGGCAGTTTAAAAGTCTCAGATCACTAAATTGTCCCAGCTGTCTTGACCATCTGCACTCAAAAGGGGCAGCAATGGAGGAGCAGCCTTTGTACTGGTGGCCATGTCAAAAAGCCAATTTTACAGCACTGTATTGACTCAATGGCCCTCATTTGACAAATGTGGCCTAATGGCTGAGACAGACAGCATGTAAAAGCCTGCTGCTAACTGTAGGGCTTCACTCTTAAACCATTCAGCTATCCATGCAGGACAATCTGGGCCATAATAACCATGACACACAGTTGCTTTAGGATGAGGAGCGTCGCCAACAGCTGGACTTTACAGCGCACCAATTAGATTCCCCCAATCAATCCCCCTGGTTCCTAAGGAAATGTTTATGCCAGTCTGTGAGTATTTGAGAGGGGGATGTGGAGAGGGCCCATCGACAAACAAATCGATATTCACACAAATACTGAAATGACTCATGTTTGCAGCTTATGATGTGCCTTGCTTGGAAGGGCACTTGGAAATACGCAAAAATCCCCTCAATCATGGTGTGATGTTCAAACTCCAGTCATCTCCATCCGTGCAGATGCATGCCTTCTTCCATCAGGGAAAGCTGCGGCGAGGATACATTGAGGAGCACAATTTTTATGTGCCATTTCAAAATGAAAGTCTGCTAATCTGGTCTCTAACTTCATGTCAGAATGATCTTTTAAGTATCAGAAGAGTTCACATTTATCTTTTCATATAATTATTACTGTTTATTTTTGTATATTGACTTGTGTTCTATGCTGCCAAGGAATCCCCCCCCCCCCCCGCGTGGAATGAATTATCATGCTATCTTATCCTGTCTTATCCATTTAATCTGTGATGAATTCCTTTATATATGTCTCAGATTTTATAATTTAACTGTCATTTAATAGCTGTCTTGCTTCAGTTATTGTCGGGCAATAACTGCTAAAATATGTTTCATTCAAAATTTTAGTTTCCTTGTCAGCAAATAAATGATAGATCTTGCAGAACATAATTGGAAAAATGAAAAACAAGCATAATTCACAGACTTGGAGTATTTTACCATTATTCCTTGATATCACAAAGGCATGGAGTGATGATTCCCACACCGGTGCTATATACAGTGTACGTTGCTGTGGTGTGTGAGGAGTAGAAAATCACAATTCCCTCATCTCTTGTCCATTAGCATGTTAGAAAACCCCAAAATCTCCAGTCTTGGGCAGACACAGGCAGAGAGCACACATCTCCACTTGTCAAAGAAAACTTTTATCAATACCAAGAGCACTTGAAGTTTGTTTGCATTTTGTTTTCCAGCTCTCTTAACAACTTCAGAAGTCAGATCACAGGAGTACCTGATCAAAGCGCTTCGTGGTTAGTTCTGGAAACACAGGAGTGCTATGCCACGCTTTGATACTCCACATCAATATTTCAATTGAACAATCACTTGACATGCACCCATACTCTCAGAGACGAAAGACGAGAGAGAGAGAGAGAGCGAGAGAGAGAGAGAGAGAGAGAAAGAGAGAGAGAGAGAGAGAGAGAGCGAGAGAGGGAGAGAGAGAGAGAGAAAGAGAGAGAGAGAGAGAGAGAGCGAGAGAGGGAGAGAGAGAGAGAGAGAAAGAGAGAGAGAGAGAGAGAGAGAGAGAGAGAGAGAGAGAGAGAGAGAGAGAGAGAGAGAGAGAGAGAGAGAGAGAGAGAGAGAGAGAGAGAGAGAGAGAGAGAGAGAACACTAACACAGGATGGGTTTTGGGAAAATCAATATAAATTAATCAAATTTTTTTTTAAAAATCACTGCCTTCATCCTTTGTATGGAGATGTTACATGAAATAATCCAAGAGTCTCATCATATTGCAAATGTAATCTACTAAAATCATAAACAGCAACCTAAGCTGAGTCGGTTTTACTGTACAATAGAGTTTAGTCAACAAAGATCCTAAATGTTCTGTTGCCTTGGCTGACTATGCTACAATCCATCAATCCAACAAACTTCTTTCTTGATAGATTCAGTTAACTTATGTTTCAGCTCACAAGCTAAAACACTTGTCACAGAATGAGAAGTGTGAGCAGAGGCTGCGTTTCATGTTTTATCAAAGGAAAGTAATACAGGAAGTCTGGAGTGATACAGACGAATACTGTACAGTCTATCTGCCAAACGTCACTTTCATGCTGCTTCATAATCATTTCATCAGCTTGACAGGATGTACTTTGAAGGTGTCGACCTATGAAATGTGCTTGATCTGAAACGAGGTTTGTGGTGAAGTAGCGTGAAAATGTGTAATCAGTCAAGAGGTAATAAAAGTGACACCGCTAGAGAGAGGAGCCAAAATCTTGGTTTTGCAAATTAAAATATTTAAAATGATTTTATTGGCAGTCAATTAAAGAATAATTTTTTACAACACATTCATAAAACTCAGTTTCCTTTTTTCAATGGCAGAAAACTTGATATTATTCCCTATTTACTCCATCTAACTTGAAGACATTTACTCTGTCTTCAAGTTAGTAATAATTTAAAAGAAAGCTTTCTAAAACATGATATGTAGTTGACCATATGATACTTGTAAAGTGCTGAACTTTCGCAGTTTGGTGAGGTTTAGCAGCAAAAGCTACTTATTTAGGTTCAGGAAAAGGTCACCCTCGGGGTAGAAATGAGGACAATTGCAGATTATATAATTTAAATGGAGCACCTTCAACATTTATTGCCTGCAGAAATGGTGCTACAGGGGAAAGCTAATTACCGTATCGTTGTTGAAGAGGAGCACCGCTGAACACACATTTGTGTCTGACATGCTGGGAGTTAGAACAGGAAATTTGCTCATTCACTCATTCACAGGAGATAACTAAGAACTTTGCTTAGCATAGCACGAAGAATTGAAATAAGATGAAAAAAAAAACAGGAGCAACTTATATGTTAATTATTCAGATGGAGAAATGACATGAGGTGATTTTTTTTTTTTTAACCTTCACCTTTAGACAGAGGCAGGATAGCTGTTTCCTGTTTGTAGTCGTGACGATCAGCTAAGCTAAATAGCTAATGGGTCCACTCTCATATGTGTCAACACATGATAAACATTCTGTTTATTTCCCCCCCCTCCCCATCGTGAAGCTTGGAATACATGGATGTTTTTGTTGTTTTTCACTAGAATTTCCACACACAACAGCCAAGTACTGAAGTGAGGCCACATTTTATGGAACTATTGTGGTTTCTATTTGTTTTGTCTCTATGGTTACAATATGAAGTTTGGCTCATTCTGTAATTGGGATTCAGCCCAGATGAAGGTTTCTGGGTCATAACTCAGACTGTTCAGTGTTTTTGTTTTTCATCTGCATACCTTCCATGTTGAGGAACTGTCTTCTTCTAATTTGGAAATTTTAAGAATTGTATTTATTTATTTTTGTTCTGCAAATTGAACTTTCAAGAATACAATAAGGAAGAATTGAAATTAAGCTACATGACCTAAGACACACCTGTGGAGTACTATTTATGGTTATTTTAATTTTTCTAAGAAATCAGATATGCATTTTGGACATTTGAAATTATATTCAAGAAAACAATATAAATGTAAGACTTTTATTTTGAGATGAGGTGAAAGATGTCTGCCGGCCAAGACTGTTTCATCGGCTCCTCGATGAGTCACACCTGTCGAGAGGATCACGGACGTCTCTTTGTGTTTAGCGGTTGTGGGAACACAACCTCCTTTACAATTTGCCACACCTGTGTCATTGTGTTGTGTGGTAGAGGTACATGTGGCCTTTTACTGTAACCATTCTGACGCATATCTGTGCAGCAATCATATTATCAATCAACATCCTGATATGCTACACCCTTCAGGTGGATGAATCAACAACAAATACTGTACTTCATACTAAAGATTTAAATAAAAATGCAAGGAAAATGTAAGGGGAATAAGTGTTTTGTGTGTGTAAATTAAGATTGCTTACTTCAACTCATGTAAAATGGGAGCATAAACTTGTTTTTTTGGGAGTATTTGCCTCATGTATAATTAGCTACACATATAATTGGACTACACTGTATGTTTGACTTGTTGCTGTTACTTTAGAATAAGAAAAATGTTTCCATTTATTTCCGACTTAATTTGTACGTTCAGCTTTTCAGGGTGGAGTCAAGTGAGTAAATCAATCAACCTGATTTCTGTTTAATTAAAGACACTGACAGTGAATTTCCTGTTTGTGCTGAAAGTATCCACTGTCGTACAACCTCTGAGAGCGATGCGCTTATGTTAATTCATAACCCCAACACAACATCTAAAATTAATGATAACTAATTTACCAGGAAAAATGAATTGTTTATTCATAGTGTTTGCTATGTAAATTCCCTAAAAAGATGAATTCCCTACAATTGCTTGTCTGTACAATGCCACATAGAATGAATAATAAAAAAGAAGATGCAGAGACAAAGGAAGAAGGAAACAATGAGATGATCAATCATAAAACGTAGCCAAATCCATTTAGACAAAGATGAACAAAGGTAAGTGTAGCTTTGTTCAGAGCGTGCGGGGGATGTGAGCACCTGTCACAGTGATAATGGTATCTAAACTACTGTAATCCTGAAAGAAAAGATCACACGTGATCAAATGAATGGTTTCTGTTGTGCCTTGCTATGACTATGTTTAACCCTATTTAGCATAAATTGCTGTGTTTGAAAAAAAAACCCATAATATACATATATTTTGATGTGTAAGAACTGCAGAATTTTTCGGAATAGAAGCCTAAAACATCATAGATCCTACCCTTAGGACCTGGAGGAACAAGGGCTGCATGTGCAGAGGAGAGCCACACAGCCGGAGCAGTAGATTCTCCTGTAAAGCATTGCGCGTGATGCTGCTGTCTGTTATGACCCTCAGTCAGAACAGCCCACCTAACCCGAGGGGAAGTGTCACCCCGTCACCGCCATGCCAAGGATCAGCCTACTGTTTGTGAGTACTGTGAACCAAGGAGGAGGAGGAGGAGGAGGAGGAGGAGGAGGAGGAGGAGGAGGAGGAGGAGGAGGAGGAGGAGGAGGAGGAGGAGGAGGAGGAGGAGGGGAGAATATGACACACAGGCTCTTTCATCTGATCCTTGTGGTGTAATTTGCACCTCAGTAATTTAATTGATGACTGCTGATCAAATGCTTGCCTTTGAAAATAAAATCTTTGGGATTGTTATTTTCCTCTGCAACCTGCAAAAAGAATTCTTAATGCCTTATGAGAGGTTTATAACTGATGGATGGCAGTTGTTGAGAGTTTGATCTTTAATAAAGAACATTAAAGGGATACATTTCCTGTCAAAATTGTTGAATATTTCCTTTTAATTCCATACATCTTCAAGATATGAAGTATGCAAACTTAACTGAGCAAACTTGACTGGAATGCACTTCTGCTTTCAGGAGTAGCAAACACACCTGGATTCTCTGTATGTACTTCCTCCTCTAGAGATCCAGCTTGAGCATCAATGCCATTCAGACAAATGGATAGTGACAGGCCAAGCTTATCAGTGTCAACGTCAGGCGGCTCTCCGGGATTTTGATTCCACACTTTTCCCACCGCTGAACAGAAGGCTGTGCTTTGCAAAACAAACCAACAAACAGGGAACCTGAAGAGTGTGATGAAAGAGTAAACAACATGGCCCCGGTAACATGCCCCACAACCATGACACTTCCTAAGTAGGTTACCGTGGAGGGTAACCCAATTTTACACATATGTCTGATTGTTGTCAGAACATGCTTAGAACTTCAGGAAGCTCGCGCTGCCCCAGTGTAGCAAAGCGGATGAAGACTGAACTTGTCTGAACACCTCGGGCTTGGGGGAAAAAAAAAAAATCAAATTTGGCTACCATTAATAATCCTGCATGTGTGCAGTTCATTATCAAGGAAAATTATAAGGAGTCAATCTATTGATGTTGTTTAACTACTTTTAAATCAAGGGACTCAAAAGCAGATGTTGCATTTCAAAGCAGTTGTGAGCAAGGAGACAGGTTATGATTTATGCTAAAATGTGTGGCTTCAAAGCATCGAACGCAGCTTCTAAACAAATTGAACAAGTCAAGCGCTATTCACCCAGGACCAGGAGGGAGCCCAGTGCATGCAGATCAGAGGCTCACGGCTGCCTGTTGTAATATCACTCAGCGGAGGAGGGGGGTCCCACTGGGGGGAAGCAGCATACAGAGGCTAACTCTGAGCACTGCTTGCATAGAAAGGAATTATGTACGAATGTTGCTGCAACACCTGCGCAGAACAACCCCCCACTCCTGTTCCCCTCGTGGAGCAGTAACCACACAGGGGGGAGTGGTGGTAGAGGGGTGGGCAGCACCTTGAGACTTGACATCCTTTCTGTGGATGCCACAATTATTTGGGAGGAGATTGAAGAGTTGGTAGAAGATGCAAGGCCTATGTCAACACAGTGATGCAATTTTAGTAAACATGGATAAAGCCCGATAACTGTTTGGGAAGACTGGTGTTGTCTCCTGAACGAGGCAGGCTGTTTGTTTTTCAGGAGTACAGATAAATCGGACTAATCGGATTGTGTAGCAACATCGCTAACTCAAATGATACAATTCAATAAGCAGGAATGATGCATTATGATCATGATTTCACATTTAATGAAATGTTTCTCTATTAATAATAGACCCAGGGTTGAAAATATTTATCATTGGCTGTATAAAGGATTGGTGTCTCTTCTTAATTTTTACACTACTTAAGTGTCCCTCCTTGTTGATGTTGCCATACGTGGTAAAAGACAGACAGCACAGACCTCTGTTCTAAGTAATTTTTCCATCTGTTTTCCTCTATTTGATGCAGACTAAATTGGGACGGGAGAAACGAATTGCTAAATTTTTAATTAACTTCACAACATCTGCACTTGAGCTTTGAGAGAGAAGCAAGATTTCCTTTTAACCTATTCCAGCACATTTGCACACCAAGGTAAATCTTGATGCTGGCACTCTTACAGAAAGGAGGAAAAAAAAATCAAAAATGGAAATGAACTCTCACTTGTGTGTGCAGATCAAAGACGCAGAATATTCAACTTTTTGCCATTGCTTGATCTTCAAAAAGAAGAGAAAAAGTAGGGGAGCTCTAGACGGATGATTCAGTTTGAGTGTTCGTCAGTTGTTTTATGAGCTTTCATTTTCTGTCATCTTGTGTTTTTATTTGTGCATTTAATGCCTCAATTCTGGGCTGTTAGTTAGAATATGCAAATGTAATGTTATTATTTCTGAGACAATAGTGAAAAGAACGTTTTTTTAAAATTCACTCTTCTCTCTCAAATCATTTTATTACACCATTTATACTTCTAGATTTTTTTTTTCTGAAAAAATAATCTTTAAAACAAAAACAGTAATATAACAATCAGATTTTATTTTACCTAAAGCATACAGATGCATACAATATAATAAAATACAAAACATGAAAATAAGTGTAAAGATTGCATTTTTAAAAATTAGCATTAATTTGACCTGAGATATGTTGATGGGGAATTTCTGTAATGTCTGTTTCTTTTACTGAATTTATTATAATTTCTTAATATATGCTAATTTAACAGTGTTGCACTTCTCGACTGTGAGAAAAAGGCACTAAATTACTTGCAGGAAATATTAATGCTACCGATTTGAGAAATTTGATCAGCTATAAGGCTATTCCTACCATCACGTGGGACCCAGGTTCTGGCCCTTCTTCTATCCCACGGAATGAAGCATAGCGCAGTTCATTGTCTGACCACCAGAGGGAGCTCTTGATGAGGAAACGAGTTGACTGATGGACTGAAGAATCCCTTCTCCTCATGATCACTTCTGCAGAAGGCGAACATCTACAATTTGACATTCTGACTTTAACGAATGGGGAGATAAATTTAAGTCAGTCTAAATGTGCCCCCTTCTGGTTTTCTACCGACATGTTCTGTCAGGATTGAGTTCTATGAAATTGGAGCAGGTAGTGAGTTGAATGCCTCATCCACCCAGACAAACAGTGATATCAGCACACCAAAGCTCCTCTAACAAATCTCCCTTTGATACCACACACACAATGGTGTCTCTGTAAGACTTTACCTTACTGATCTCATGTGCACGTGTCACGTGTGTGTGTGTGTGTGTGTGTGCGCGCGCGTGCGCGCGAACACTGATGTTCAATCTATACTGCTGGTGAACATTGCAAACTGTAGACATGAGATGGTCAACACATGACTTACATCCAGTTGGATTAAAAACTTTGAACGTAACTACGAAAAGATTATAAAAACAGGAAAATGTTCATTTCTTGGGCAAAACCCCAAAACATAAGCAGTCACTATGCTGGCATGTAATACATCAATGCACTAAGTATGCTGCTGTGTTTACTTTGCATAACGATTATACAATGGTGTGAAAAAAAGTTTGCTCCCTCCCTGAATTCTTATTTTTTGTTTTCTTTTTTGTGTGTGTCATACACAGTTTTTAAATGAAGGTAATTCACACATGGCCTTGTGTTGAAAAGTGATAGGCCCCTCCCTGGAATTCCAAAACTTTATAAATGGCTTCATAACCTTTTCTAGACTGATAGAGCTCAGTTACATTATTACTCATTTGTGTCCGTCTTTTGAGGATCTTTAGGTCCACTTGTTATTATCAGGCAGGTCCTATTGAAGCGATTCCTTAATTCAGAACGTGTGGCGGCAGCGAGAGAAATTGAACTCAGGTGTGATGAAACCAGTTACGTTTTAACAGATGGGGGGGGGGGGGGGACACTTTTTTCCACATACAGGATTGGATTTATTTCCTCCTCAATTATAAAAACATTCATTTGAAAATGTCTTTTCGTGTTTACTTATGTTGTCTATGTCTTATGTTTAAATTTATTTGATCTGAAATATTAAAGTGTGAAAAACATGCAAAAACATAAGAAACCAGGAAGGGCTTAAACACTTTCACAATGCTGTAGAAGAACAAACTTCAAGGTTTTAAAGATTCTAAGCATGTGTCCAACAAAAGCAGCAGACAAAAACTGACTGCTTTGACTGTCCTTCACATTTCCTACTTTACTTTTTTGATTTTGTTTTCTCGGAAATGATTTTCACAAATACCTGTTAAAAAGAAAGAGTTTTGGAAATATAGACACATGCTGAGTTTTTTAATACACAAATCATCTTCTCATTTACTCCAAAGAATATTGTGATGTACAATGTCAAGACGCAGCACTGAGGTTTATTAAAACTAAAGTAGATAGAAGATCTTTATCTGATGTTATTACAAGGTAATCTGTAATTCTTAGCAGTGTCGTCTCTGTACTGTGATTTGTTCGATTTACCCTTTTAAGTAAATCAAACTGTAAGATTTGTTAAAACTTTCTTGAAGAGATCAAGATCCTCCACATCCCTGATTGATTGTATGTGTGTGTGTGTGTGTGTGTGTGTGTGTGTGTGTGTGTGTGTGTGTGTGCGTTTATATATGTGTTTGTAAGGGGGTGGATGGCGCTGGGGTGCTCCAGGTTCTTGGCTTTGTCTGCGTGTTGTGTGCGGCCATCAGATAACAGCCTGGACAATGGCGCTCCTTTCTGAGGGCTCCCTTAAATGAGCAGGAAGTGGCGGTGAGCGTCTAGCTGAGGCTTCTGGTCGACTCCCTGGGGTCTGCTCAGCCCTGATGGAGCACGTTGCCGTTGAATGCCTGGAGACCACGAGGGGAAATGAAAAGCTAGTGGCCATCCAACTGGAGCCGCGGGCGTCCTTTGAAGCTGAATGAGTATGGATGGGGGGCCAGGGAAAGGTGATGGAGAGGTATGAGGAGAGATGGCTTCCAAGATTGACATCATTAACTATTGAAGCTGGTGTCATGAGCATAAAAGTGTGAAAATATGCTGCAGAACACATTCAAACCATGGTCTGATGCACAACATGGAAAATAATTTACCATCAGACTCATTGTTTCATTCAGACGTCATCGTGCACGTGACACGTTCCTCTCCTCATATGTTGGTATCATTTCTTAGAGGAACACCATCGACGCAAAATTCCAAAGTTCCCTTTGTTCACTTTAGAATTTTGCAGAACTTTGGTGTTACTTTGTCTTAACAACAGTGACATACGCCTGGCAGACAAAAAGAGGATGCTGATTTCAGTAGGGAGGCTCTAAAAGGCCCGCCCAACAACACGCTACAATATTACACAATCATCACGTGCGTACTCTGGCCAAATATAACATATGGGGGAAAAAGGCTTTTCTTGTTTCAGTTTGTCGTCTGGACTCAGAAGTGTGTGCATGAGAGATGGCATGAGGATTAGCAGGGACTGCCAGTGCAGACCACAATTCACGTCTCGTCGCCCTCCACCCTGACGCGTTGAGCCTGGTACGTGCTGGGTGTCTGGTGCAGCAGCAGCGCCGTGAACCACCCTGCAAAGATCTCAGACTGATGTCGGGAAAAGTCTGTGTTGAAATATTAGTGAGGAATAAAGGACTCTTTTTTTATTGTAAAAAAATATAATAAGCTAACTTGGTGCCTGGTGTAAGTTTTGCAAGTCACTTTATTTCTATGTTGCTTCTAGCAATGGTCGGTCATTCTCATTTCAGGTTTGATTGTGGTTGTTGATGTTTTTCAGCAACTAGTCAATTTTATGAGCAAAAGCTAATTAAAGTCAAATCCATAAGTTGCTTCACAATTGCTCCCTCCAGTCAAATCATTTTTAAATAAGAGCAAACAAAAAAGGATCCTAAATTCTCAAATGAGATCAGGCTACATAATAACATATTTACAGATGACATGTGTACTAAATATGAATGTGTGAACACATGCACAAATTCCTGATTCCTATTCAGAATAGACATTGGCAGATCCAGACAGGCACATTTGTAGGCTGGTTTTTTTTTATTTTTTAGTTTAATGGAACCACTTCCTATGTAGTTTCTATTATATGTAACAATGGCTAAACCCCTATGGATATTCAAGAATTCAAGGAATTTTCATTGTCATTCCAATCAGGTCTCACACGAGAACAAAATAAAGTTGGTTACTTGGGTCCCAGGAACATCCAATAATTACAGCAAATAATACAATTTTAAAAAAGTAAAAATAAACACAGAAACTAAAGAGCTAGATTCGAAAATGTAATGTTTGTTTGAAAGGATTCCCGCATGTGCCTAAATCATGACCCATGATGATGATAGCTGGACCTGACCTGCTGGATCACTGACTATGATGAAACCCGTCATTTGAACTGTTAGGATCCTGCGCTGGTTGTGGCTGGAAGTTCATTTGCAGATTTGTCTGCTATTGTCTGGTTCCACGTTGGGTTTCAGAGCCTGTAATTGTCTGTGCATTGTAGAAGCTGGGCTGTCACAATGGAGCACTGCTGACTCATCTTGCTGTGGGTTTGAACTCTCCATTCTTCAAGTCTGTGGCCTTCTTTTAAGGAATTGTGCAGGTTTTCTACGTGTTTAAGGATATGTGTTTTACAATTTTTAATTAACGTCACAAGTTGGATAAATTACACCAAAACTACTGGCATAGCTAGATACCACAACATGTGAAACAAAAATACATATTTTATGACACAGACACAGACCCTGAGAAGATTAACTGAACCTAAGTTGTTGAGTCAACATTTTTGGGTGAGAGGACAACACTGCTGACCTGAACTTTGTCTGAGGTGAACTGGCTGCACTGGTGGTTTTCAAGGACCCACTCCATCAGAGCCTCAAGATGAAACAGTGCAGTCACCAGTAGATCAATTCACAATCCCGTACCCTTTAGCACCCATCAACGCACCATCAACATGTGGAAAACACAGACAAACACACATACGGATTTAGACGTATATTTTGTCAGTTTTCAAACTCACTACTTAGTGTATTATTTAGATTTGTCCATTGTTCATAGAGCAGTTTTCTAGTTCCATTGAACGGGGCTGCAGCCCCGTCTGTTTCAGTGTGGTTCAAGGCTGTGTCACTGTTGTGTACTTGAGCTGCACAATGCTTTAGCATGAAGCGAGGAAGTGAAACATTCCACAACCAGCCTGCTTACAACTCCTCTCATGGATTATTGTGTCTTGTTTGTTGTTATGATTGGGGAGCAGAAAAGCTGTGCTGTAATGTGATTTAACACCATATAAGGGAGAATAGAGAGAGATGTAACTGTTTACTGTCTGAAATGCAATAAACGAGCATGAAAAACGTCACGTGAATAAAGTCTTGCGATCTCTTCAGATACAAGACACGCTGCTTATGCAAAGGTTTGACCTTCTTGATTTTGTATTTGTCGTATGTATTACCTTCCTTCTTGAGCTACAGATAATCCACCAGGTCTGGATCAATTAATTCATAAAATGATTCATGTGGAAAATCAAAGTTAAAATGTATAACATCCTTCAGACTTTATATCTATCTGTATCTTAAAGGGAAACAACTTAAATGTGGAGAAACTTCTGTGACCACACACTGAGCCACACTTACAGTGATATGGAGGTCTTGAGACTTTCAATCAAGACATGGCTAATTCCAGGTAAAGTCAAGGAAAGGAGAACCATTAGAGAAAAAGGAGTTGACATGAGCAAAACAATGCAACATTAATTTGATTATTGTACTGGCTAAATAATAGAACCAGACAAGCTACCATAAAATATCCCCCTTACTCACATCAAAGGACTGGTTGACAAATTCCTGGGTTGTGCTCGACTCTTAACCCCAGCAGGAATTTTGAACAGCATGAGTGACAAATTACATCGAAGTCATGAACCGACAGGATGAATTCTTCTGGGAGGTATGATTCATGAAGGCAGACAATGTAAACACATAGCCAGCACAAGGACAGGCACTAATGGATGGACAGGAGAAGTGACCGGAAGGGGATGGGAGAGGTGAGGAGACAGAGACACACACAGGGAGGGGTCTCTCTCTGCTGAAATCAGCCTCATAGACAAGGTCATTTCCAAAGAAACAAGCAATGGGGGGTCAAGACAAGCATCCTATAATGTAGATGAGGAACAATAGCAGGAACTATAGGCCAGAAAATGACTGGAGCCTCTCCCTGGATGAGAATAATAGAGAGACCATCTGAGAACGGGACACACTGTCAGGATGCAGGAGACTGGGTGGATAATATATTTTTATCTTGTGAGGAATGGTTATGCAGAAGGGACAGCGGAATCCTGATATGTGCAGCCTGACAAAAGTAGAGGTTGTATTAGAAACACAAGATCACATTCATCTCTTTTTACATTTCCAAAAACAGTAATTTTATCCGATGCAACGTCACATTCAGCATTTTTTTGTTAATGTGCGTCAACACAATGATTTCGATTCCTGTTTTTTTCATGTAAATGACACATACTTGTTGTGCCACTCACACAACAATCATTGTTCAGATTCATAAAGAGCTGTTTGTGTTATGATGGAGCAGAGGGGATTTGTCTAGTTTGGAGCTAACGCTCCATATCCTTTTCCATTCATTGTTCCTTTTACCACTGATTAATATCTTGTTTAAACAGCCCACAGACACACTACATGGTCAGTATGTTTGTTCATAAATCCTCTGGAGCTGATCAACACAATGGCCCACATTCCTGGCATTTAAAGGCCCTTCTATCACTTCATCTTCTCTCCTCCAAACACACGGCAGCTCTAGGAATATCAGGATGAAACTGATACGACTTCCCACATTCATGCCTGTTTATTTCCGTTAATTTTATTCATTGCATGGACAGCTTTTGGGGAGGGGGCTCCATCCAAAGCTTCACCTCTTAACAAATCATCTGGATTGATATTCTGACTCTGACAATACCCACAGCTAATCGTGGCTGACGTTCTAAAATACAAATGATGTCATATCAATTCATGTAACATTAAAGCGGCACTAATAAATCAAAGCACCATCTTTTTATTTCCAAACATGCAGATTTATAGAAACCTCTACATCATTTAGATTATTGCTTAAGACAATAAAAATTATTATGTGCTTCAGTTTTGATGTATTTCATTTAAACAGCAACAGACGACCTCTTTTTGTCAAAAAACAAAACAAAAACACACCGCCAAGACAAGCAACACACACACACACACACACACACACACACACACACACACACACACACACACACACACACACACACACACACACACACACACACACACACACACACACACACACACACACACACACACACACACAAACACAGATAACCTGAATATATCAAACAAACAAACCCATACGTACATGAGTATTTTTAATATATCTATAAATGCAGATTATTGCAGGCGGGTTGACGCTGGTACCTCCAAGAACTCTTAACTTAAGCATCAACAAAGCTGATTGGTTGATTCTGCTCATTTGAAATGATGACAGCATACTAGGAGAAGCAGATCTTATCATCCTACAGTTTTTAAACATTTATGGAAACAAATTAGTTTTAAATTAGTTTAGTGGCTAATTCTTTTTTGCTCCATTAGTTGTATGTCTTGTATAATACTGTACATTGTGGTTCTGTTGGTTTTCTATTTGTTAAAGCGCTTTGAAATGTCTGACGTTGTGATTAAGCGCTATCTTAATAAAAGTTGATTAATTGATGTTGTCTTGAAGTCCTGTGTGGGAGGGGCTAGAAGTGTAGCTCACCAAGATAATAAACTAAAAAATAAATAAATAACAAAAAAAAAAGCGTTCTGATTGAATCCAGGAAAAACAATCACACTGGAATGTAAGGGTTAATATTCATTCTAATATGTGTCATTTTAACATCATGTTTTACAGGATATTGTAGTCTTGTTTAATCATAATAATAAAGACCAGATGCTCAATTTGGAAGCTTTTGTGATGTATGTCAAATAACACCTGTTTGGATGATAATGCAAGTAAAATATGTGTTATATCTGTTTGTGTAACATGACGGAGTGCTCCTTAATATTTTCAGTGCATGGAACCACAAGCTAAAGCAAATCTAACACGGGATGTACACAGTTTTAAACATTCAGCCATTCTAAAGTTTAACTCCATTCAAGCAAAAATCCCTGGGCATTCATTGGTGCAACAATAGAAAACTATTGCCTGTAATTCCTCACGTATGAGGTGGGAGAACTTCATTAAAAACACTCCAAGTAAGATATACACCTACTAAGTTAGATCTTTAATTTCCTTGCTTTATGTTCGACTAAACCTGTCTTGACATTGTGTTTTTTTTAATGTGTTTTTCATATTCAAGTTCATTTTACAAGCTGCATTATGGAAGTATTGTTATGGCAGGCAGACAGAAATATCTTTTTATCTTGTTTTATCTTATTTTTGTCTAAAGCTCCCTTGTATTCACTCGTCTAACATCTCACATATAATCTATGATCAGAGTGGAGACATGGTTTGATCCATGAACCAGGCTACCATGTGTGATTGAGTTTCACAGCCGTGTCATGTGTACCAGACTTTTCCTTATGGCTACACTGTTCAGACAACCATCCATTACAGACATCCATCCTCCTCGGAAATGAACTCCTCGCTAAGAGACACGGTTTGGGGTTACACCTCGTCTCCACCAACAATACCACTTTGATCTCTTTAGGCGTTTCACAGTGGTACACATTGTATGACCTAATTGGGCCACCTCTGAGCTTGTTCCTCCCAGCGTTACCCTCTGGAGGCAGGACATGAGTGAAGACAGGACTGAGTGGCGCAGGATGGTGTGGCGTTGGTGTGTCTGGAGGGAGGGAGGCAGTGGAGGAAAGCCAGGTCATGAGCCTGATGTTATAATTTGTGTTGAGAAAACAAATCCTTGTAGCAGTAGGACCCAGAGCAGAAGAAAAATAAAACCGGACCAGCACACCTTTATGTTGACTGAGGCAGAACCAAAGATGTGAAAAAAGTTAAACACTGTAACAAAAAAGGTTGGGCCTTGAGCCATGTCATTGGCTAAGAAGAGTCTGACAGGAAAATGCAATGGCTCTTGAAGTCAGGATAGTCTGCTATATATGAAATGCAAGAGACACCACTTTCCCTAACTCTACCACAGGTCTTGAAAAGTGAGCAATCATTGCTCATCAAGGGGAAACCATGAGCGCTTCTGTGGCCGTGTACAGGAACATTTACACGGAGGACCGCTTCAAACAAGCATACGGCTCAGATCATGACACAAGTGGAGGCTTACGGCTCCGGGAAAAGCTTGCTGGGAGGTGCAGGTGTTCGAGACAAGTCTGCCTTCACCTGTTGAGGGAGAGAGTTCCAATTTTCAACTGGCTGCCGAGATACAGACTGAAGAAATGGATTCTAGGAGATACTATAGCAGGATTGACAGTCGGTATTCTTCACATTCCCCAAGGTAAGGAAACATGACATCCAAATCTAAGTAGAGTTTTAGTTATATTACAATTGCAAATAGAAAGAGAAAGCTTGTTTTCTCTCACATTATTTGATTATGTTTAATTATAATTATTGAATTATCTCAGAATAGATGGAGCTGGATTCATTAATAATTATTTGAATAAGAGAAAGCTCACTGATTGTATGATTAGGCTGATAATTGTGTGAAATAATAATTATGAAGTATCTCAAAGTTTAAATAAGTGTGTAATTTCATTAAAAAAACATTTTATTATATAATTATTTCAGATGACTGCATCCTTCAGACTTACACACTTAAAAACATTTAAGTGCTAAGAATGCTAAGAATGAAATGAGTTCTTGCTTTTAGAACAAATATTAGGCTGAGAATGTGTTTTGACTGGTGAAAATCTTTTTTATGCCATTTTCTAAACAGGCATGGCGTTTGCCTTATTAACATCTGTGGCACCAATATTTGGTCTCTACACCTCCTTCCTCCCGGTGGTCCTCTATATGATTTTTGGCACAGGTCGCCATGTATCCACAGGTAGTACTTTTCTCTGCATACTGTCCATTTTTGCATTATAGCAAAGTGTAGTGTTGAGATGACGGACTGTTTTCAGGTACCTTTGCTGTGATCAGCTTGATGACTGGTTCTGTGGTGGAGCAACTGGTTCCCACTCCTCTGGAGCTGAACTCAAGCTCACCTGAGATAACTGAGTTTGAAGCCAAGAGGATTGGAGTCGCCTCTGCTGTCGCTCTCCTCTCAGGAATCATGATGGTAAAAAAGGTGGACGAAGTCCACTTCAAACATCAAATTAAATGCTATTGTGAAAACTGGCAAACTATTTTTTAATGCTCTCTTTTGTGCCTGCAGCTCTGCATGTTTGGTCTTCAGCTGGGCTTCCTCTCCACTTATCTGTCAGAGCCGATTGTTAAGGCTTTCACCAGTGCTGCTGCCCTCCATGTTACCATTTCGCAACTGCAAAGCATGCTGGGACTACGACTCCCTCGCCAAACTGGGACCTTCTCGTTATTCAAGGTGGCTTTCACGGTGACATACTGATGACATATTATTTTGCACATAGCTAACTGGTTTGTGTGGACAGACTTTGGCGTCAGTGATGCAGAACCTGCCTCACACCAACATGGCGGAGCTGATCATCTCCCTGATGTGTTTGGCCGTCCTGGTGCCAGTTAAAGAGATCAACATGCACTACCGACAGCGCCTGCGCACTCCCATCCCTGTGGAGATCCTCACAGTTAGTCAACTACATTATGAATATCAAATTTGATAATTTACAATGTAAAATAATCCAAAGTTATGATTTTATATTTCACTCTCCAGGTTATTATTGCTACAGGTGTGGCTTATGCCTCCTCTCTGGATTCTGTTTACAACATTGAAATAGTAGGCCACATACCTGCAGGGTAATTCTTTTTGGACTAAAAAAAGAAAAGCTAAACAAAACTCAAAGTGTAGTAGCTTTCAGGTGTTTGACTTTTAATTCTCTCACTCCCAGATTCCCAAAGCCTCAGATGCCTGCTTTAAACACCTTCCCTGCCATCGCTGGAGACACAGTAGCCATAACATTTGTTGGTTATGCTGTTTCTGTGTCACTGGCGATGATCTACGCTGACAAACATGGATATTCTATACACCCCAACCAGGTACCACTGGAGATTGTCACAGCTGCTTGGTGAAATGTTAAACTCCTACTGATCTGTTGACTGTGTGTTTTATGCTTTATCCCAGGAGCTGTTGGCTCACGGTGTCGCCAACACGGTTTCCTCTTTTTTCACCTGCTTCCCCAGTTCAGCCACCCTAGCCACCACCAACATACTGGAGAGTGCAGGAGGACACACACAGGTAGAGTGACTGCTGTCCAGTAACTTCTGCTCTTATGTCATGTTCATAAAACATGGGGAGGCTTTCTTTATAGAAAATGAAGGCACAGCTTGAAACAAGTTTCCACCTTATTCAGTAGAAAATGCTTCAGCATTGTTAAGCTAAAAACAAATAAAATGTGTTCAGAATTCAAAACTAACTCCTAAAAATGAAGGGTTAACATGTCATCAGAAGAACTACTAAGGGCTGACCTCTGTAGTTCTGACCTCCCTGTATCTACCATTAGTTCAGTTGCCGGTGAGGCTAGTAGCCATACGGCTGAAGGACATGTGCCTAGACACCGACATTGGGTCATGGCGGTTGAATCGACAGACAGTGGGGAACAGCTTACATCAGGTGTAGCCTCCGAACAAATGCTGCTACAGGAAAAGCTTCGTGGACTGGCGACATGAAGACATAAAGAGAATTAACGGCAGCTCCAACAAGGACTCCAGGGAGAACATAGTAGCTTGACATAGGCAGGAGACATAACAGAAAGCATGGGCGATAGCGGGCGATAAAGTCTTGCAGAAACAGACTCACACATTTCACTGTGGATGGAGGATATATTGTAAACAAAGCGACACAAAATTATATCATTTAGCTTAGTTTTATAATGAGTGAACAAGACCATCGAAACTCATCTTAGCTTGGTAGGATCCTGAATTCAGAAGGTGCACATCTGTCATCACCGTCATGAAGAGGGCGGGGATATGGTCAAATTCCCATTTGGCCTTGTGAGAAGAAGCTTTTTCAAAAATCTTAATGGTTGGGAAAGTTGGGAGGGTGAATGTGTGATGCAGTAGACAGAGTTTGAAAATTATTGTCGATAAATTATTTTAAGTATGTTTAATTTGCCTTGCATTAGACTAAACGATGAAAAAGTCTTGAAAATGTCTCCCACCTGACTCTATAAGGTGCTACTGAACTAACAACCCTCAATGTACAAGATGCTATTACAAGACTGGATAGTTGATTAGCATGCTAAGCTAATCACCTCATGGATACACATCAAAGATGTCTTCATCTTCATCTGAGTATACAGTAATATTAATTTGCTTTTTGAATCTTTTTAAAAAAATTCTGGTTATTACTTGAAGTTCAGACCTTTAAACATAGCAGGGGAAACTACTGAGTACGTTCAAATATATTCACCAAAGAAATACCAGTACTAATCACATCACTGACATCTTATTTTTCATTTTGACAAAATGCGGAAATAATAATTTGAGTTTTAAGTAACATGGTTGTCATTCATGTTCCTGCAGCTCTCTGGCTTCTTCACAAGTCTGGTAGTTCTTATTGTCTTGCTGCTGATTGGACCACTCTTCTACTTCCTACCCAAGGTGGGTTCACTGCAGGTATCTCATGTAGAGATACTAAGGGGAAGAACTATGGTAAAAAAACAAAAACAAAAATGAAAATAAAAAACTTGCACTCATGTCATCCTTCATCTCTCTCCTCAGGCAGTACTAGCGTGCATCAACGTTACCAGCCTCAGGCAGATGTTCATGCAGTTTCAGGATTTACCGGAGTTGTGGAGAATGAGCAGGATTGACTTTGTAAGAACCTTTGCAAATTTGTTGAAGTGTAATTGAAATACAAATGGTACATGCATTTTACGACAATTGAGGTGCCTCTATTAATTGATGAGATTCATTCATTCATTGTGATATTGTGGCTGTCCAGATGGTTTGGGTGGTGACCTGGCTGTCTGTAGTGGTTCTCAACGTTGACCTTGGTTTAGCCATCGGGGTAGTTTTTTCTATGATGACCGTCATCTGCCGCACACAAAGGTACATTTATGATTAAATTCTCTTGCCAAATTCTCAACTGTAAGAATATCATGCCCATGTTATTTCTTTGAAAAATGGAGAATCATCTCACACCCTTTAGGTGTTGTAGATCATATTTTACAACAGTGTCCTCTGGTTCCACAGGGCTGGTTGTTCAGTGCTTGGTCGGGCGAGTAACACAGAGATTTACAGATCTGTAGAGAACCACAGCAAGGTGAGCAGAAAATCTTCCTGCTCTAAATGTATAGTAATATGAATGTAACCAACATTGGAGAAATGGGTAGCTAATATCTTCTTTCACATAAGATCAATCATTACGAGAGAGATTGGTCTGTCCTAGAATGAAGTTCAGACAATCTTGCTTTCCTTTCAGTGCTATGAGGTGCCTGGAGTGAAGATCCTTACTTACAATGGACCTATTTATTATGGCAACCGTAATTTCTTCAGGGAGGAGATGAGCAAGCTCCTAGGTTTGACGCCAGAGAAGATCCGCTGCCGAGAAAAACTCAGGAAAGCCCTGGAGAAACGGGAGAGAGAGGCCGCTGTCAACACGGTGGTAGGACTGCTGCATTTTTCGAAGATTGTTTACAGTTCACACTGTAAAATATGTATTGCACCCATTGTGTTTTTTACCTTGTATCATTTTTTTTATAGGAAAGAGGCATTTCAAACACGTTATTTTCGGCAGAAAATGAGTTCTTTAAATCTGGTAAGTATGGAAAAAAATTCAGGTATTTCTACATGGATGATAAGCATGCATTTCCTTTCAAAAAATACGTTCAGTTGTCAAATTACTTTTTTTTTTCATGTCCTTGATTTGTATTTGTATTTCTGTCCAGACGCATCTGAGAATGATGTTCAGGCAGTGTTAATCGATTGCAGCAGTGTGATATTTGTTGATGTTGCTGGAGCCAGACTCTTCACACAGGTTCGTCTGCTCCCAGCAGATATCATGCTTCCATCTCCAGCATAACCAGTTTCATCGCTTTCTTTATTTGTGGTGCCAATATGATTTTGTTTCTTCTGGTTTTTTTTTCTTTTTAGATGTGTACTGAATGTTTAAAAGTTGGAGTTCATGTATATTTGTCAAATTGTAATGGTAAGGCATAAATATCACAATTATTCATTTCCAAAGTGGGATTTCTGCTTTATTATCTGGTAATATAATGTACATACTGTACTTTAATTCTTGAAATCATGATAAATGATGTCATTCCCCTCAGAGAGTGTGCTAAAGATCCTCACATCAAGTGGTCTGATGAACTACATGAACCCTCAACACATCTTCGTCACTGTCCATGATGCTGTAATGTATATTCAACAACAGAAGGTGAGCCAAGAAGCATCAAGGTTCAGAAATGTACAAAATGATTTTTGAACACTTTAATCCTAAAGAATATAAGTTACTGTTGTCCTCTTCCTTAGGAGAAACCTCCAGAGAACACTACAACTGTTTGGGTGTAAGGAAGAAGAGCGATGATGAGTCATGCTCCTGTCATCAAAGTCTTTTTGGAAGAACGAAAGGCATTCAGTTTCATGAGCAGAAGCCTCCCGTGCGTCTCAGCTGCTCCGTCGCTGTGGCATTTGGATCCAGTCTTTTCTGCACAAGAACGTCTGAAAGAAGAAGTCACCTGCGGTAGAACTGTGTCATAAATTATAGGAATTATTACTTTATGGTGCTACCAGTTTATATTGCCCTCATTCTTTAAATAGACTTATTCTATCAGTGGTAAAAACAAGCAGATAGAAAAACCCGAACTGTCTCATCAGATATTTTCTGCGAACAAATCTGAAAAGCAGGATTTTTTTTTTCAACGGTGTAAGAAACATGTTAATGATTTTGTTTATCAGCTGTCTTCTTTATTTCTCTATATTATGATCATATTTATTTAGCCTCTGTTTCTTATTGGCAATAAAGAGAAATATAAAGTGTACTGACTCATTTGGGAATAGTTTTATTTATATTCTGAAAATATGTGCTTATATTCTGAAAATATTTCCTGTACAGGAAATACCAGCATGTTGTCTTCTAACTACAGAGAGACTGTACAAAATATTTTATGTAGTGATTTTTTGACATTAAAACTGTGCCATCCGTCGGATGTTCTAACAATAAATCTCTTCTAAAAAAAGATCTCAACAAACCAAAATATTTTTTCACAAACTATCTGGATACTGTAAAATAAAAAAAAATAAAAAAACACTTTTGGGAGGAACACAGTTCGGAATGTGAAGCATTTCATCTGACTTTGGAGAGAGAAGAAGAGCAGTCTTTGTGTTTGACTAGATACTGTAGACCTGTGTGACAGAGACCTGATGAAGAATGGCTAACAAGGTTCAAATGAATCAAAACACAGTAAGACCCCTGCTCTTTCTTGCAGAAATATACTTGACTCAAAATGCACCATAAGGTGCGACACCGGTGATGAACTTACAGTTGCAAAACCTTCTATACAAAAAGTTTGCTGATTTTATTTTGTAAGAATTAGTTACAATGAATTGAAGTTCATACTTTACTGCCCTCTGCTGTTCAATAAGTACTAAGTACGAGTTTCCTCGCATCGCCTCTCATCATAACCCTGTTACCTTGACCTGATAAAAGTAAATGTAGTGTGAGTTCAAAGCCAGGACAAAAAACCCTAATTATTTCCTTTCTTGATGTTGGATAGCCACGTTATTATTTTTTTAGAGCATATTTCAAGGAGGCCTCTAGACACGGTTCCCTTTGGGCTTTTCCTTTAAAGCTAAGGAAGTGTTTCACTAATTGGCAAAAAGTAGTCCACTTCAATTAAAACGTGGTACACAAGGCTCTGGCCAAATGTTCATTATGCCAGATTTTACCGGCAGACCTACTAACATGGACACACACACACACACACACACACACACACACACACACACACACACACACACACACACACACACACACACACACACACACACACACACACACACACACACACACACACACACACACACACACACACACACACACACACACACACACAAAAAAGCAGCAAAGCTGCCAGGAAGGTCATTTATTTAAAGGCAGAGTTCGATTTAGTTAGAATTAGAGTGCCTTAAGTATGTGTTGATCATGGGCTCATCGTTACGCCAGTGTAATCATATATACTGTAGTCACATAAAAAATTTAAATGTGACAGAAACCTGCTTATAAACACTACAAAATAAAGGAGTGACAACAGGAAAATTATTTCTTTTTAAAAAAGGATGAAGTATCAAGTAATTTCTATTTCTAATTAATGCAATACATAAACAGTACATAAACAGAAAAAAAGCTTCAGGTGAGTAAAACAGACATTTATCCAGACAAAGGTGATCACTGTCACTGAAACATTTCTAGTAGTAATAATACCAAGAACGTTCAGTTCGACGTGGGAAAGGTTGTGTTCATTATTCTCCAGTCTTTTGTTTCCATCTTGTGGCCAAACAACGTAATGACAGGCTCTCAGCAGGTCAAGTGACTTTAGTCAGTCATTTCAGATTACCACCGCTATATCCGCCGCAGCGGGTCACGGGGAGCCGGAGCCTATCTCGGCTGCATAGGACGTGAGGCGGGGGACACTCCAGGTACGACGCCAGTACACCGCGGAGCCACACACAAAGACATACAACCATGCACATGCACACTCATTCCTACGGGCAATTTGGAACGGCCAATCAACCTGAAGCGCACGCTTTTGGAGGTGGGAGGAAGCCGGAGAACCCGGAGAGAACCCACGCAGACGCTGGAAGAGCACGCGAACTCCGCACAGAGCGGGACTCGAACCTGGCTCCGCCGTGTTGTGAGGCGGCATCGCTAAATACAACATTTGAAAAATATTTTTATTCTTATGAGATAAGCATATACACAAAAGCAAATTTATTTAAAACCCATAGCTTCTAAGAGTTACAAAAAAAACACATGACAGTTCCACAAATCACACATTACATTTCAGCAGGTCGATGAAAATTTAATTTTTTTCCACATAAAACACAAAGCATTATTTTTAATTATCACGGTCTCAAAATTATTCAAACGTAAAAACTCAGTGCATAAAGAAAAAACATCTTCAGTTCGTTGTGTTGTTTACGAAAGAAAAAAAATATTCATATCCAGAGAACCGGTGCTATCAGTCTATAAATAAAAAGGATTTTTCTGTATCAAAAAACTGTAATCTGTTCACAGAACAAAATCTTTCCACACATTCAATGAAAAAAAATATTCTCCAGAAATTAGGGAGGAAGACACACACAAAGCAGGATTCAGTGACTGGTCATGCATTTGAACCTGTTCCTGTAATAGAAGACTTCATCATGAAGGTCAGCATCACTGCTGGTAGAGGAATAGCGGAATTTTTCATAGGCCATTTGTGAGTCTGTTTTACTCCAAGGTAGTATGATCTTTGATGCGTGATTTACAATGACATCACTACAGGAGCCAATGTGGAGGGAGCCCAGAGCATCAATGAAGAACTCTGCAATGTAAGAAGTTAAATAATGAACCTTCTGTGCTTTAGATTTCACCTTGGTTTGTGTCTTCCCCATGCAATGCATAACATCATTAGCTATGCTAATATATTTGAAAGCAGTTATTAAATCGACTCACCGAGATGAGCCTTCCGAGCCAGACGGGGGTTAAATCCCACCTCTCTCAACTTGTCCGTTCTTCCCATGAAGAAGTTGATGACGGCATCAGTCACCACACATTTAGGAAATCCGTCAATAACATGGTGGAAGCCATTTCTGATATGCAAACAGTCGCCCTCCTCTCCTCCTTCTTCCACTGAAATGGTGTGAAGATATGTTGCTGTGTAACCGGTCACCTCTCTCACTGCACCACCAACCTGAAGACAGAAGAAAGGTTAAGACAAATAATACAAGGCTTGTAAAACAAAAGTATTCTAACCCATAAAAAAAAATTTTTTCCTGAAGGGAAAATATTCAAAGCTGAGGATTATATTTTCACAACTCCAGATAAACTGAAGTAAACAAAAACATGCAACTTAGCTGATCTTATTGCTCAAAAATTTCCCGCAGCTGTTTAAGAGTGGCTGTTTGTCTTTTGTGTAGTTCAATGGCGTCGTGCTGGGAGTGTCCACCACCTCCCACACGCAAGTCAGCTGGGACAGGCTTCAGCAACCCACATGCCCCGCAGATCAGAAGATTAATGAACTGCTTTCCATTGTTTCATTGTTTAAACAACACACGAGATCAAACTTTCTATTGCTTTGCCATCATCATAATTATCTGAGGATGGAAAACCACAGGTAGAACAGCCTCAGAGAATTAAAAAAAAACGTTCTAGAGAGATGAGGCTCACCACTAGGGGAAGACATTGAGCGTCAGAACAGGACGGGAACAGGACAGGATAAATACAGTTTTCTCTTATGATCTCTGATTATTCTGGGCGCAGGTCGAGCCTCAATGCCCGGATGTTTTTAGACGGCGGCCCCTCATCCTTCTGCTTCCCAATCATATTTTTGGGGATGGTCTTTGCAAACTTTGTCCAGAGGTACTTTATAAAAACCCTTCATAAAGCTTTCTCCGTGGTGTAATAATTGCACCAATGCAATAAATGTAAGAGCTGTACCGTTTTATGGAACAGACACATTTAAACTGTTGTTTTAAAAGTACACATTTCATTTATTTATTTCTACTCATTCTAACATATAGTTTATTTAACAAGGACCAATATAGGACAGGAAAACAAAAACCTCTCCCACTTGGGAACATTGTACAGGTTAATTCAACATAGACATGAGAGGCAATGTGTAAATCTCGAAGGTCTGCAGTGAGGATGGCATGAGGTTTAGCACTCTGTGAAACACATAAATAATACATTATTCTAACAAACACTATAAAGAACAAGTGGTATAGGTAAACATATTAGGGAATCACGCTGCAGTAAAGCTTGAAATATTAGAAATAAAGATTCTTGGAATACAGAGTGTCTCTTTCAACTGCAACTTTTATAGTCCCAATGACCTTTTATCTTTTCAGGTTACATCTCTGTGCTTGGACAGTCTGCAGAGAATTAGATGAGTCATTTCCAATGTTCTCCACGATGCTGGTGTGCACATTACTGAACTGTTTGACATGCTTCTTCGTGTATGTTGTCTTATGTCAACTCAGTCACCCTCACTAAAAAGCTTGTTACACATGCATGGAAAAAAAACCTTCGGGATTGTAAACCAACATTATACAGGGATTGATGAATATGCCTTCTGCCTTTTTGAAACCAAGCAATGACAGTGAGAGGCTGGAACAGGTGGGACACACCTTGGTCACTATGACTGCCCATAAATCCCTTTCAACCTGCCTTAAGAGTACAGCCATGCTACATTGTCTAATGGCTGCGGGGTTGGGTGGAGCAGAGAAATAGGAGCAAAATATTTTTACTGTGAACTTCAAATTAGAAAAATGCGTGAAAATGCAATAATATACAGTAAGCATCATTATAGAAAATATCTATCACCAGATCCAGAGTCGTCTTCTCCAGGATGTCCACCATCTTTTCCAGCTTTGTGTTTGCGGTGAAGATGAAGTCATCATCAGCCCAGAGGACGTACTTAGTGGTCACTTGAGACAGTGCCAGGTTTCTTCCTGCAAACCAACCCTGCACAGATGAATGAGAATCAACATTCAACACCCGCTGTATATTTCATGACATTTAGTATATTAACCTTTAAAAAGACATGAACGTGTTTACCTTTCCAAATGGCATTGTGTAGTGTTCAATATAAGGACCGGTCACTTTCTGTGGGTGTTCGTTATCGTCTGCTATCACAATGGTGACGCTGGGATAATACTGACGAACGCTGCTGATGAGATCTTTGAGTTTGTCGTAGCGTAGAAAGGTCTTGGTGGCGATGGTGACAAGAGCACTAATATTGTACTCTATGCAGATACAAAAAACACATAAAATATCCCATTAACTCACCTTCTGTGACAAAATGATGATGTCAATGATGATGACAGAATTGTTCACAAACCTGTTTGCTGTCTGGTGTAGTAAAGTTTTGGAACGATTTGATGTCCAATTTTAATCGTAAAAAATGCCTTGTGACCCTCAGTTGAAAACTGAACTGCAGGAGAAAAAATGTGATTAACTCCGACTTTTGGATTCATGCAAATGTTACAGATATATGCTCTGTGCTGGAGACATGTGTTCAAAATACCAAGAATCATACAATTCCACCCGCCTGATGATGGATTGGTTCAGGCAGAATTGTTGAGTAGCTAAACATCCTGAATTACAAAACTGCTTGAGGAAAAGGGACAACTCCACCGGGGGTTAATATGTGTTATCTAAAGGAGTGCCAGCCATCCTGTGGTGAGACATCGTCTCAGAAGAGAGACGCTGTCGTGAACAGTCACACTAATGATGATGAACTATTTTTTCAACAGCAGTGTTCTTTCCTTTGCCTTGTCTTATTTTTCTCTTTCATACAGCTGGTATGATCAATACTCATTCTATGTCAAAAACACAATTTTCATGTTACCATACACAGGTCATCAGTTTTTTGTTTGTCAACCTAGTTTTGGTTTTAACTAATATGAAAAAAAAATGACAGTCTGTGTAATGGTAAGGAAATATGGAAAATGTGAGAGGAAGTCTACCACTTTATTGCTTTGAGATTTGCGTGGGTGTTCCTGTTGATTTCACTTCCTGTTCAGATGTTATTTCAGATTTCATTTGAATGCAACGTATTACGAGGACATTTCACAGAAAGAAAGTTTAAGTTTACATAGTTCATTATCGCTAAAGAATAGTCAGTTGTCACAATGTCATCATTCACACTGATTAACCATTAACAAAACATTTTTCCTCTTACTCACACTCGGGAATTTCCTGCAATACTATTCACTAGAGACAGTAACGAAAAAAAGGCCCAAATCACAAATAACGATTCACACTGCAGGCAAAAGTGAATCAAATCACATTTGTTTTGTTCATATGTGACCCAGACGTGTTATGTTTTGTAAGGATAGTGTGAATATTACATAGCACACAAACTCTGAATTTTCAGTTCAGAATCGCATATGTATCTGTTGCGACAGCAGTTTGAACAGTCAGATAAGAATTCTTTTGCCCCCTGACAAACCGACAAACCATTATCCTGACAATGCAAGACAATTAATGCTGCCATCTGTGCTTTTTAAAAAATTTGATAATACACTGACTAGTGATTGGCAGGCAATTTGTAAATGTTGGGAACAGTATGTAATGGTGACAAGTAAAAATGAAGGTAAGGAGTCAGGGCAAAAAGATCAGACTTCCAAAATGCCATTTTCTTTCAGCTGCACTGTGACAGAGTTCATTTTACCTCAGCAAAGTAGTGCATCCCTGGGTTGCGCTTCAACAAATATTTGTGCATCCCAATGTTTATGCACCTCAAAAATGATAACAAAATATACGGTAGAAGCATACATAGAGATTGACTTTTGCCAATAGTACAATATTAAACTTAAACAAACTTAATTTTAACTATTTTATTAATAACAATGTCATAACTGTTTAAGTAAAAAGAAAAAAGTAACACTGCATTTTATTTTTATCAAAATGTTAGTCATTCTTAAAAAAACAGTTTAAGAAATAAAGAAAGATATGATACAGTCTTTTTCCCTTTTTCTTTTCACTGAAGTTTTCTTTGCTTTTAATTCATATATTCTCCTGCGGACACTGCACCAAGCTGAAAGAACCTTCTCCACACACATTTCTTGTAAGCTGCATTTTGTATTGGGTGCTGACATTTAGCTGTGCTTCACCCATGGAAACAATCGTGTCCATTGAATATTTTTGTCGAATGGAAGCGCATTCAAAGCATCCCGGGGATGCATGCTGTCTGATGATTGTGCGTCTCTGTCAAAAAATGTGCATCAAAGACGCAAGGACGCACGCAAACAAGAACACTGCTGTGATGCAACGGCAACAGACACTCTAAATCAGGATATAAACAAGATGAGTACTGTAGCCACATGCTAACTACCTGTATCTGCTGTCTTTGGATGGAAAACAGTGTTTGTATAGGTGACAAACTGCAGCTGCCTGTTCAGAGCAGACAGAAGAGGGCTGGACAACGTCATATAGTTCTCTCCCACTCCTTTAACAGAGACCGAGTCCACTGTAGCAGCAATATCAAAGGTCCCCAGGGTTGCCTTCACGTACACCTGTTTTCCAAAAAGTAACAACTTTTAAACGCAGCATAAATTTTAAAAAGTATGTACTGAAAAATTAGTAATGAATAAATTACCATATGGTTCAATCTGGCTTCTTCTTTCAGACCCAAACCTATGGAAAGACAGCTGGGTTGATGGCAGTATGTGGCAGTGGTAGCACTTTGACTGAACAGATTTAAATAGCAAATGAGTAAGAAAAAGTCAGCTCTGATGTGCACGTGCATCTGTGGTTACCAGGAATGATGATTGTTTTGAGAGGTCGCACCTCCACACCCTGGGTAGGATACTGCAGAGGACTGTTGGCTTCATTTATAATCAGCAAATCTGCAGGACTGTATGACCTTCAGGGACAGAATATATTATATATATATATATAATTAGAAAATAAAGTAACCTGATTATTTATTCTCTGCATGTTTATGTTGAGAATCGCTAACGTCAGTAGTCTAATCATATAATGCACACACAGGAGACAAGGAGCTATATGAGATGTGCTTGGACATGTAAGGCAGACAGTATTCAGTGTTTGGACTGCTGAAATATTTAACACAGGAATCCTGCAGATTTCACGTTTGCATGTGGCTTAGATATGTGATGTTCTTGTACAAGTAGCAGCGCGGCTACATACTGTAGCACAAGCAGCGGAGATGGAGGAATACTTGTTGGCTGCAAGGAGTCTATGGACATTTACAGGCAATGAAAAAAGAGAAAAAGAAGCTGTTCAAGTTCCCAAAAGGGAATATTGTTCTTAACATGCTTGTACAGTAATGGCTGCATCCTGTGCTGCTTCCTGTCTCTTGTCTTCCTCTTTTTTGGCCCCGTCCACACGATACCGGAACTTTTTGAAAATGCAATTTTTTTTCACCTCACATCGAAAACAATTCGTGTCTACACGACAGTGGTTTCAAAAAGATCTCCGTCCACACGTATCCGCATCAGTGCGTTGATCAACACGTTTATAAGTAGAACAACTCCGAGAACGACTGGAGAGAGGACCGGGATGTGTGGAAAATCACGTTGTTCCTCCTGCTGGACGACCTCAATCAGAGAGTTCTCCCAGCAGCAGGTAGCACATCCCGGCCGGACCCAGAACTGGCATCGGCGTCTTTGACGAGGAACGTGAATGAATGAATGAATAAATAAATATATATAAAAACTTTGACACATAAGAAACAGACAAATAAATATTAAAGTGCAAAGCATGTTTATCAACGCATCTTCGACGTGGAGCTGTTATACATCAGAAAAAAACTGGTTTTAGCTCCGTTTGTACATGTAGACACGGGTCACATGCTTGACGTTACAGCGGTTTTCGTCGCAGGGACACGCCCCCCGGATAAAAAATGTTGCGGATACACCGTCCACACAACAAAGCAGACAGAGCGTTTTCAAAAAGTTCCGTTTTCGTTCCGGATATCTGTGTTGTCGTGGGGACGGAAGGCGTAAACGCAATAAAAAAGTTGCGTTTTCAAAAAGTTACGGCATCGTTTGGACGGAGTGGGTGAAATAACTGTTTTATATTTCTGGGAAACAGTTTGTTTGTGTAACTCGGTCTAATGGCTGAGCAGGAGTTTAGTCCACAAGGACTCAGTTTGTGGCTGGTTCAAGCCCAACGTAGACAAAAGGCTGCAGTGTGAACTAGTAGCTAGACGGGTGTAAGTTCACCACCTGAAGTGCCCTTGAGCAAGGCACCAAACCACACAAGCTGCTCCTATGGCACTGATTTAGAGTTGCCCTTCACTCCACCAACTCTGTTATTAGCATGTCTACATGTGTATGTGTGTGTGTGTGTGTGTGTGTGTGTGTGTGTGTGTGTGTGTGCGTGCGTGCGTGTGTGTGTGTGTTTAAGATATCAAGTGTAAAAAGAATTCCCCCACTCCAAATGAATAAAGTATGTACGACAGCCTGACCTGGAGGGTTATTTAGTAGACCATGAATCAGAAAACAACCATGTCAGAGCCAGACATGAAGTCTTCCGCATTTGCTGTCTTTCTGTTACATATTAACTACTTAAATGCACACACAGCTTCAATTCAATGCATACTATGAAGTTTTGCCAGTACCCACCCAGTGTGAAACAACTATTTCTTATATAAAGAGAAGCTAACCATGCTAAAGCAGGATGACATGAGAGTGAAGGAGAGCGAAGGAGAGCAAACACAGGCCAGAGTGAAGCCAGAAATTGAGTGAAGCCTATAAATAGAATGGTATGCCACTGAACTGATGTGTTGTTTGTGATAATGTAATTGCCAAGTGATAAATAAACATGCTAAAGCTTATAATTCAGATGACCCACTTCTAAGACTTTCTTACCGTCTCCGAAAGCTGCTGTACTCCTGAGCTCTGTGGTGCTTTATGTCCTCGGGGTCAGGATGGGACTCTAAGAAGGCAGCACCGAGGTTGTGGGACCACACGCGTGGAAACAGCAGCTCAGAATATGGCAGGTGAAATGTTTTCTTATCAGCTAGACAGACGCATGTATTTTGAGCCAATCGACTGCGCAAAGAAAAGAAATTGGAGCAAATGTGATTAAAAAAATTTGAATTTGCAAAAGACTGTGGGCAAAAGACTGTCACATTTTCTGAGAAGTCACACACCATGCCACATCCTCCTTTATGTGGTAGGCAATGTCATGATGTTCACGTGAGAGTTCTTGAATTTTTTCTTGAAGAAGTTTCTTAACTGGACTTTCCTGTGTCAGCTGTATGTCAACTGTTGAGCTGAATAAATAATTTTTGCCATTAAAGACAGCTGCCAGCAACAGTCCGCTCACCAATATCAATCCCAGGCTCTTCTTAACAGTGGAACGCATCTAGAAGGAAGGTCAAAGAGTCAAAATGGTTCACATTAATAGAATGAAGCATGGGAATAAATTAACTCCAGTCAATCCATGTCTGTGTAGGTTCTCAGACATTCAGGTTAAAGTTAAGACTGATGAAAAGTCATATGAGACATCCCATCAGTCCTCAACCTGCTTTCCGACCACAGGAGCAGTTAGCACAGTAAAAAGAAAACTTCTACAAGACCAAACAGAACACATTTCACCACCAAACACATTTGCGCACTGCCGGACCTCTATCTGACTACCACCTACTACCAGTACAGAGAGAACTACTAAAAACAGAAAGATGGCTGTGCCATTGGGTCACCTGTGTCTCCTACAGTAACCAAAGATGGAAAGCAAGGTTCTGGTCACTTTCACAGGGCAGCACTCAGCCTGTGGTTCAGGTATGGTGACTCCACACCAACAAGGTGGATTGCAAAATCCAACTCACCCCTGAAGATGCTAAAAACGTTCTATTCTTCTTGCACTGTGCAGCACACCTTAAAATAGATGGGAATCTGAACATAGAGGTGTACAGAAAACTCACCCACACTGACCAATAGATTATTTTTGACTTCCACCACTCATTCTATCACAAGTTAGTAAAGGTCAAGGAGCACAAACACATCTGGAATGCTCTTGAGGCCTGTGGCTATCCGAACTGGGCATTTGTCAAAACCAAAAAAACCAACAACAAAAACAATAATGAACAGGAGAGGCAGGCCAGATGGAAACCGAACACCATCCCCTACATTGCTGATGATTCAGAAAAAAATCAGGAGAATTTTCTTCAAACTCAGGTTTCATATACATCTCAAACCTGGCCACTCCTTTGAGGACAATAATGTCCAGATTTTACCCAGGGAGGACAGATGGTTTGACAGAGGACTGAAAAAAGCCATCTTAGTCAAACCAGAGAAACCAGAGGAGGAATATGACACCATACATCAACGGCCTACTGCGCAGTATTGACCTTGATCCTCAGAATCCACAACACTCATTCATACCTGGGTGTGGCTAACCATAATGGTTCACACGTAGGTGGGCGGGACAAAGACTCCCTTGTGAATGGTCATGTCTCATAAGAGACTTACTTTTTTGATGGTCTCAGCCATTTGCTTGTTTTCTGCTCCAACAGGAACATAGTTATCTGGACTCGACCAGTCAGTCAGAACTGAAGAGGCCTCTTGGATAAGAAGTGAAACAACCCTTAAGCAAGTCCAGTTGACTCTTTTTTTCTCTTCTTAACCCAGTCCAACTGAGCTCATTTGAAATCCTCGGTCTCAACTAACACATCAAGAACTTTAGCCAATTATTTTCAGCCCAGCATCTAGGGTGGATTGGGGGGAAAAATCGCCAAAGGTATGATTTCTGTTGAAAAGAACCACCTCATTGACCATTTAAACCAGCTTTTAATTATGTGTCTTCTGGCAGAACTGAGAAGGATTGGGTGATTTAAAAATCACTTGCACTTGTTGTTAGAGAAACAAGTCCTTGAACCTGCTCATGCAACAGTTTATCATACATCAGTATAAATATTAGACCTACAGATTTACCAAGGTGTGTTCATACTTAAATGGTGCCTTTTAAAACTGCATCATTTCAATTCACAATAATCATTCCCAATGCACAAAATCAGCCTATCCATCCATCCATCCATCCATCTAGAGAGGTAACTTTACACTTAATAACTTCTGTCTGTTGGGGATCACTTCAATAATGGTCGTGACTAACTAGTTAAACAGCTTAATATGAGGAAGCTGGTCCAGCTATGAAACATCCTCCAGATGGATCAGGCGGTAAATGAGTGTTATTTTTCCCTGGTTGTCTTTGTATCGATTGTGGTACCTGGGGGGTTTTTCCGCTGACTATCGCTGCCGGTCGTGTCGTGACAGGTCCACAGATGTAAACTGACCTGATCCTGTAGTCCGCATTAAAACAAGGCAGCCATCGGCCTGTTTGCATAAATGGAGCAAACAAATAAATGGCTGCTGGCTTTGGTAACAAGTCCGCATAAAACATTAATCTGTATTCACGCCTTGCAAAACGTATATATTATTGTCTTTTTCTTTTTTACCTCAATAAATTGTAGATTTTGAAAAAGGTTCCACTCCCCCTCGACCCCCAGAGGCTTTATAAAGCTAAGAAATGGTTCACTCTTTTTTAAGTTCCTTTTATTTTGGGGTAGTACAGTAGTTGTCTGGAACAACAAGGGGGTTAAACCGGTCAGACACAGAAATCACCCTTAAAACTCCGGTTTTTTTTTTTTTTTCAATTTACAGTGAAAATAAGGCAAAATAAGGAAAATAGAAAATAAACACGAGTCTACTTACCGCTGTTGCTGTCATGGAATAAATATATCCACTTTCCCGTCAGCTCCGTCCTTACAGCACACGCACATACAAACACGCAGACACAGACACACAGTCACATACTGTACATTACATGCATGCACACATACAAACGTATTGGTCTGGATCTGCGTGCGTTCGGAGCCACTCCTTCAGAGGCGTCTCTGCGCGCCGGCCGCCAAGCCCTCCAGGGGCTTGGATTTCAATCTTTGTGTTTGGCATCGTAGGCGTGACTTTGTGCAGTAGCTAAGTTTCCTAGTTGAACAGAATGGATCGTTATAAACACATTTAAATACCAGCATGGTCAATATTTGCTTTTTCAAGGCTACAGTATCAAAACACGAACACAGCGTCAGATCCCACTTCCTCGTTGCTCGTCTTGAACAAGATGTGAGCGACGCCTGGCCGTTTCATCCAACACCGAGGAGTTTGGATGCATTAAAATGAGTTGGACTGCAATCCATGACTACTTTCAAAGCCAATGTGCTTTAAATTTATCTAGAGGGGAAAGTTGAAATAATTAGAAAAGTCATATTGTACTAAAACACCATTTCATTCAATTGAAGGCATGTTCATCTTAGGAGTCTGATTTCTACTACAACTAAAATAATCCATGCAAACACATAAATGGTTTAAGTTCCTCTGTTCTTTCTAAATGAACCCATGCTGCTGCTAATACTAGTCTACAGTGCAAAAAGGTTTCAGTTTCCGAAAAACCCGCAAACGTTCACCACCCCAGTGGGGAGCGCTACTGTCTTCCAGCCAGATAGCCTGGGTTCGAGTCCACCTGCCGGTTTGTGTGGGTGGAGGTCGCTTGTTGTCTGCGTGGGTTGTCTCCGGGTTCCTCACACACCCAGACGCACGTAACGTGGGTGAATAGTCCATCAATGTCAATTTTATTTGTCAGTTTGGCCCTACAATGATCTGGCACTCCTCCAGGGTGTATCCCGCCTCCCACCTGTAGACAAGATAACCTGCCACCCATATTTCAGCTAAGAGGCCGTCTGGTTTGCAGAGATGAATGACCGAACCTGACTGCTGTGAGTGTGTGTGCTCATGCGGTTTATCTTCAGGCCGTGCTGTTTGGTTTAATCATCTTTTACTACTGTAATGACATGAACTATAACTAATAGTGTTCTGGTTGGTTGCTTTATTGGGGGGGGGGGGGATTTCTGTTTTAAAATTGTTCAACTACACTTTTGTGGATTCTTTGCGGATCAAGTTTTCATTTTACTCTGTGCCAAACTGAGTTCAATGAGCATGAAGTATAAAATATAGTGATATTATAAATATCACATAAATATCACTTTCCCCCGAAGGGAAAAAGCAGAAAGGAAAGGAAGAAGAAGATAAATATCACTTTTAGCGGACCTGTGTATCTGCAGCACTATTTTTTTTAAAAATTTATTTATTTATTTATGTTTTTTAAATAAATTTATTGAAGAAAATTCAGTACAGCATACAAAAACAGTATACAATACAAACAGAGAACATATAAAAGAGTTGCCAGGGGGTATGACCACATGTCCTTACATTACAAAAAAACACCTAAAGCGGAACATATGTTTAAGGTCTTCACAGCTTTTTTGTTGTCAGAGCCGTCAATAAGCTGTATATATTGTTCAACATCTTTAAGAAAATAAATAAAATTAGGTTTCTGCAGCACTATTTCAATGCGTGAGGAGACGCTTCCTATGACGTCACCAGCAGTCAGCCAATGAGAGGCCGCGTTCTCACATCTCTGAACGTGATGCCGAAGAATGTAAATCTGTGCGGCGACTTTTTTTCTTTTTTTTTTTTGCGACGCACAAACGGAACGACTTTCGACAGAAAATGGTATGTCAAGCGGTTATGAGCGGTTGTAATGACATGGCTGACAGACACAGCGGGCTGCTGTGGTTTCAGAACCGGGACATGTGAAGGAGTTGAAAGCATTGTCGTGCTCACAAATGACTGACCCCCCCCCCCCCCCAGCGAAGGTAAATAATACGCACCGCACAGATAAATAAATAAACACATTTACACGTAGAAACGCCGCTATTTTCTTTGTGTAATCACATGACAATAAGATGTCAAAATCATGGATAATGTTGGGAGAACTCACATGGGTAGATGCGTGTCGCTGACATCGCTTTCAGTTTCTTAGGTAGAATGTAATAAAACGCAACGGGGTGCCGCTTAATTTTATTTATACTCACAATAAAAGCGAAGCAGCATAGATAGAGGAGCTCAGTCGCGTCGATTCCTACCAAAACCAAGTCTCGTCACGTTAATGATTAACATCAGCCACAGAGTCGGGGTCTTTCACCTCATCCAGAAGCAGAACCGACTCCACTGAAAACACGTTGGATGCGTCACATGGACCTGAAGTTAAGTCAAAGTCTGACAAAGGGGCTTTCTCAAGCCCTCACATCAAAATGATAACCTGAATCCACATGTTAAGTAACGTCTCCATCAACCTGTCATAAAGCTGAGTAAAAGAAGACGTGAATTACATTTAGACATTCCTGGAGCGCCTCCTCAGATCAGTAGATTAAATCACCTTAGTGAATATCTGCAGTAAAGTCACACATCTACTTTTCATTAGGTTCACAGAGTCTGATGGCTTAGTGTCAAGTTTAGACTGATTTCCAGCCTCGTAAGATATGCCCTGTGACTTTCCTTTAAAAGTTAATTTTAAAAAGATTTAAATCTAGCAGTCGGACATCGTGGATCTAAATATGTTGATCATAAATGTTCAATCAAATTGAAACCATATCTCATCCTATGCGTTGTACATTTTAAAAAAAACATGTCTTTTGACAGGTGCTTGAAATTTTAACAAAAGTCATCTTTAAATCCTTTAAATCAGGGGTGTCAAAGTGAAATAAACGGAGGGTCAAAAAAACAGATTTGCTACAAGCCGAGGGCCAGACTGGTTCAATGTTTATTAAAACATATTGAAATGAACATAGTCTATTGGACCAATACATAACACAGTGTATATTATTTAATGATTACATAAATAAAGCAATATTTTGTTCTGGCTCTGTCAGTAATTCAAGGGGGAAACCTTTTTCAACAGGCAAACAGCAAAAAAAGTAAAAGTCCTTCAAAAAACAAAATATGTTCCTCAATATTAAGATAAATGCATGAATGAAATTGCATGCAGTATAAACTGAAAATACATTATTTTGCATGTGTTATTGCATGAACAATAATAATATTGTGCATATACAATAATAATGCATTATTGTACAAAAAAACAATTTTTTAAAAATTATTGTGCTGATCTACAATCCTACCAATCACTTCTTTCAAATAGTAAAATTAAAAATAAAGTCAAATCACTTGTATACTTTCTCATGGTTCTTATCTGCAATTTTACCATTCAACTGAAATAAATATAAATAAATAAAATACCAAAATCTATAGCACTCAGACAAAACAATACGTCCTTCAAAGACACACCATGTCTTGTAGAAACAAATGTAAAAATGTAACTGATTTTAAACCTGAAAATACGTTACTGCTGTGTGAGGCTGACCCTGAAATTTGATGGTGTCTCATCTTTCGTACAAGTTCATGAATGTTCGGGGTCAGGCTCTGAGTTGAGGAAATCCTCAGGATTGAGTGAAGGTGTTTATCAGTCAGACGGCTCCTGTGTGACGTTTTGGTCAGCTTCATCAGAGAGAAATGTTGTTTACACACGTCTGTGCTACAAAACATAGAGGGCATCCGAGCAGCTTGAACGCGCAGCCGGGGCATTGTGTCGGGGATGAAACGTGCAAACTTAGCAGAAGATACACAGGTTTACCTTTTACCAGGTTTACCTTTTACCTCTTTGAACATAAATTCTCACTCCCAACTGGCTTGAGACCCCCTGGTCTCAGCGTCCATCTTCCTTTTAGCCAGTTTTGAGGATGGGGAGTGGCTAAATTCAACCTCCGCTCTGACTGCTGATTAACATCCACCCATACATTGTCATGACCGCTTCATCCTCTGTTGCGGGTCACATGAAGCTGGAGCCTATCCCAGCTGGCCTATTGCGTGAGGCGGGGGAAACTCTGGGCCAATGCACTGTGGAGCCACACAGAGACACAGACAACCACACACACACTCATTCCTATGGTCAATTTGGGACCAGTCAATCAACCTGAAGTGCATGTTTTTGGAGATAGGAGGAAACTGGAGAACCCGGAGAGAACCCACGCAGACACGCTTAGAACATGCAAACTCTACACAGAGCGAGACGTGAATCCGGAACCGCCTTGCTGCGCGGCGACAGCGCTACCCACTGCGCCACCATGCCTCTGTGATGATGAACATTGAAACCAAAAGCCTGCTTGTTGCACTTCAGGGACTTCTGCTACCATTGCATTGTGGGGAATGTAGTTTGGATGCGTGCTAAACACTAGCAGGCCGATGTAGCCTGCGGGCCGGTTCTAATAGTAATTAAAAATCATCTGGCGGGCCATAAATAATTTGCCATGGAAATCCTTCATGACTGACTGGAAAGTCAGGTGTCCAGAAACCTGCAGTTGTATAACTGAACAAAAACAAGTGATCGTTTTAAATACACAATATAATGGAAATGTCAGCGTGGATTTCATTATTGCATAATTGTGGTGTAGAGCAAGAGTTCATTATTGCATGAGTCGGTTATTGCACAGCAGATGGTGGCTGTTACGACAGAAAGGCCAGCATGGGTTTTAACTTTTCCCGAGGTTCTGTGAAGTCTAACGGCTGCAAGAAGGTTGTCTTAAAAGATTCAGACAAAAAGGAGACACTCCTCACAACTGACTGGTGCTGCAACGTTTGACGCCTTCTATCGCATCGGGCAGAGGGGGTCATCTGTGTTTGGGGACTAATACAGCTTATTGTCCAGGTGCACAGCCAGATATCTACTCCTGCACCACCTTCATGTCCATCCCAATTAATGTTTACTGCTTGAATACTGGGTTTAGACTTGAATTCTACTACCATCTTCTTTGTTATGGGGTACTGTATTCAAATAGAGGCATTTCTCGTCACAGACACAGTTTTTTTTATTTATACACAGTTCAAAATCATGCACTAAAAAAAATAAAGCACAATGTCAAAAATTAGGCACATGTGTGGTTTGTCAGGAAATGATCCTGTTATCTTGTGTTCCCATGCAAACTTGCTTTAACTGGGATGCAGAGGTGTCAAAGACTCACAATGAAGATCTCCAGCTCCAAATGGACCTTCTGCCTGGGCTTCTTGGTGGGAGCCTGCAGCATCTATTTCCTCCTGCACCAGATGTGGTTTGAGAAGAGCTACCTCATGTTGACAGAGTCTCTGAAAGAAGCCAAAGAAGTGGTGGAGAGCTCTACAACATGGAGTAAGGAGGGAGCTGCTATGTTCAACCTGTTTCACCCTCAGCATACAGGTTTTTAACTCCTTTTCATTTTAAACTGATTGGATACAGAGAAGTCCTGGTGCATATTTAGTTCTCACCAGTTAGCATTTATGTATTGCACTCTTTGCTGTGTCTTTCTAGATGGAGACAGCCGCGTAGCAGACATGTTGTACCAGAAGGTACGTGTTCTTTGTTGGGTGATGACGGGGCCATATAACCTGCAGAGCCGAGCTCACCATGTCAGGGCCACCTGGAGTCGCCACTGCAACGTGGTGGTGTTCATGAGCTCTGTGGAGGACCCTGACTTTCCTACTGTGGGCCTGGGTACTAAGGAGGGACGTGACCAGCTCTACTGGAAGACCATTCGGGCCTTCCATTATGTCTACGAGCATCATGCAGATGACGCAGATTGGTTCTTAAAAGCAGACGATGACACCTATGTCGTGGTGGACAACCTGCGTTGGATTCTGTCCAACCACACACCTGAAGAGGCCATTTATTTTGGCAAACGCTTCAAACCTTACACCAAGCAAGGCTACATGAGTGGTGGGGCAGGCTATGTGCTGAGCAAAGAGGCCCTCAAAAGATTTGTGGAGGGCTTTCGGACCAAGGTTTGCACACACACCACCCCTGTGGAGGACTTAGCTCTTGGACAGTGTTTAGAGAAGATGGGCGTTCAGGCAGGGGACTCCAGAGATACTTTGCATCGAGAAACTTTCCACCCATTTGTGCCAGAGCACCACCTAACCAGCAAGTTCTCCAAGAGTTTCTGGTACTGGAGCTATTGCTACTACCCCATTGTTGAGGCAAGTCTCTTCAGTTGAAATTACAATATGTCTGTAAGACCGGTAGGTGGAGGTTTGTCCTGGAAAGGAGAGGAATGATGGTAAGACAGAGTACATGTGTGTGACTGAGAGGGACCCAAGTGGAAGAGTGAGGTTACAAGGAGAAGAGATCAAGAAGGTGGAGGATTTTAAGTAATTAGGGTCAACAGTCCAGTGCAATGGAGAGTGGAAAAGAGGTGAAGAAGTGTGTACAGGCAGGATGGTATTGGTGGAGGAAAATGTCAGGTGTGATTTTAGTTTCAGCTAAAATGAATGGAAGGTTGTACAAAACTGGTGAGACCAGCGATGTTGTTTGGTCTAGAGACAGTGTCACTGAGGAAAAGACAGGAGACAGAGCTGGAGGTAGCAGAGATGAAGATGCTGAGGTTCTCTTTAGGAGTGACCAGAATGGATAGGATCAGGAATGAGTAAATCAGAGGGTACATCACATGTAAGAGGTTTTGGAGATAAAGTCAGAGAGGCCAGACTGAGATGGTTTGGACATGTCCAGAGGAGAGATAGTGAATATTTTGGTAGAAGGATGCTGAGTTTTGAACTGCCAGACAGGAGGCCTAGAGGAAGCCCAAAGAGGAGGTTTATGGATGTAGTGAAAGAGAACATGAAGGTAGTTGGTGTGAGAGAAGAGGATGCAGAAGACAGGGTTAGATGGAGGCAACTGATTCACTGTGGCGACCTCTGAAGGGAAAAGCCGAAAGGAAAAGAAGAAGATTGGGAAAACCACAGATTGGTTTATGGAGTTCATAAACAAACCTGTGGTTTATGGCTCTGTGATTAGACGGGCATCCTCTTTAGTGGATTAGCCTTAATGGAAAGAGTCAAGTCAGGTGAAGAGGACATACAGTCAAAGGGTTGAACCTGCTGAAGATCCTTTAATAACATTAGTGTACACCTGTAGTTCAAGCAAGAGAATTACCCTTTTATTTTGAAATGGACTCACAGAAGGTGTGTGTGGTTTACAGGAAGGAATGTACAACATACAATTTATTTAGCTTTTAAGGAATGAGAAAAATAGGTGTTCCTGCAAATGTCTTATTATGGAGATAACTAAAAATTAAAAAGATTATCTGGCACTTTTAAAATCCGTATCTGACCCGTGCACAGAGCGAGTTAATTGAAATAAATATGAGTTTGTTTTAAGGAAGATGATTGCAGCTGTGGCAATATCCTTCCAACAAAAGGAAAATTGGTCAATTTGACGCTGATGATGCAAATAATTTATCGTGCTTTGTCATTAAAATGAGAGGGGTCCATTACTGATATTGTCACACATGATCTTCCAATGTGTGGAGCTGCTTTGCCCTCCTGCTTTGAAAGAGAAACAAGAGCACAAATCTACTTTACTCACACTAATTATATTATTTCATGACACAATGAAATTTAAATTTCTGAATTCAGAACTATCAGTATATTAAAATAACAATATGATAAAAGAACACACAGATATGGCAAGCAGCATACTTAATGTGGCAAGTAAGCATACCGCGTATACTTACCTCTGCCAAGGGGGCTTTTATCGGTGTTTGTGTGTGTGTGTTTTAGCAGAATATGGTAAGGTTCTGAATTAATTTCAGAGAAAGATAGCCTACTGTGAGGAATAAAATGGTTACAGATTGAAGCAAATTTACACATTTGACTGCAGAATTGACTGATCAATGAGGTTTTATTTTAACTTTTGTAGAGAGGTGGAGTCAGACTGTCCTTCTAGTCCTCTTATTTTACTGTAGGAGAAGACCAAAGCCAACAGTGATTGGTGTTCATTACTCAATAGATCCTTTATTGTAAAGTCTTGATACTTCATACTTGTATCCCACCATAAATGAGTCATTCTACAGAGCAATTTTCATAAAGATCAACATGGGCACTTGATCTTAATTACATCCACTGTCGTCCGACTGCTTACATGTATTAGCTTATGGCTGAAAATGTGCTCTGACAAATGCTCCATTAGTCCGCTCCATTAGTCTTATTTGAGTGACTTGTTAAATACAACTGTCCAGGTGGAAATACCTTTTATATGAACGTTGCAGCAGATGTGGTGTAAGCTTCGAACTGAGTGCCATAAACAGGAGAGGTATTGGCATGCCCGTACTTGATCCAAGTAATTGTAATGACTTGTGTGTTCTGGTCCTCATGCCCAATAGCACTGCTAGTCGATTGAAAAATGGAGTGGATTAGTATCTCATAATTCCGTTTGCGAACAAATTGCTCCCACTTGAATATCTCTTATATTAAATTCTCTTTCTCTATTTAATAGAAAATGTTGAAAGCAAGCTTTCAAAGCCCTCGTCACTAAACAGTTATTTTTGTGTGATGTGTGTGTGATACCTACATCTTTATATCCCTGTGTTATTCATTTTCAGGGTTCACAGTGCTGCTCTGACCTGGCCGTGTCTTTCCATTACGTAGAAGCAGAGCTGATGTACACTCTGGAGTACTACACCTATCACCTGAGAGCGTACGGGTACACACCACGCTATCGACCCCCCTTAGGTCAAGGCTTGAGACTTGGTCCACTCAATGGGACAATCACGACACCAGCACTTAAACAGATTCAAGAGGTGACGAAAACAAGGAGTCACACGACATCAGCCTTCTCTGTTTGTAACAATGAAACTAAAGAGGAGACAAATTTAGAGAAGCAAGGGAGCATGATCTAAAGTCTGTCATCACTGAGAACAGGATCAGGTAACCAAGCAGACACAGCTGAGTCAGTGGATCAACTGGGCTTGATTGATCATCATTTGTATAAAAAGTCGTATTACCCTCAACAGTATGTTGACTCTCATCACAATATATTCTAGCTAATAAACTGTAAGAGCTCACAGGTTTGATGGGACGCAGTAGCAGCTCTGAATGGCTATTTGTTTTGCCAAGATTAATATTTGGATTACCTTAATGAGATTTCAAATAATCAACATCTGATTTTAAGACTTAATGTTACACAGTTGAACAAATGTGTGCTTGGAGCAATGCAGGAAGAAAATGAAATAAGCCTTTTTACAAGTTTGTGATCTGAGCCAGTATAGCCGTAGATATTTTATTAAATGTTTTTTTTCATTTATTATTTAATGACAAAGAGAAGCAAAATACAATTTTGTCAGATCTTCAAAATATTTATCCTTTTTTTTTTGTCTTTGGACTTCCTGAAACCACAAGTTGAGTAACTGAAATTGCTGCATTTTTTCTATTGAAACAATATTTTTGATCTTCAGCAGTTAATTAATGAAGACTCAGTCATGTTTGTGTCAGTAAGAAATACAACAGCTGTGCTGTTTTTTTATTTTAATTTGATATGTTTTATAGAAGTGGTTACTTGACATCTGTGATTCTGTTTGAGAACACTGTAGGTTCTGCAGAGCATAAATTACACACAACTCAGACAAATCCTTTTGGTCAAATCATTTTGTCGACATTGTTAACATTGAAGCAGGTGTGATTTAATGTTAATGTATGCAGAGGAGCCAAGTTTGAAGAATCCATCAAACAGCTGCAGGAAAATGTGCCGTTGCTTTGAATGAATAAATTATTTATAAAAAAATTGTTTTATTTCTGAACTTTGAAGAAAATAAATAACATGATAAACGAATGGGACATATCAGCAGTCAGTTCTATTTTTGTTTTGTTGTCAGACAAGCAACTATAATCTATGTACAATAGTTGATGATAAGCCAGTTAGCAGGTTTATATCGTTGTCATATCGTTCAGCTGTCTCCAACAGACATTTAAGTCATGTTTGTCTTCTTGGTGAGTTTCTGTCTTCATCACAGAGAAAATCGTTTCAATCCAAATGTCTACAGCCCCTGAAGAAACCTGCAAAAAAACACACCATGTACAATAGTATCATTCTCATACTTTTTATATTAAATGTATTAAATAACTGTTAAGGCACAAAGACCACATTTTTATTAGAAGTGAAAAGATATATTAATCTAAAATTGTCAGGTTGGGTTAAACACGAAAGACAGAAATTTAAGAATTTTCCATTTTATTGGTCAATTTTGAATTCCTAGGTTAAGGGTTGATATCGTTTTCATAAAATACTGAGTGAAAAAGACAGGGGACTTACCTCAGCCTGCACTTGTTAAGAAAAATGCCTCTCCTCTCTGGATACTCTCTCCTCCAAGAACCATTATCTGTGAGAGCAGATATTACAGGAGTCCAATAAAGATATGTTTCTGTGTGACGAATACCAGGGAAAACTTCAATCTGAATCTGAATATCCATGGAGGTCAGCGGGTGTATTACTAGTTGAGACACTCACCAGGCTCTGAGTTTCTTCTTCCCATGAGACCAACAAAAATGTCATGCATTTCCCCTGATGAGCAAAACGACAACCGTTAACTTCTGTGTTTTATGATGTCTTAAAAAATTTCAGGAATGCCATACCTGCTAAATCACAAGACTTACTTTTTTGTGGTGCCTGTACAGCATTTTCATCTGATTGAAATGAGATAAAATGACATTTTTAAAAATGTAATTAAGTACAGGTGCATCGAAGAAAACAAAATAGTTCTAAAGATAAGATATTTTTCTTAAATAAATGGCCAAATCTAAGAAATGAACGATTTAGAACACCAAAATGTCTCTGCGTATGTTGTTCATATGGTGGTGGTGGTGATGATGATGATGATGATGATGATGAGCATTATCAGAAACTCATTAATGGAATAGGATTACTCACCGGCATTTCTTCTGCCCATCAGTCCCACAAAGCTATCGTAATCAAAATCGCTGTACCTCTTCAGAACGTTCTGCTTGACGTTGGCCAAACCAACGGCCTCTTTCTATTAAAAGAAGAAAACAAATGAGTCTCTTTTCAAAGGTTGAATGTCATCCCGGTTATTAGGCAAAAGGAAACCTACATCTGAAGTTGACCTGCGCGCTCCGGGCTCCTCGCATCTTGACTGGCTGTATCGAAGTTTCATGATGAGGAAAACGGTCACCAGTATCAAACCTCTCCTCATTTTTAAGACACCACCTGTGCGAATATTCATGGTTAACTTGTTTTATTTGTTTTCTTCTTCGTGGTACACGTCATAACTGACAATCACATTTAATGAAGGAACTAGTTGTTGCGTAAAAACCTGCTGCGTAATCGGTGCGTAAAAAGCGCGCCGTGTAAGGTTCGAAAAAATATAATCTATTATCAATTTTCAATTGAATTAACAAACTATCTTATTATTTTCTTGCATGTATCAAACACCCGAAAAACAGTGAAAATAATAATATGCTGTTCTCTGGTATTAAGGCATAAAAACCTTAAATTCAATACATCTCAACAGATGAAAAACATATCTGTGTATTTTCTCTGAAGCATCTTAATGATTTTCTTTACCTGTTTTCTGACGCGTAGATAATTTGCTTGGGTCCGTTCCGTGCGACCGGCTGCCGAGTAAAGTGATGCTGCAGTGAGATCCGGTCAGGATAAATGAGGCGTCCACACTTTGGAGTAATAAATAGTCGCTGGTTACACGCGTAAAGCCAATCAGCAGCTGCAGCGTAGGTGGGGTATCACTTCTTATATCACGTTGTGCCGATGGCATCGTGGCGCACTCATTGATGTACACCCCTCCCAACGCACTCCTGTACCACCATGCTCAAAATCACAAAGAAGCAATTTTACGTCAAAAAACGTCACGAGGACACAGGTTCATAATCGCAAACCCCTCTTAAAGACGAGAATTTAAAAAATAAATTAAAAAAATTTAGGCCCCAGGTGGCTTTGTGTGAGAACTGAACTGGCACTAAGCAAAATTATGTTCCACCCTCTGATCAGGCTTAACTTGTGTATTCCAAGTACAGAACTCTATCTATCAATTGCCACTATCCAGGCTCACCTCTTCCTGAAGGTCCCTTTCCTCTGATTGACCCATGGACAAGATGGCAGTCAACATGCTAATCCTTTTAGGAAGCAATTATATAGATAGCAGCTGCCTCTGCATGTCACTTTTCAAGACCGATGCTGTATGAAGCTTGATCTGGCACACCTCTGTGTTTACTGCTCATCATCCATTCATACAAAGAATATGTAATGAAAACAAACACTTTCAGTGCTGGACAGGTTTTATTTAAAAAAAAGAAAAGAAAAAAAGAACTACGAATATAAAAATATAAATAAAATATAATCTATTGTTTTGGTACTTCAAATATTTCCTATTGAAAAATGAATTACTATTTTATCAATATCAGTACAACAGGCAGATTGGAAATCCACAGGTGTGTTTTTTAGACAGACAAATTTTGACAGCAGTGACATCGTGAGTTGCACAGGATTAAGAGGGTCACATTTCCAGGATTCTTTGCAGAGTTCTGACATGTAGTAAAATGACAAGTATGTCCTCTAACTTCAGGATTAGCGCTGGTCATCTGACTATTAGTAAATTGATTCCTAGCTGTCACCACATCTCAAACTGTCATTGGCTAAGAATTTGAATTCCCAATTGTTCCAGAACAGGTCAGTACTGTGCATGGCAGCCTCGGCCATCAGTATATGAGGGTATAGTCTCATGTGTGAATATTGCAAAGGTATAGTAAAGCAATGTGAAGAGTCTTTTGGTTGTATAAATGTTGATAAATTTATTTGATTTTTTTATGAACTTTATTAATACCCAAATTGGGAATATCCATTTACCCTCAACCCACCAGTGCTTATATACATATTTCAACACATTAACCACAGAGAAATGCTATATAATTTAGTTTCTCTTGCATTATAATCAGGATATTTCAAAATTTCATATAAAATCACCACAGTAAATCCTAAAATGATCTGTGTCCCAAAAAGCATTTTACATTCATCATTTGCATTCGGAAACAACTCAAATTCAACAACTCATATAATTTCTGTTGAAATTACACATGCAATTACACTTGTGGTGGTGTTTATACTCACTTTTGGAATACTAACAAGCATGAATATTTCAAAGTTTAAGATCAGACGCATGAAACTGGCAGGGGTTTCTGCTGCAGGTATCAATCTCTGTGGCCACTGGAGACCAAGGCTTGATATAGGAGGGCATGACACCAACAACAAAGCTCCTGGCCAGCAGTGCCTTTCACAAGAGATTAACACTGTTATGTTTTAGTAATGACTTCCCATTTCCATATTTGTCCTGATCCTGTATGTAGTTGTGTGGTGATGAGGTGAAGGGATTGTTGCAGTGCAGGGGTTCAGGATGGGAGATCTGACAGAAGTGGGGAAGTCGTTAATTGAATTTCTACATTATTGATGAGTGTGTGTTTTTTTTTATCCCTCTTGGTAATCAAAGCAGCCCTGTTTTTGGAATAGCAGAGTGCACAAGGGAAGAGTGCCGGGGGCTGTTAATTCACTACATTCCATAACAGGGGAAGTTTCTCATTCAGTTGCAAGGCAGTTGGAAATTGAGTCAGATGTGCTGTAGGGCTAGGTGGACATTCTGTAATACATCACCAACAGTCCCTGTGCACAGCTGAAGAATATGATATCCACCTTTGGCTGTATTTCTTTGGATGTCATTCATTTATGGCACCTGACTCAGAGTGAGAACACTCTAGGCATGAGCTACTCAGAGCAGTTGACAGATGTGACGCTAGTAGGACAAAAGATTGCTGTAAAATGTCAAAGTGGCATTCAAGGGGAGACAGAAGTCAAATGTCAAAAAGACAACTAATATCATATGAAGCTGAATGGATGAATCATGGTCCTCTTCAGCTGTCTCTCAAACATTTATAAGCCAATGTAGAATCAGTTGTCTAAATATCAGCATATTCATTCATATATGTCCCCTAGTTTAACAGTGTTATTCCGTAATTTTTGTCCTCTCTTACATATTTCAATACACCAGTTGACTGGGCAAGGAGAACCTTGATGCAGGATGTATATTAACATAGAAACAAACAATATTTTAAAACTATTAAGCGTTTGTGTGAGTACTTAACGTAATGTTTATTTCCGTTACTGAAATCTCTGCAATTTCTATGATTCTCCATAGGCAAAAAAAAAAAAAAAGATCATACAAGCCTTAAAACATAGTGTGGTTGGTCAGTTTTTTGATGTCCAACTATAAAGATATCAAAATACAGTGACATGCAACTGTGAAGTTAGGTCGTAGATGAGAGCATCACTTACAGCCCGGAGAGTCATCACACTGTTACTCTTCTCATGTATCTCTAATGGAGCTGCCAATCAACCACTTGTACAGGCTTTCATGGCCTTGGAGAAAGACGTTAAACTCAGTACCACCCGGGAATTGAGAGGGGAGAGTGATGTGACAGCCCGTGCATGTGAGAGATGTTATGAAAGAAAGAGTGCCCAGAGAAGAGACAGAAAAAGACACTCTGGGGTGACACAAAATAGAGGGTGAGACAGCAAGTATGCAGAAGAATTAACAGTGTAGATTGATCTATTTGTATTAAGGTTGAAGTTGGATGCACAGCTTGGAATCTCTGGTCAATAAGTCCAAAGGGGATTCTGCATGTGTGGACGCAATAATACGAAAACAGCCCTTCACTCACTCAGTGGACTCATCCCTGCTGTTCACTCTTGCTTGTGGCGACACGGAGACTAAAATAAGCAGATCAAGATGATTCCAGGCCTCTCCACAGTAGATCATATGCCACGCCTGTCAATAATTGAGTTAATGGGCTCAAATCTAACGGGCGGATTTAAGTTAAATTTAGGTTCCAGTCCCCTTTATACCTGTCCTCGGGCATGCAAAATGATTTTGATAGGCACATTTTTTGTTCCACCCACTCGTTCCCGATCTTTGACTTGCAAGGTCCTAAAATGTCAATCTCATCTAAATGATAATTTCAAGTTGGTTTCTTCATGACTGAAAAGTCTATTTACATTAGACCAAAATTCAATGGGTGTGTAAAACATTGATATGCAGTGTTGCAATCATTTTTTTTAGTGTTTTCTAAAAAGCCTGTAAAAGTGTTTCTACTTATCAAACGTTTTTTGCCCACTTTAATCTTCTCTCAGTGATGACGGTTGGTACCGAGGCCTTTGGAGAAAAATGGGACTCTTTGATGCTGTTCTGGTTCTTGAATCTCGCTTTTAGATTGGACTGTTATAGGTGTCTTGTAACAATATTGGCTATTTTCTACTCATCACACAGTGCAAATACTCTAGAAAATGCATTGGAATCATGTGCCTCACAGAGGCCAGCAGTGGGTACTGTCTGCATTTTTCTACATGCACTGTAGTTGAAAAAATTAGGGCAATCAAATGCTTGTATTGATTTTCTGCAGTGGTGTGTTTTCATAGGTCTCACATAGTCGTGGGTCGGCTGCCGCTGTGTTTTGAATTTTTGTTAATAACCGCATACATGATATTTGCATATGTTATTTGCAGAGGAGTGCTGTACTTTTCCTCCTATAGTTGGATGTAATATGCGCTCACTGCTGATTTTATTACATCCCGCGAAGGGGACTTATTGCCATCAGCATTGCAGGTGATCCCACCCACCCCTCTCACAGCCTTTTCAGCCTGCTGCCATCAGGTAGGAGACTGCAGAGTCTGCGGGCCAGAACCAGCAGGCTCAAGGACAGTTCTTTCACCAGGCGGTCAGGAGGCTCAACTCCCTCCCTGCTCTGCCCCCTGCCACAACCCTGAACTCTACCCTCACTCTGCCCTGCCCTCCCCCCAGCAACTGACTACCTATCTCTCCCTCCCCTGTCAACTCAGGGACTGCGCACACGTCACTTCCCCTACGGGATTAAAGAGTGTATAGAGATGTTTACCATCCCTTGTGTTTCGTCTCATACTTTGTGCTCTACTGTCTGATGTACTGCCTGTGTTGTACTGTCTGTGTTGTAGTGCTTGTTGTTCTGCCTGTGTTGTACTGCCTGTTGTACTGTCTGTGTTGTAGTGCCTGTTTACCGTGGGTCAGAGAGGACTGCAATTTCATCTGTGCTGTATGTCATGCATATACGGTACACTTCACAATAAAGCTGACTTTGACTTTGAAATGATTGCTGGATTTTTACACATCTGTTTAGAGGTTGCAGAGAGAAGCACCTCAACAATGGTGTAATTAACATGAACAAGATAAAGAAGAAATTAAAGCAAACATACAGTAGTTGACCAATGGCACGTGGAGAAGCCCTTAAACTTCAGTCAGTCAGTCTTCTTCAGATTACCACCGCTATATCCACTGCAGCGGGTCACGGGGAGCCGGAGCCTATCTCGGTGGCATAGGGCATGAGGCGGGGGACACTCCGGGCACGACGCCAGTGCAACGCGGAGCCACACACAGAGACATACAACCATGCACACACACACTCATTCCTGCGGGCAATTTGGAACGGCCAATCAACCTGAAGCGCATGCTTTTGGTTTGGAGGTGGGAGGAAGCTGGAGAACCCGGAGAAAACCCACGCAGACACAGGGAGAGCATGTGAACTCCGCACAGAGCGGGTCCGTCGTGTTGTGAGTGCTAATCACTGCGCCACCGTGCCGCCGCCCTTAAACTTGTTGGAGTGAATTCAGTGGATAAACAAATAAATTCATCCCAATATGCCAGATATTGCCAATTTGTCTTCTCCATTTGCATCTCAATTAAATGCATCTCTGGTACACTCAGTGTATCTGAAATGCCTTAATGCGCACCCATTTCAGGCGCTAGAGCAGGTTGTCCAATGATTGTAGGATTGGCGATCCGATTCCCCCAATCACCTGTCGGTGTTTCCTTTACTCTCCTTGCCTCCAGTGAGGGAGTTATTGGTGGGTGATTGTTCTGATGGTGGTCGGAGAGGCCGGTGGAGCGGATTGGATGTGACATTTCAATCAGTCCACCCCAGGGCAGCTCTTGCTACACATGGTTTACCATCACCAAGTATGAATGATGAGTGAATTAATAATGGAACCACTGTGAAGCTCTTTGAGTCTCGACAATAAAACGCTATATAAATCAAGTCCAATATTATTATTACCCATGCATATCAGAATTGGTTGATCTAGTAACGCTGGGAACCACAATTCATTACATCCCATGAAGCGGTGAGTATTGTAATTGTCAGTATGTGTGTGTTTGTCCATCCATCCGTCCATCTGTCCGTTCGTCCACCAAATATCTTTACAACCATTGCAGATAGAAAGATGAAAGAAAAAGCAAAGGGGGCGGCAAAGGGGGTGAAAATGAGATGATGATCTTGACCTTGAGAAAACTAGGTCAAGGTCAAAAGTACACTTTTGTACTCATCGCGGATCTTTTGGAAGGCAGTCACGTGATACTGTACGCAAATTCTATTGGCTGACGGCATCTGGAAGTGCGTTACGTTCTGTGAGTCTCGGACTTCCGTGAGACACAAAAGTGCTTTAAACAGTCAATAAGAGTTTGGGAAAAGGTAATACAGATAGAAGGTGGTTTAATATCAGTATGGGGAGGGTTCATAAACGTATAAAATTACCGTAAATAATAAGCTAAATAGTTAATCGCTCTATCGTGAAATTAGTTAATCGCGTGTGGTTCCTGGAACCGTTTAACCACGAGGAACAACGGCGTACTGTATACCTTTTTAGGTACACATCTCTGAAACCTGAAGAGATATAATCAAGAAACAAAAAGCAATATTTTCAGGAAGCCAGAGCCACAAAAATGTGTAGGTCAGGGTAAAATGTTGAATTCAGGGGTGTCGCAGGATGTTGCAGTCTCTGACTGCCTTGTGATATTTTGTTCCACATCCTGGAGCATTTCCTGGTAGTGTGGCGGAGAACAGGCCATATTATTGATACTTCTATGGATAACCTTCGTCAGCATATACAGTAGTTGCCCCCATTTATTGACTTCTCAGTCAAATCCAAAAACTGATGAGTCTGGACCCCTAGACACATAATGATGTATTTCCTGAGCCCTTTGCAGACCTCAAGCATTCCACTTGTTTTCTACTAAATGAGCTTATGTACAAATTGGGGTGTCTGTAATGTGGAAGGTAATCTTATGTTCTCTCTCCTGAGGACATTGTTTATATCTCAGTCCACCACTAACATCCCATGTATTTAGTTCTTTCACTTTGCATTGGTATGTACACACACACACACACACACACACACACACACACACACACACACACACACACACACACACACACACACACACACACACACACACACACACACATACACACACACACACACACACACACACACACACACACACACACACACACACACACACACAGACACACACACACACACACACACACACACACACACACACACACACACACACACACACACACACACACACACACACACACACACACACACACACACACAAACAAGGGGCCTGCACTGCAGGCATGCAGATAATCGGAGGTAGAGCAGCAGGCAGTTCTCACATTGGCACACCACAAGCAACTTGTAAGGGGATAGTGCCTTGCTCAGGGGCACTTTGGTAGTGCTCGGGAGGTGAACTGGCACCTCTCCACTGCCAGTTTACAATCCAAATATTCAGGTACATACGGGTCTTGAGCCAGCGACCCTCCACTACCCAGACCAAGACTCAGTGGAATGAACTACAGCTGCCCCGAGAGACTTTAGAGACAGACTTAAGAGACTTTATAGAATTTGTAGACTTTGTAATAAAAGTCAATATCAGCACTTACTGAGGAATGATAACTATTGTTAAAACAGTAGATCATACCCTTAATTTTCATTGGAATTTGAACATTTGATATTGTTTTTTTAAGACTTGTGGTATGTGATACTCTTCTGTATTTCTGTGTCCAGGTGAGTGTGATTATATTCATCGGTGCAGTAATTACAACATGACCATTTAATGTGTATGGGAAGGCGCACAAGAATACAAACACAAAAAAAACTGCACAGCACATGTTTTATTCAGCTGAATGTCACAGATATCCCTGAGACAATGTGGAAAATTTCCCATGACAGTACTGGAAATATAATAGGCCACACTGATCTGAGCTCTTTATTTTATTAGTTACCACAGTCCCTACCTTAGGGAACTGGATTAGTGCTTTGATCTGTATTCACTGATGCAGTCATTATGTTCAGTGTTAGCAAGAACTGGCTCAAGTGTACAGGTCCTTCTCAAAAAATTAGCATATTGTGATAAAGTTCATTATTTTCTGTAATGTACTGATAAACATTACACTTTCATATATTTTAGATTCATTACACACAACTGAAGTAGTTCAAGCCTTGTATTGTTTTAATATTGGTGATTTGGGCAAAAAAATAAAGAAAAACCAAAAATACCTATCTCAAAAAATTAGCATATTTCATCTGACCAATAAAAAAAAGGGTTTTTAATACAAAAAAAGTCAACCTTCAAATAATTATGTTGAATTATGCACTCAATACTTGGTCGGGAATCCTTTTGTAGAAATAATTGCTTCAATGCGACGTGGCATGGAGGCAATCAGCCTGTGGCACTGCTGAGGTGTTATAGAGGCCCAGGATGTTTCGATAGCGGCCTTAAGCTCATCCACAGTGTTGGGTCTGGTGTCTCTCAACTTCCTCTTCACAATATTCCACAGATTCTCTGTGGGGTTCAGGTCAGGAGAGTTGGCAGGACAATTGAGCACAGTAATACCATGGTCAATAAACCATTTACCGGTCGTTTTGGCACTGTGAGCAGGTGCCAGGTCGTGCTGAAAAATGAAATCTTCATCTCCATTAAGCTTTTCAGCAGAAAAGCATTGCTGGAAGCATGAAGTGCTCCAAAATCTCCTGATAGCTGGCTGCATTGACCCTGCCCTTGATAAAACACAGTGGACCAACACCAGCAGCTGACATGACCCCCAGACCATCACTGACTGTGGGTACTGGGTACTTGACACTGGACTTCAGGCATTTTGGCATGTCCTCCTCCCCAGTCTTTCTCCAGGATCTGGCACCTTGATTTTCGAATGACACGCAAAATTTGCTTTCATCCAAAAAAGTACTTTGGCCCACTGAGCAACAGTCCAGTGCTGCTTCTCTGTAGCCCAGGTCAGGCACTTTTGCCGCTGTTTCTGGTTCAAAAGTGGCTTGACCTGGGGAATGCGGCACCTGTAGCCCATTTCCTGCACACGCCTGTGCACGTTGGCTGTGGATGTTTCTACTCCAGACTCAGTCCACTGCCTCTGTAGGCCCCCCAAGGTCTGGAATCGGCCCTTCTCCACAATCTTTCTCAGGGTCCGGTCACCTCCTCTGGTTGTGCAGCGTTGTCTGCCACACTTTTTCCTTCCCACAGACTTCCCACTGAGGTGCCTCGATGTAGCACTCTGGGAACAGCCTATTGGCTCAGAAATTTCTTTCTGTGTCTTACCCTCTTGCGTGAGGGTGTCAATGATGGCCTTCTGGACAGCAGTCAGGTCGGCAGTCTTACCCATGATTGTGGGTTTGAGTAATGAACCAGGCTGGGAGTTTTTAAAAGCCTCAGGAATTGTTTGCAGGTGTTTACAGTTAATTCTTGACAGATAATGAGGTTAATAGCTCCTTTAGGGTACCTTTTCATGATATGCTAATTTTTTTAGATAGGGATTTTTGGTTTTTCTTTATATTTTTGGCGAAATCATCAACATTAAAACAATAAAAGGCTTAAACTACTTCATTTGTGTGTAACGAAACGAAAATATATGAGTCTAATGTCTAGTCTAATGTTTATCATTATCATCTAATGTCTATCAGTACATTACAGAAAATAATGAACTTTATCACAATATGCTAATTTTTTGAGAAGGACCTGTACAACCTATATTTCTCTGGTGATGCCAAATGAATGCTTATACCTGCTAAATTTTAAAACATAAGACACATTTTGCAATGCTGTAATAATAATATGCTCCATTGTATATCTGAGAAATCCAAGTGACATTTGGTGAAGTGCATATCTCACCCAAAGGTGGACATGTCCACCTCTGATCTACTTTATTTATGTTCACAGGACACCAAGTGAATGAAACACATTATTCCTGGACCACTCGCCTAATTTTCTGGCTGCATTATCTTTAAGAAGCAATTGTTATTGCTTTCATGATGTGAAAGGTGAATTATGGATCAATTCTGAAACACCAAGATGGTTGCCGATGACAACAAAGCTACGTCCACAGTTGCTTTGCTGTAACCCAAGAACAAATAGAGTAGTCAAACACACAAGCTCCTCTGATAATCTAAAAAACGCAACAACTCACATATCACATAACAGATGTAATTCACATGGAAATATAAAAATATTAATGTATAATAAAGTTCAATTTACAAAGTACAGTATAACTGGCTAAATATTTACAAGGGAATCTGTGAGGTGTGATAACGATGCAGTTCTGGGTTTTGTAACCACATGCAAACTCAAAAGGCAATCAAAACAAAAATCCAGTTCATTGGCTTTAGTGTTCTAATCCAACATACAGACAGTCAATACAGAAGAGGACTCTGTAAAGGCAAACAATATCCTCACATCTAGAACAGGTGACCATTGTGGGGCGTTGGTGGTAAATCCGGCAATCCAAAACGCAGGCAAGTAAGGAGTAAAGAACAGTTAAAATAAAGCATGAAACAGCAAAGAAATGAGGAAATGAAATTGTGAAATGAAGCAGGAACAAACAAAAACTAAAAAATAGACATGATGCTAAAGAAATGAAGCCAACATAGGCAGAGCTATAGTTTACTGCAGACAGCAGGAGTCACATGTTTAATTTTTTTTTTATAGTGGTATGGCATTCAACATCTCTGTCAGGCTCTGCAGTTTCACTTTCCCTTCTTCCTTATATTTCCTTTGTGTTTCCTTTTTTCCCCCATATTCCTGTCTGTCTCTCCTGTCTGTCTGTACATGATGTGCGTGTCTTTTGACGGGGTGGTCCATTCTCTAGGTCACTCCCGCCTTCTCCTCTCCTGTTCACCTGGATGCAATCATCTCATCAGCTAAACCCAATCTTCACAGCACTTAAGCCCTGATATCCGCCGAATCGTCTGTAAAACTTAGTGATCCATGCAGCTCCTCTCAGCCTGCAGAGATGTTTGCGCTCTCTGAGTTGTTTGCTCAAGTTTGTGAGATTACCACCTGCCTGCCTGCTCTCAGCCAAGTCATCTTCATTTATCATTCCTTTGTACTTGGTATTATTCTGCCAGATGTCAGTAAACGTTTGTCTAATCTTTTCATCCGTCTCTGCATCTTGCATTTTTTGAGGTGTCATCATTCAGACAGAAGCTGTAATAAATCAGCTGTGCAGTACACAATCACCTCCAGAAATGAGAACAATATTACTGTATACAGAGAATTTGGCAACCACATATTTTCACAAGAGTTGGTGGAGAAACACACAGCTCCAATTGTTTTCCAAATGCTAATGATGCTCCGTGTATGAAACAACATTACAAGGACAAAAGGTCAGCTAGAAATCTGAAGATTATTTCTCTTCTTCATGATTTGAGAATGAGTCATTCAATGGTCCTTTTTTATGAGTCTCTGGAACAATCATAGTGCAGAATAGGAGCTGTGTTTTTCAGCTTTTGGATTAATATTGCAGACAACACCAATCATATCAGTTGGGTCTTAAAAACTACTTTGCAATATATATATCTTAATTTGTCACAGCCAGATATACCTGAAACCAGTTTTGTGTACATGTTATTGTAATGGATCATTCATGTGTGTTTCTCTGGGTAATTGTGCGTGCTCCCAGTGCAGAATTGTCTTCTTTTTTTTTCTTTTCTGTAATTATATGTGGGGAGATTTTATTGTGGAGGCACAGACAGACAAATAAAAGCCTTGCCAATCCCAATCTACATACACACACAGAAACACATTTTGTACATGCAGATGACTGATGGCCCTGGGCCTCCCTCTGTAAATGACAAGTGCCATCCATAACAGGCAGGCAGGGACTGGTAAAGTGATTATGTCTATAACACACGGTGTTCTGGTAAACACAGCTGGCACCGCGTCTGTCACGCTAGACATGACGGCAGATTGCTCAGTCCATGTAAAATTGCCAAGTGTGTTTTAGAGTTGTCTTGACGGAGGGTTGTCATCATTACAATGGGTGGACAATATCTTTATTTCACCTCACTTAATGTAGAAACGGTGATTGATTGAACTTAAGGATGCCAGAAAGATACCAAGAGGAGGAAGCTGTTGTGAGCATGTCGAACCTAATATGCGCCGCTATCAGATCATAAAATGCATTATAATTCATTATATTTCTGATATGAGCATATAATGATGTTTTTATCTGGCAGTGCACTGTCTTGATTATAATGAATGTGGGGTGATTATCTTATGATAATGTAGTATCTAGAAATAAAAGCGATGTCCCTATCGATGAGAGACAGTAATGAATCTTTATAGTCCCACTCTCAAGGAAAAAAACAGGTGATTAATATATTTTGCTTCAATGAACCTTTCGTCTGGGTTTAAACTCTGTCCAATTTGCTGTTCACATTTATAATTGATATTAATGAGTCACAATTTCATGTTAAACATACTGTACTGTACTTAAAAATTCTATAAGACATTAAATGTGGTGTATGTGCATACTAAATCCATATCCCAATTCACATGGTAGGTTCTCTTTGCACACGTAATTGATTACAGTTGATGACCAATCAACAATCAATCTTCCAATATGTCACCCACAGGACATCAGTCATGTGATAACCGTTACTGCCACAGAGAGAATGTCACAACTATTTCCATATATTTCTTATATTTTTATTTTGTTATTAATTTAACTGAGATGCTTCTTTATTTTCTGTTTGCATTACATTGTGGAAAGAAAAAGTGCACATCTCCTGCAGATCCAAAATATATATTTTTTAAATGTGTAATGATTATTTTGAAAGCCAAATTTGCTTGCAATTTTTTGGTGTGAACATATTACCTTCTCAAAACCTGTTTGGTGTTAGTGCACAGTGGGTAACTGGACGTACACATTCTTTAAAGGAAGACATCTTAATGTCAGTGTACAGGTTTTAAAAAAAGGAAAAACTGCAAATTAATTACATTAATCATTTCACTAATATTCTACATGCTGGTCTACTATAGCTTTTAATGGAAAGTACATCACTGATAATGATGTTTCAGGACCATTCACTGTCTTTTCTTTGTGTGAAAGACAAAATTGCTCTGAGAAAGGTCAATTCCCAGGATAGCACAGCCCAGCATCAGCCTGAGCAGAGGTCCAGTGAGCTGGAATAAATGAAACTATCCATAAGGGTGTGTTAGCTGGACAGAATGAAAAAAAGATGAGTCTGTGACATGGTGAACACAATAATGCTTGTTTTTTTTCTTTCAACTTACAGTAACAGCCATTGGAAAACAACTTACGCACTAATTTAAAGAAATTTGTGTCAGCTCTGCAACATATCTTTAACAATTACAGTAAGCGTTTAATTTAAGGTTATCGTCCTAATGGATAAGCATATTCTGACTAATTGTGTATTCACTAATCATATTTATCCTCTCACAGTTTGTTTCCTCTTTTTAGGGATCTATTGTAAAACCTGGTGCAGATGTATCCATCAATCCATTGATTTGAGCAACACATGATTAATTAAAATATTGAAATAGTAGTTACTTGTACTTGTGGGTTAACATAAAAACATTGATGGTTTGAGAATAAAAAATTGGATGACAAATGTGTTTTTTTATGGATCAGGATATTTTTACCAAACACCACCTCATATTATTTTGGACAGATATTTCTCTTTATAGTGGGGCTATATTCATTTTATTTGTCAGATAATGAGGGTATTGCTTTACCTGTTTGTTGTATTCAGATGAGGTTAGCATGTCCAAGTGCTTCTGCTGTGCCAACACTGGGTCAACGAGTCTTTGTTATGCTTTCCCCACTTTATCATTTTGAGGGTTCAATTTCAATACGTGGGTCGGATCCTGAGCCAGCTGAACTTTCAGCTCTATTGTGTTTGCAGGACTGTTTTAATGTCCAACTACTTTTACAGTGCTGAAGCACCAATAAACCTATTGTCAGAGAGAGTAACTGATTACCGTCTATGATGAATCTTTATTGCAGCAATCATGTTACAAGCATTGTTAAAGATTATACTTCAGATTTGTGACACTTGAAAGTGAAATGACAGCTTACTGCATCACTGCAATGTGAGCACACAACTTTGTTTTATTTTCTAAATTTTCATCTAGATGCCTTTTAAAAGTAGAAAATACCATTCAACACATCAGAGGGTATCTACTCAGTCTTCTTTGATGGAATGGCATGAAAAAACTAGAGTCAAACTTATATATTGCTCTTGGGATGTATATTAACTTTTTTCTTACAAATAAAATAAATATTTTTAATATTTTGATTGTAAACATGGTATTGCTTTGGAGTTATCAGAGGACAAGAACATAATTCAATCAGGAATGATGAGTGAATGAAGTAGATAATTGATTATTGCATCAGACAATATAAGATAATCAATCTGTCAGAAAGTATTTGCCACTTAGACTCTTCAGATTGAATGGGCAGCATGATGGCCCCTCCCCCGATGGAGCCCAGACACTGGTGGTGTTGAGGCTGATGTCAATGACAAAGTCGATGAGTCTGTGAAGATTAGTTGATGATTGGAGGACATACATAACAGCAAGAAACAGAGCATCATTTCTAAAAAGAGAGATGATAGGCTAACAACAAAGGTGTGTCACTGTTCTATTGGATCGATGTGATCAGCTGATAACAACAGCTGACATTGTCTAATAGCACCAAACATCATAGCAGGAAGTTAAGGCCCAGTCCCCACTCCCCATCTTCACCCTAGAGCTTGAACCTACTCCTCCTTTATTCCACATCCCTGTAGGGTAATGCGTTCCCAGTTCCTTAGGGGATTAAGGGGTAGTGGTCATCTTGCCATCCAGACGGGCCTCCAAAGAAAGTATTTTCAGATGCAGACTAAAAAAATAGACTAAATACAGACAAAAATCTTAATATTAATAGTTGTGACACATGTGTAATAAAAATCACTATTTACGTTCTATTCATTCACAATATTCTTAAGCAGAAAATAAATCTGCTGTCAAACTGCCATGGGAAAGAATGACCTGACTGTTGTGTTACCAGCACATGAACGTCTTCAATATTTAAGTTAACCAGAACCAGACTTAACTTATCACGTGAGGAGTGGTGTTTCATTAATTACATAAACAATTTCAAAATTTCGGAATAAAAAAAAAAAAGTAAAAAAAAAGAGAAAAGGAGCACTTGAATATGAGTGTTATTGTTAACAAGAGAAATAGGGACTGGGTCTTAAACCGAGCATTAGTGACATGTTACAGTAACAGGAAGGAACCTAAGATAAACTTTCCAAAATACGAGAAGGAACAAAGTAACTGACCTAACAAGAACTTCATACAGTGAGTGGCTGGACTCTGTTTATGACAATAATGTTTGCTTCTTTCCGCCAGCAATTCATCATCTAATTAAAGGTGGCATCTCATCTTTCACATTGGATCCAGTGTCTGATCATCACGCTTCAGTGTCATTTCGCCCCTCTGCCACTTTCCCCACCACTGTTTTCATCACCATTATTTCTTCAAGTGCTCTAGGGTTCACATTCCATGTACTGTGTGAGATTTAATTAGAACATTCCCGGGATCACACATGTGACACACGTGCCCTATGTGTGTCCGCATCAGCAAGATCCTGTACAGTATAAACAGTAGATCAGCTAAATAGCAGCATGAAGTCAAGAGTGTCAGGGAAAAAACTAATCATACATATTGTTCGTTTAAATAGAATTACTGTATTTACATTTCTAGGGAAAAAATACTTGAGTTGAAACATCAGATTTAATATTCTGCGTTTTCCTGATGTGTTTGCCTTGCATTGCTTTAAACCTGCCAGTAATGATAAACCAATTTGACATAAATTCCTGTCCTAAATAGTTATATCCTGGAAAAGGAGGGTCCGGCCGATTGTCGAGCCTCAGATTGAGGAGGAACAATGTAGGTTCCGTCCTGGTCGTGGAACAACGGACCAGCTTTTTACTCTCACAGGGATCCTAGAGGGGCCTTGGGAGTATGCCCATCCAGTCTACATGTGTTTTGTAGACTTGGAGAAGGCGTACAACCGAGTCCCCAGGGATATACTGTGGGAAGTACTGCGGGAGTATGGGGCGAGGGGGCCTCTCCTCAGGGCCATCCAATCCCTGTATGCCCAAAGCGAGAGCTGCGTTCGGGTTCTCGGCAGTAAGTCGAACTTGTTCCGAGTAGCTGTTGGCCTTCGCCAGGGCTGCGCTTTATCACCAATTCTGTTCATGATTTTCATGGACAGGATATCGAGGTGTAGTCACAGTGAGGAGGGGTTACAGTTTGGTGGCCTGAGGATTGCATCGCTGCTATTTGCAGATGATGTGGTCCTGTTTGCGTCATCAGCCTGTGACCTGCAGCGCTCACTGGTCCGGTTTGCAGCCGAGTGTGAAGCGGCGGGGATGAGGATCAGCACCTCCAAATCTGAGGCCATGGTCCTCAGCAGGAAACCGGTGGACTGCCTTCTCCGAGTGGGGGATGAGGTCCTTCCACAAGTGAAGGAGTTTAAGTATCTTGGGGTCCTGTTCACTAGTGAGGGAACAATGGAGCGTGAGATTGGACGGAGAATTGGGGCAGCAGGAGCGGTATTGCAGTCGCTTTACCGCACTGTTGTCACAAAGAGTGAGCTAAGCTGAGAGGCAAAGCTCTCCATCTACCGTTCAATCTTCGTTCCTACCCTCACCTATGGTCATGAGTAATGGGTCATGACCGAAAGAACGAGATCGCGGATACAAGCGGCTGAAATGGGCTTTAAGGTGAGAAACACTGCTGTTTGCGAGGGGCTCAGAGTAGAGCCGCTGCTCCTTCGCGTGGAAAGGAGTCAGTTGAGGTGGTTTGGGCATCTGGTGCGGATGCCTCTGGGACACCTCCCTAGGGAGGTGTTTCCAGCACGTCCAGCTGGGAGGAGACCTCGGAGCAGACCCAGGACCAGGTGGAGGGATTATATCTCAACACTGGCCTGGGAACACCTTGGGATCCCCCAGTCAGAGCTGGTGGATGTGGCTGGGGAAAGGGAAGTTTGGGGCTCCCTGTTGAAGCTGCTGCCCCCGCGACCAGACTACAGATAAGCGGTGGAAGATGGATGGATGGATGGAGTTATATCCTGCATGTACCGTCTTCATATTGTGTTTATTGCATTTAACTGGAAAGGCTAATACGAGTGAGGTACCGTAACTACTTTTTCAATGATGATAATATATTTTTATGAGAAAACTAATTCTATTACAAAATTCCACTAACAAAATAAAACAGTACTTGGAAAAAAATCAGTTCTTTTCATTCATGCAATCTTTCTCTTGCCATTGAAGGAATTCAACGCATTCAGCTTCGCGAACAAAGCTAACAGTAGTAAAACCTGGAGCTACGTGAATTCTACTGGAGTTTTAATTGTCTAAAAACACTATTAAGGATGGTATGAATTAATTGTGACTACTGTGGGTATTGATATCAGTAATATGACTAATTAAATATATAGTAACACGATAGAATTAATTTATCATTGCAATTAGGCACATTCAGGTTAGTGCTTTTTTAAAAAAATTAATGTTTATTATAACCTTGAACAGAAGTTAAATCCCTTATGTTTTATAGATACAGAACAACAGACAACTGTAGTGTTCACTTTAGTTTTACTCTGAATGCATGTTTTCACTCAAGAACAAATACTCAAATTGTCACAGTGCATTGTAAATTTTCACCAGCTACACATTTTATCAAAGGATCTTCATTCACTGCATGAACAGTATTAGATTTTCTCCTGCTAAGGCCTGTTCTGTGTCAGCACCAAAGGCCAAATTGTCCTGACTGCCTACTATGACATGAAGGACTGCAGACCATTCCCCCACATTCATGGCTTTTATCTTGAGCTGCTGCCATGCCAACGTAAGTTAGGCTCCCTCTGTCATTATCATCAAGATGCCTTATGAAAACAAAATATTGGTAAACTGTCATTTTAGAGCACATAATGACAATTTTATTGGGATTGAAGTTTGTTTCTTCACATCTAAATGAACGTTGTATGACCTGTATCCAGAGATTACCTGATGGAATTAGGCTACTTTGTGTGACCCTGAGTGGGAGTTATTGTGTGGATGGTGACATTTAAGTTAATTTCCCTGAAGAGACTGGGATATTATTTGGAGGAGTCTCTCCTACTATCTCTTGCATTTCATAGATGCCTGTGTTGTGTTTTGGGGTTTCTGTGGAGATGCCACAGTCAAGGGAATCTTGATAAATGTTTGTCATTGCAAGGGATTGCTTCTACTCCAAATGATAAAAACTGTAAGTCTAAGATGCTAATTAGAAAAGGTGCTTCTTCTTTTAAAAAGCAAACACAAGCTTTTGTATAATTGTAAAGAATAAAAGAAAATGTAATAACCAAAGTCGCTGGACATATATTACTACTAGCATCCACCATTAAAAAATAAAATCAAGAGTGAAGAAGGCAGTCTCAAAAGAAATGTCTGAGGAGACTCAACTTTTTACGTCTTCACTAATGTACCTGAATCTACCACTTCTTGTTCATAGAGACAGGAGAGGACAAACTTGGATTATGTTCACCTTGAACAGTGGGAGAGAGCTGCTTTCATGCTGATTATGTCCTCATCCCTTTCATTATGCATCAAATGTGGTGTTCTTTGAGCATTTTGATTATTTGTAGTGAGACAACTGCTTCAGTTTATTTACACGGTCATTGAAATGCAACACAGTGTACACACTTTCACTCAATCACATCAATTTGCACATCTCATAAAATTATTGGCTGTGATGATGTTGTTTCCTAAGCCATAAAAGCTTTCAGCCCCTATTTTGGCTTAAATTAATGTAGTTTAAACGCGGAATGCACTTATTCCATGTAAACATAGACCCTTAAACTCTTGTGTGCATTCGGATTAAGGAGCAATACCTTTTCGCTATCTAGCTTCATCAGGGGTGTCTGAAAACATATTTCTGCCGTTGCTGACAGAACATTAATGTTTTAAAAAAATCAAACCAAAATATCAAACATTCCTAAAATGTGTCTATTTTCTCCATATCGTTAATCTGCAACTTCAGTTTATGGTAATTAATTTCTGAGAATCACTAGCTACAAAAATATTGCTGAGAGACCTTTCAGATGAACGGGACAAGGTGGTGTTAATTTTAAATGTGGCAATGCATGTGCAGACCTTCTTGTCCTGGATTACAAGCATAGAAACGGGAGCAGAACACCATGGATTGTTGCAACAGAGGGATGTCCACTGGCTGCTACTGGAGAGGGTTTGTGGCCAACTGTATGGTTTAAAATAAGTAAGAACTAAGAGCCAAAGGAATTTATTACAGATGCCTAAAGTTCTTTGTAATGACCTTAACAGTTATCTACAAGGCAATAAATAAATGTAATTCGTTATTCACTTGAGATACTTAAATTGTTGATCCTTGTAGTCCAGGTGCGCTGGAAAGCTCAAAAGACCTTTTTTACTGACAGTTTGCCTTGCTGCATTCTGCTTGCTGAGTCAGGTTTGACAAGTTGAGTTTGTTACCAATCTCCATGTGACGTCTTAACTGCCAGCCACTTGGAAACTGCTGAGAATACAAGAAAAGCTGCATCCCTTAGCGAGACATGTCACCCACAGAACTCTAAGATCCATGGTTTTCCAATGGGACCTACCAAAATAAATGAATGAATGAATGAATGAAGGACTGACTCATTTGCATACTCAAAATATTAAGTAATATCTGACTGGGAGTAATTCAGTGCCTGCACATGGGTGAATAGAAATTAGTTGACCATTTTGTTTCTTCTGTGTTGCCTGGTAATTGCTGCTTTTTTTTGCGCATCTCATAGTATTTTTTAAATGTGTCATCATGATCTTAACTTACCTTTAATAACTGATTCCTATTAAAGTTTTTGTGCAAGACAAACAAAAATGGAATGCTTATTGTATTTTTTTTAACAGACAAAAGCGCCACTCCCTTGACATGAATAGAAAAGCCCTTTTTAATAACAATTGTATGTCCTATCATGTGATTCACGTAAAAACTCAGTCTTTACATGAACCAAGAAAACATTAATTCGAATTTTCAACTTCATTATCGTCTCTTTATATTTGTTTGGTTATATTCTCCAGCAGCCAGACTCACGGCTTCCAGACAATAACCCTCAGGGCGAACACATAGCTGCAAACGAGGGCGACGGAGAGTGTAATCAGTACAACACAAAACACCTCTCATAATGAACGCTCTCCCTAAGCTGCTTCTTCACCCTCACTCGCTCGATATATAATAACGAAATGACATCACCACACTATAGCGTGTGTTAATGTAACTGTGAGGAGAGAGTGAGTCAGTGGGGAAGTAAGACCAAGAGATCAAATAACACGCTCTTTAAGTTGCAGACTTCCATTTGGAGGAAAAAGCAAGAACCTGAGTTGCCTCTTCAGATTCCATTTTAGAAGATCGCTGTCTGCACCTCATACCATGTTATTGAAGAATTTCAGTGCTTGGAGCAATCAAGAAAAAAAAAGCTTGCTCTGCCTCTCACTCTTAGTCTAGTGGAAAAACTACAACCGTACTATACTTTTATCAGGAAAAGAACTGCTTTCTACAGAAGTAAAAGAAAACAAGTTGTATGAAAAAGGAGAAACAAAACTGAATGACGTGTAACACAGAACGTTTTTACCGTCACCCCATTTTTATTCTCGATAAACACAATTTTGAAAACATTTATAAACAAGAACATCTAATCATTTGTATACATCCCCAACTCAACCTGATTTCACACATCAATGAAATCAGTACGACCTGTTCTTCACATGACATAACATGCACTCAAACCTCACATTTGTTCACCAACTGTCTGTGTAGGCTCTAAATCATTCAGAATGAGGTAAATCAAAAAGAGCAACAAAAAAACAAAAAAAAAAGGTCAAATGGGCTTGTTTAATGTTGTTTGAAGAAAACAGACTTGCTTTGTAAATGAAGTCAGACATCCAGGAGCTCCATGTTTTTTTAATTTAGTGTACACACGTTATATATCAACTCCACTAACTTCTTAGGGAGCTCATAGTGAGATGTCATTTTAATTTCATTTCAGACTAGACTCTTCCTTCTTAGTACCCTCTGATCTGGAGTGAGTATCAGCTACTGTTACCATGGAAGCACTAACTGTGGTTGGAGACGCCAATTCAAGGAGATAATTAGTATATTAGTCACATGGGGGGGTGTCACATGTCTCCAATGATGGCCTTTGTTTAATGGGCATGAAAATGATTTGTTATAACGTCGAGTGTGTGTGTGTGTGTGTGTGTGTGCGCGCGCGTGTCTGTGTGTGTGTGTGTGTGTGTGTGTGTGTGTGTGTGTGTGTGTGTGTGTGTGTGTGTGTGTGTGTGTGTGTGTGTGTGTGTGTGTGTGAGAAAGACCTTAAATAGCACTCTAAGCACATCTGAGCCATAGCAGTGTCATTTGGCTATGTGGGTAATTAAAAACAATCAGAAGTTGAATTCCCAATACAAAAGTGATTTTTCAGCAGTAGTTCAGTCAAATTGAAATGACATGAAATATTAAGGGTAAAGTCAAGTAACTTGTACGGTGTATTACAACTGAGTGTGTCACAGACCTAAAGAGCAAATCCGTCAAACTTTTTAAAAGATTCAGCCAGAGTCCAGAATCCTAATACAAGGTCTGTTTAATATTAATTACAGTACAATAATACCTTGAGTCGTTGTCTCTTCAGCCAATCGGCTCATTTAATCACCTCATTATAATTTTCAGTTGACTCTTTGTAGAAAGAAAATAATTATGATGTCAGGAGTCATGCCACACCTTCCATGCTTCCGTGAAACTTGGGGTATATTCCAGACTTTAAAAGTTTACTTTTATTTACATTCCTCTAATTTGCTTACAGATAAATTCACCAAATCCAATTTTCATGGAAGCAGAAAATAATGTTTTGCATATATGTTGAGAAAAAGAGATGTCAAGAGAGCACAGATATGAATATTCAATATGGTCTAAAACCAATCTAACATTATTTTTCCTGTAACACAGTTGAGTTGATTATGTACGAGATATCTCATACAGCCCCCAACAGATTCCAATTAAATTGAATTGAGGTCAATTTTAGTGTTAATTAGGTTTTAGGTAAATCTGGATACAGAAGTAATCTTCATTTTATCACACTCCATACACGGTAGCAAAAAATGCTTCATGTGCTACCACGTAATTTATTATTTTTTTAAATATATTTATTTAATTTAAGTTATATGTTATTATTTTTTTTACATTTTCTAGCATTTATTACTGTATTGAACTTTCCTACAGTAATGCACATTCAGGAAATAACTGTTAGTGACTTAATTCAATTTCGGTGACATTTTTTCATTTTCAGGGAGCTGGAGGTTGACCGTCGTGGTTACAATGCTTGTTGTTTTGATACCACGTTTTTTAAGGTACCACTTATATTTAAATGATTAATTATTATTTCTCTCATGATTTTTTTTTAGTTTAAAGGTTTAGGTTTGGCTTGCAACTTTATATTACTTTTTATCTATATCACATGTGTCCTCTGCTTTCTCTGGAGAAACTTCATCCAACTTCTTTTGATGTCCAATAAGATAGCAATACCCAGAAGGGATGAAATTCTCTCCTTATTACGGCCCATTGCTGTAGTATTTTCACAAGTGCCATGCTACTCCAGATTTTAACGGCTCCCTGTTGCTGCTGTACCTTCTCAGGCTGAAGTTTGTATCAAAAATGAGTATCATATTCTTTCACTGATTTGTGCTTCCAAGAGGGAGCTATTACAAGCTTCTATATAGATTAACCTATTTTATTGTGCTTGAAAGTAAAGGCAATCTAGACACATGGTTCTGTCTTCTGCTTGAGGTGGAACTTTTTATTTTCTCTTCGCGTTAAACTTTTCAGTACAGAACTTCATTTTTCTCATCTATTATAATTTTATCCATGATGACCAGAGCCTAAAATCCCATCATAATTCCCTCCTCCCTTCATAATTTCCCAAAATGGAAATTGTATTTAACCAGCATTTCAAGGAGATTACATTTCTGTGTTTTTGATTAACGTCTATAAAGATAAATTACAATAATCAAAACTTAAAAACGCATTATGTTCAAAAATTGTGACATTTTAAAACTCATAGTCAAAAATATAGTCTGGTGGTCCTTGATGATACAAAGCAAAATATTATTATTTAATTATTATTAATTGATTTAATATTAAGGCAACTAAAAATGGCTGACCAATGCTGACACAGAGCTTTTGTGTTTTCTGATTTTATCTGAGTATGAGATGTCAAGAACTTCTGTACCTTATCTATGCTGGAGCTTCTGATGTCAGGCGCAGTTATACAAAGCATTGGAATTAAAGTATGTCTAAAACCAAGAAAATACTGATCTTCTTCTTTGAAGGTGTAATGTTCAATGTTGTTAGTGGGTATGCTCCACAGGTAGGATGTGAGTTGGAGGATAAGGAGAAATTCTGAGAGTAGAGGTAGCAAAGGCCAAGCAAGGGCCTTATGCCTTATGATGACTAGAAGACTAGAAGAGGTGACTGTTGTGGACCAGGATGTAGAAAAGATTAGTCAGGATGAAGTGAGGAGGGCATTGAAGAGGATGAATAGTGGAAAGGCACTCGGTCCTGATGATATACCTATAGAGGTTTGGAAGTGTCTAGGAGAGGTGGCAGTAGAGTTTCTGACTGGGTTGTTCAACAGGATCTTAGATAGTGAGAAGATGCCTGAGGAATGGAGGAGAAGTGTGCTGGTGCCCATTTTTAAGAACAAGGGAGATGTGCGGAATTGTGGGAACTACAGAGGAATAAAGCTGATGAGCCATACAATGAAGTTATGTGAAAGAGTAGTTCAAGCTATACTAAGGGCAGAAGTGAACATTTGTGAGCAGCAGTATGGTTTCATGCCAAAAAAAGTACTACAGATGTAGTATTTGTTTTGAAGATGTTGATAGAGAATTACAGGGAAGGCCAGAGGGAGCTGCATTGTGTTTTTGCAGATCTGGAGAAAGCTGATGACAGGGTGCCCAGAGAGGAACTGTGGTATTGTATCATAGATCAAAATTCAATATACCCTAAGTTTTATTCCACTCAAACTTTCAAATTTTAAATATATTTGAAATGTGCTGTGAAGCTGTTTAATACAAAAACAACTTCAATATGCATAGTTTCCATAGGCTATCACTTGTTTTGTTTCACTGCATATGTCCAACCACACTCACGTTTTCCTACTGAAAATCCAGCTCTATTTTGGAAATTTACCATTTTCTTAAAGGTGCTACAGGGACCAATGAATCAGTTTTACAATGACTTTGACAAGCAAAGCTATAAAGAAATTACAGCTGCTCAACCATCTGTCTGATCTGCTTGGGGTCCTTCCACTGCCTTGTGGTTATGTATTGGGTTTTTTTACATGGTATACGATGGATAACTTAATGATTTGTCAAGCGCTGAAATTTTAAAAATGTGTGTGATGGGTGAATAATACTGATCATGCCATTTGGGATGAAGAGCTCTGCAAATCTGCAAGTCTGAACTAGTGCCTGATCCTCGGGTAGCCATGGCAGTAGCGCCATCTAGTGGCTAACTTGTGTATTGTTATAGCTGTTCTTTATTTGAACGCCTGAGTCTTGACAGCATGCATCCTGTCTATTACAGAAACTTAGACACCTTCTCCAGACGGAATAATATTGAAATTAATCACAAAGCACAAAGCAGTAACAGCCGTTTCCTCTCTACAGCTGCATGTTTTGTTCACGAAGGAATTCAGCATTGCTGGGATAACAGGCAGGCAGAGCTAATTCCTTAAAAGAAAATTGCTTTCAACAGGTTTTTAAGAAAAACCCCAGTTGTTTGAAATTATTTTGAGTTTCGTTAAAGATCCTAATATTTCCATAAAATAAAATCATTGCCATCCACATATGTTTGATGCCATTTGGTGCTATATGTTTGGTGCCAAAAAGATGTCAGTAAATTAGAATAAGAAAAAAATTAGAATGTCTTTACAAATGAGTGAATGTGATTTGAATGAATGAATGAAATTTATTTTGGCTGTTCATATTTCACATTTAAAAATACAAAACATATTTCAATTGTATTAATACTAACCAAAAAAGGACTGGGGTGAAGCAAATTGCTTATATAAGCCCACCCTGGTTAACACAACTTAATTACAACAACAAAATCAACATTCTTTTGGTCTTTAACAACATTCACATAAATTGAATTATTCACCACTATCCATTGACTTCACCTCAGCAAATTTACAAACATTTATAACCATCAATTAAGTCTTTTTTTTTCTTGAATTTAGACATAATTTTTCTCAATTTAATTTCATCTTCCAAATTATTCCAGAGTTTCACTCTTTGTACAGACACACATCTTTGCCTGACATTTGTTCTTGCTTTAACAGACTCAAATTGTAGTAGACCTCGGAGGTTATATGTGCTTTTTTTTAGTTTGTAAAAGGATTAAATGGTTATAGGAATGTCCTTATTTACAATTCGAAATACAGTTTTTAACATATTTAACTTTACAATATCTACAAATTTCAATAGATTTGATTTAATGAAAAGTTCATTGTATGACCATGAAACCGTACTTTATTAATTAGTCTTAATGACCTTTTTTGCAATTTAATGATAGGATCTATATATGTTTTACATGTGTTTCACCAGATTTCACAGTAGTAGGAAAGATATGGAAGCACAAGTGACGAGTACAATATGTGCAGACATTTCTTATTCAATATGTATTTAGGTTTATACAATATACCAAGTGTCTTTGATCATTTATTCCTGATATGCTATATATGTTGCTTCCAGCAGATCTGATGATCTGTGATGTTTTGATTGTTGGCAGGCATTTAGCAACTTTCCATTTGATGTAATAATACAAATCATTTACTGGTTTTGTTTGTATACCAAAATGTAACAATGAATGTAGTTCTGCAAGTTTGGCAGTTTGTGGAAATCACTTCTGCACATCGAAGAATTGCAAAAATAATTATACTGAGAAGAGGTTTCTAATATGGACACCTCCTGGTGTGTGAGAACAAATTCTATCATGGTCTTCTTCTTTGCAGAGATGGGTTCTATTGTTCTTGATTAGTTAAGTAAAATGAAAAGTCAAAGAAACGACTATATTCATTGATATTGAGCCATCTTTACTTTGTTAAGGGGGAAATATGATCATAAAACATTTGAATCCACATTGCATTGATGTTCAAGTTTTAACTGGAGTCCTTAAATGGAATGTGAACAAGCCTTTTCTTTGTTTGATGGACATAAAGACCAGATTGTAGCAATGGAGTCATCTTGGTCCAAATCCTGGATTTTCCATGTGCAACGTTAATAAAGGATCAACTGATAATTTCGTCAGCCAAGGAAAAAATATGTTTAGCAGCATTGTTTTTTGTTTGACTCTAGGGTGTTTTTTTTAAGGCTTAATCAAAATGCTATGAATGGATTTTCCAATGAGGTAGCACTTGGGCCAAAGGTCAATTCTTTAAGTCATGATCTTGATCTTGATCTAGAACCAAAATTTTAGTGAAAAAGTCTTTATCATTGTGGCATAGGAACAGTGTCTTCATATTTGTTTCGAGGTTGTGGGAAATGCTTACAGTGTTTGGAGAAAAATTACACAATGACATTCCCAATGGATCAACCAGATTTGGTGATCCCGAATGTGTGAATTTATAAGGTTTAGAAAATACAGTGTTACAGACTATATGATAATAAATCTACAGTCTAAATCATCTTGCAGCTGAAATCAGTTTTATCTAAAAAAAAATAATGATACCATTGGAATTCAAAAAAGAGGAGGTTTATGGATGTAGTGAAAGAGGACATGAAGGTAGTTGGTGTGAGAGAAAAGGATGCAGAAGACAGGGTTAGATGGAGGACACTGATTCGCTGTGCCGACCCCTGAAGGGAAAAGCTGAAAGGAAAAGAAGAAGAAGATTGGAATTCAAAACTCTTTTGGTAGTTTTTCTGTTCAAGGATGGATGGACATTTGTGTTTCTTCTTTCTAACATCTGATGAAAGGTCATTGAGCACACAGTGACCGATTCACAAAAATGCAAAAAAGACATTTACTTGATTCAGTGATTTATTGACATTTAGGTTTTTCCCAACATGTTTTCTCTTGATACCAGTATTATTCACTGTAAAGTTTCCTTTTCATTTAAATTACACTTATAATGTTTTACTCACATACACATGAATTGTTTCATTTTCTTATTGCAATAAACAAGAGTAGCCAGAATGAGTCGGGTATTGCTACAGTTTGCCTCACAAACTCTTTGTCCCCTCAGACAATGAAATTCAAAAATAACTTAATTGGCAAGACAAAATTACACCGTAGCCTCTCCGCTACTGTTTCTGCTCAAGGAGAGGCTAAGGGCAGAGTAAGGCTAAGGCTAGTAGCCTAAACACAGCTAACATGAAATACCTGCCAAGAAAATAGGAATCTAACATTTATTTCCCACGTGTGAATAATGAGAATGATTCATTGGGAATTACCACAGTATGAACATATCTACGACAATATAAACATATCTGTGGTGCTGCTATTTTGCAGACCCACCAGGGACAAAATTGCAGTATTTTAATTAAGTTACTTGTTGATCAAAGCTGCAGTAGGACTCCAGGAACATTTATCAAGCTTCCTAAACCAAATGCGTGCAGATTTTCATATCCTGTGTTAGGCCGTTTAACAGCTCCAGATTTCTACCTCATATTGTTGGAAGGGGGGAGCAGATCCCAACACACGCTCAAATACATATGGTATACACACCAACAGGAAGGAGAGCACGGATCCTGGAATATCTCACTCAAAAAAATGAGGTTGTGTTAGGGCAAAAAAAGAAAAAAAGAGCACAATGGTGGAAGCTGCCTCAAAGCCAGCTTCTTCTTTAAGTAATGGCGTTGATCATGTTCCTCAGTAATTTCACTTTAACACATTTCTCACACAGAAAAAAAAGTTACTGCAACTCAACAATAAACCTGTTGAACAAATCTAGCTTTAATCCCTTGATATCTGGTATCGCACTCTGTTCCCCAAGCAGAGATTACCATTGTAAAAAGGCCCTTTAATATGAAGGGTCGGTCCCTAAACACAGCCACACCTCCATCTCTCCCTGTCCCAATCCCCGCAAGGGCTTGTGTTTCATATGGAAGAACAGAAAAGTCTGTCAGCTGGCGTGCTCCCAGTTTACACATGACTTCAGACAACATGTCACAACATGTCACAATGATAACAAGTCACTCTGATAAAAATTGCTCATTGCATTGCAATATTCAGACAAAGGTAAGACATTAGAGCTCATTGCTTCTCAATGAAAGGGCACAGTGTACATCTCGTTCAGAAACGGGTGAGTTTCAAGCTGTTGAGCTGCTTAGCTAAGCTTATGTGTCTCCCCGCTGAATTGGCTGGTCTTCCCATCTGTCAGTATGTCTCTGTCAACACTTATACAATACCACCATCCAGTAATGAAACCGTTTTCACACTTCATGGATGCAGTTTTTTTCTAGCTACAAAAATATTTTTATTGTTTTCTATTTTACTCTTTTTTTTAACGTGTGATTTAATTGCAAACCAACAGTCCAAACAAAACAAAGTGCTCACCAGTCTTTGTAAAAGAAAACAAATCATGGTGCATTTCATGGCTTTCAGTTGTAAGACAGGAAGTATCAATAGATGCTTTGAGCTGGGTGTCTCGGCTCCTGCTCTGGGTGGCATGACTGGGCTTCTGGTTGGGTTGTCAGTCAAGCTCAAGATCATTTCTTTCAGAATGCTTTTGGTTTTCATCCGCCTCTCTATAATGTCCCCTTCCAGCACTATGGCTGCCAGCCTTGATGTACCCTCTAAACCCATGTGAATCTTTGGAGAGATGTGGCAGATGCAGAGGAGGAGGAGGAGGTTTGGGGTAGGAATGGTATAGAGTTCAACCCGATGATACACAAACCTGACCTTGCTTATTGCGAGGCTGCATGCAGAAACTACGTAAATACATAGGTACACATTGGATCAGTCCTAAAGTAGTACCTTTTCAAACACATATTGAGGCAGTCTGCGAGTGAGGATCAAAGAAATGTGACAATCTTAACCCTAACCTTCTTTGTGAAGACTCAATATCAAATACATTTTAACGATGCTCTCTCTGGTCCAACATTTGTCAATGATGTAAGAGAAACAACGGATTTGTCATATCATCATGTGGATCATGTATCAAATATACAATACTGTGTAAACCAATGTGTGAATTCTGCTTGCTTTTCCCATCCTCTCTCGCCTTTAGTGTGGCCATTTTCTGATGGTAATCGAGTTTGACAGATGTGCCTCGTAGCGATTTTTGTCGGTACAGCCTATTTTAAAACATAGATTTGTTTGGGCCTGCATGCTGCCTAGGGTCAATCCATCCAGTGGCCCGTACCAAGCCTCTCACCTCATCCTCTCAGGGAATGACAGGGGGAGTGCAATCCCTTCATCACTTTTCTGCTCTTGTGACCTTCCCAACTAGACAAGTTCAGATGTGGCTACCGCTTGCCTGTCACCCAGAGCTGTGTCGTTTCTCATGAGGGCCTCTTGTAACAAACTGGAGAGTGTTTGGCCTCTGGAGCAGTGAGAGGCCTGCAGTACCGTGGAGACTAGCGCTGCTACTCGTGGTGTTTGTACCAATGGAAGCAGCTAAACTACTGATGCAACATTTTTGTTCAGTTGAAGTACAAACAATGAGATGAATACATGGAGCAGTGGTGACAGGAGGAATCCAGTCTGACCCAGAATACCTTTATATGTAGTTTCATGTTTTGAGAAAAGTGCATGGGAAAGGGGAGGGGGGAGGGGGTCAGGGATGCATAATGGAAACCTCTCCTGTCCTCATTTCATCTGCAGATCTCTCAGAAGAAGATATTTCCTTAAACTCTTTTCTGCTGCTCCTTGCCCTTGCTTTTTTTTTTGTCAATGTTTGATAATTGAATTATTTTTACCCCCCTATCATTTACTTGTTGTTGATTATGTTTGTATCTTCACAGTGTGCTTTTGGAGTGGCTGTTCCTGACTGGCCAAAGTCAGAGCGTGTTGCGTCAGTACGGTGAGAAGAGGATTGGCCCATGAGTGGTGCGAATGGGTCCAGGAGCGGGTCTTAGAATGGCGTGACTGAGAGGGGGGCCTTGCAATAGGTGATGGTGTGGGTGGGGTGTGGGAGCTGCTGCACGGAGAGCCAGTGGATTGGAGGATGCTGCTGCAGCCATCGCCGCGGCGACAGCCAAGGGGTTGGGCAGGAGTCCTGCACCCAAAACTTTGGTGAGATCCTTGGAGAAGTTCATTGAGGACTAAAAATCAAAGAAGGTCCATAAAGAGGAACAGACAAGACAGAGAAGGTAGAAAGTGGTAAAAATGATTACTTCCAGAAGGTCAACACATGCAGAGGAAACAAATATCATGTTTCAGATGGTTTCAATTCAGTTGAGTTAATATTTTCAGGAAGAATAAAGTGCTCATATCAACATGCTGTAACTAATTCAAGGCCTCCTGCTCTCCATTATCAGTGTCTGATCAGTGGATAACAAGTTTTCTATCTGTGTCACAGGAAATTCAACAAGTGGAAAAATGAAGTCTATAATGTTACCGTCAGATCAGCTCCCCTGTGCTTCTTGTGCCGGCTGAGGAGAGGGTTAGGCTTGCCCGCCATGCCATCCCGGTGCCTTCGACTTGATATGTGCTGAAATGTAATGAGAGTCATTCAACTATTTCTGAAGTGAAAACTTTTTAATAGTATCGTTTAAAAAAATGCAGTGATTTAAAATAAACATGAATTCTCTACAGTGTTATGGCTGATTATAAATGAGACTTTCAATGAGCTGTAATGAGAGAGAATCTGGATCATGTTTTTAATAATTATTGGAATCTTAAAATGCTTCAAAGACTTAACTCCAAACAGCCAGTAAATTTACCCGTGTTTTATTTTTAAAACGTAAATCTATCAACTCCAGTTGGTTCATAATATTTTCAGATGAAATGCATTTGGCCACCTGTTTAAGTTGCAGTTCAGAGTTGACCCGCACGTTGCAGATCTCACAGTGGAAGGTTCGCTCCTGAGTGTTGGGGTCCACGGGCCCCCCTCCCTGCTCTCCACTGGGCTTGGGGCCAAGGCGAGGATACGCCTTAATGGGGCCTAGCCCACTTCGTGCCTCCAGAATAGTTTTGTGTTTGGTACCTGCAGGCAGGAGGAATGCAAATACACACACACACACACACACACACACACACACACACACACACACACACACACACACACACACACACACACGCAAAAGAAAAAAACACACGTTACTGTACTTATCCCATTAAGCGTGAAGAAAGCACATATTTAGATGCGAATAGAAGAGAACAAATAAAATGTTGTGGAGATTCATCTCTGTGACGTACGACTCATGCAGCCGACATCTCTTTGAAGCAAAATGAAACTGTACAGGACTCCTCTGCTAATCATAGAATTACAGAAGAACAATAACAGTGACAGATATCTGGGCATAGATGAAAAGAAAATGTACCGCTTCATTTTTCCATGACTTATCACACATGCACAACATACATTGCGTGACACCCTATGAGAATGTAATCTACGTTTTTACCACACGAGGGCTGCAGTCAGACGGCTGTGCAGCTGAGGATCAAAAAGGTGAACTCAAACCTTTCTCTCATATCAACATCGTACTAAATATTTTGTTTATTAATCTGAACACAAGATTGTACTGTTCGCGCCTCACTAATTTATATCACAGTATTCGCTATAATCAATGGAAGCAATGCATCATTGAACACAAGCTGTCGGCAACAACATTTCAACAATATTTTTTGAGAGTCTGGAGATTTATGGCTGTGTTGTTATGAAAAGCAGGTTTTTCTGAAGCAAGGAGATATTTATGTGATGCATAATTTTAAGGACTGTTGCCCGGTCATACTAAAAAAAAAGAGTGAGACAACTAAACACTGATTCTGAATCAGTCCCATGCTGTAAAACTCTTGATACAATCACATTCCCGGTTAAACATGCACACATTTTCTACATTCTGAGTGCTGTTGTGTAAACACAATGTAGGCTTGTTTCATTACAGATGGGTGTGTACCAAAATAATGACACAAAAACTAAATAGAGGTCTTCCTTGGCAATAAAAAAATGTCAAAGAAGTAAATGTTAGATCGATATTTAAATAGTCACACTCATGAATAAGGTGGTACCAAAAAGTCGATCAAATACGCTATAATTTGTCATGAACCCAGCAATAGGGATAATGTAAAATTTCAGCATTTCAGCTAAGTGATTCTGTTGTTGATGTTTTCCATAAAGGATGCCCACTTTCTAAAAATAATTCAAAATGAGTATAGAAGGGGTAATGTTCCAGGAGATAGAGATACTATTGCAAAGGAGAGGCTGGTGGGGAATGTGGAGGCTTGGAGTTCTACTTGAGAAGAGGTTGGAATGTCAGACTTCACTAGCAGTCAGAAAGGCTTTTGCCTTTGTTCTATTTTAGTCTGACAATGGATAGCCCAGTGGATTTTTTTTTAAATCTTAGTGAGGATGACTTTCTATGGCTAACACACAAGTATATAAATACAAAAATAGGTACAGGGTTGGTTGGAATTGATTGCATAAATGTGGAAGAAACATATATGCAGAACTGACAATCTCTCTTATTTGCTGTGTGTTCAATGCCACACATGTTTCTCCTGTCAGCGTATCACACACATGCTTTTATTTTTGGACTTTCTAACATGCAGCTTTTTTTTTTTTTTTTTGCAATGGATCTCTTCCAGGTTGTTTCACTCAAGTTTCAACTGTGGATCTTGGAGGCGAACTAGCTGAAGCCAGGCTCTGACTGATGTTGTGTGTGATCTCTTTTAATGCTTACACATGTGTGCATTGTAAATAGCAGGCAGATGTGATGCAATTTAATAGCTGCGCAGTCTTAAAACCCATTAGCCACGAATCAACATTAATAGAGCATAAATTCCAAAGACCTTCCTTAGGTTAATTCGACCATAATGGCAGTGACTGTCTTTTTATTAATCAAGAATTGATCCATCTTTAAGAGCTATTTGAGGCTGCATTCATGGCTAAAGGGACTGGACCCGTATTATTCAAGGCAAGTGGGATACAGTTACATTGAGTCAGTGCCTTGTGGACTTTGTGTCTCTGCAGTTTTTCTTTATGTGCAGGAGAGTATGTACTTCCCCAGAATGAGGAGAGGAGCTCAGCACACACAAAAGATCCCCAGAGGGTAACAAGGTCAAAGTGGGAGCTTAGTCCACGGGACGTAAAGGATTAAAGCAGCCGCTGGGGACCTGAGGAGCCCTGAAGAGGTTCTGCACAGTGTTCTCAATGGCAGCGATTATAATGAGATGTTACAAATATTATTCAAAACATAATTTATCAATTACATAATTAATTATGAAGTAAATATTTCTTTTCATTGTAAACATTTAAACATTTCTTCCCTCAAATCGACTAAATTTGTTTTTCTCTGAGCCAATTGTTGTAAAATGGATTGTTGCAAATCTTTGCAGTGTTTTGTTTGTCACTTTTCCAGTGTATTTTAGAAAGCCGTAAAAACACAGATGTTTCTAGACAGATAAAATGTTCCTCTGACAAACAGGATGCGACACCATTTGTTCTTAGCAAACACAACAACAGCAGTGTAGTTCAAGTAAACAGAGAAGAATTAAACTATAACTGCAAAGGAGGAGGGAGATCTCTCCTTCTCGTGAAAAACCTGTCAACTAATTCCCAGGAAGAGTGACTTGACAATGAATCCAGGAGGATTTGTTAACCGTCTATTTGTTTAGAAGCACAAAAGCACTGCAGCAATGTTTGTGTATCTGAGCTTATAGATTGACAAACCTTTGTTGTGAGCCTCCAGCTGTGACAGTGAATTGACAGCTACTTTGCACAGTGAGCAGTACAGCAGCTTCTTGGCTTTGTCCTCCTCCGTCTCTGGACTGGACGGGCTGCTGGAGGCTGTGGTGCCGGCACCTCCAGAAGCCAAGGGTCCAGATCCCAGCTGCTCTGAGCTGGTGCTGCCGCTGCCACAGCCTGGGGAGGAGGAAGACGGGGGAATCAAGGGCGGAGTGGAGGTGGGCAGCAAGGGGCACACTGAGGGCACTGGGGAGTCCATAGGTGGGGTAGGTGGGTTGGTAAGAGGTGGAAGAGGCCCTGGGGCTAGCAGGGGTCCGTTTGATTGTGACAGAGGCCGTGGTTCATCTGCAAAAACAAAAAAAGACGCAGAAAGAAATAAAATAATTAGTTCATGTCAAATCAATACAAATAAAAATCTAACTACACATTAAGAAGTTCGAAACGTCACATAGCTAAAACTATAAAGCGTTTTACTACTGACATCTGTGATGAAGCCTACATCCCCCAAAACAAAAACCATCCCATGTAAAACCACATCACCAAACCACTCCCAGTATAATGAGAACGACCGTCTGAGTCGCAGATCAGACAAACCATAAAAGAGGCAGACGCAAGTTCTCTTTATTTCCGACTGTATGGGCCATAAGTGCTTCATAAACGTTCCTTTTAATTTGAGTCGCGTTTAAAGAGGATCTCAGGAGGAAACTGAATGTCCCGTGTGTATTAAAGAGCAACTGCATGTTTGATACGTATCGAGGCCTTTCAAAGCTTTCAAGTGATCTTTCACTGATGTGGTTTCCTTCTATTTCTAAAGGGAGAAACAGGAAACCGATAGCTCCTCCTGTGTGAATTCCGACTCTTTCCCACACACCTGTTGCTTCTGGCTAGGGTTGAAGCAGGGTGGCACTTGTCTTGGACCACAAGAGCACATGAGGTCCAAAGAAAATAACACACTCGTCCTGTTTTATCCCTCTGCCCTTTCCGTGCATGGCTTTTTTATTCATCATTGTTGCAAAAGTTTGAGGGTACGATGGTAACATTTTCCTTGGCTTTCTATCACAGAACATGTTTAGACATAACTTTCCAGACACATGTTTCTGGTCAACCACTCCTAAATGTAATGACTTTGGTATTCACTAAGCAGTGGGTGTTGGCTGAAAAAAGACCCCCTAAATTTGGGTGGGGTATTTATCATATGAGACTGCAAGCCCTTCCCTTAACAACACAGGATATAATAGTGAGTGCAGTCAATGCAAAAACCCCAAAGCATTATAGAATGAAACGAAAAACATAGGATATTTCTGGGAAGGAAACTTGTATTGACTAAAACTTCTCAATACTGTTGACACACCATATGATTTGTTATTTTGCCATAGGAGTTCATGGAGTCCATGATATATCCATTCTGTTCCAACCTCTCATGTGACTAATAATTTGTGCAAGGTATAACTTCAGAGGTACGCTGACTGCCCCATTGCATCATCTCTGATGAAAATACTGTCGTGAGTGCTTTCCATTCCACTGCTGTCCAAGATCAAAATTCCCTGTGTTTCCATATGGAAAGGTTCCAGTTCTGGCTGCATAGAGCATTTATCATTGCTGAAAAGAAAAAAAAAAATGTTTTCACTTGGACTCGATGTGGTATTGGGTACTTTATAAACCAAGAATGGTTCAAATGAGGGTCAGAGCTATGAACCAGAGATATCTGTGTGTCTGTGTGTGTTTGTACTTTGTGTGTGTGTGTTTCTGCTGCAACAATGAAGTTGATTGCAGAGCTTGTACCTACAAGTGCGTGCAGGCCGAAAGTATTTATCCCTGTTTAAATTTGCACAAACACAGACAGTCATGCACACATGCATGTGACATGAACAATGCGGAATGTACAACATCCATAACATGTGGTTTGAGTTAAAACATATGGGATGCAGTAGAGCTGCTTGAACAAATAGTAATGAGGGATTTCATAACTCTTGATGAGCTGGAGGTCTGTACCAAACCACTAAGTCCATTACTGTTTCACATCATGCATCACAGCGAATGTCTGAACTCATCCACTAGACAACAAGCTCGTCTCATCCCCCGGGACTTCTGCAGCTGCATTTGTTCTCCATCTGACTCAACAACAAAGAATCATGACTCTGACCAAGCAGCAAAATCCGTTTTTTTTTTGGTCATATTTTCTGACTAAAATGAAAAATAGGAGCAAAGAAAAAAAATTGAGAAAGTGGGAGATTTGCTAGGTTTTCTTTCACAGTATCAGAGAAAAAGACCTTTTTTTTTCTTGCCTTCTGAGTTTCACTGTCAGAGCGACTTAATTGTCCAGAAGCCGGGGCAATGTCGCAAGTCTAATTAAACATTGATAAAGGAGTTAAATGACATTTTTCCCTCCTAGCTTTGCCTCATAGCCAAACAGAAGTAGGTATTACTCACTGGGCCAAGTCAACAGCAGGAGATAACTCACTCCAGATGCTTTACACTTTAGCCTAGTGTGACTGTATTGCCAATTTCCACTTCAGGAAATTAAATGTATGGATAGTATGCCATCCACGGGGAGAGATTTTGCTGATAAAACCATAGGATTAAATAGAGTCATTCAAATTCAGCTTAAAAGATTTTCACATCTGCTGCAAAAGCCAAAGTTTATTCTGATTCCTTGAGCTTCTCATCTTCTGGTGAAAAAGTAATTGTGGAATTAGTGAGGTAAGCATCATTTTAAGAAGCCCCAACAGCTGTGAATCTTTATTATCAAAATAGTGTGAGTGATTCCATTGGGCCACAAAATACAATCTTCCATTCTATAAGATGTAAGTCTAATCTAATGGTAGAACAGTTATTGAAGTAATCAGTTCTGTTTGCAGGGGGAACTTTATGTTAAGACGTTTGCTGATGCTTGTAATAAAAGGGATCAATATCAGTACTTTTTTATCTATATTTATATATCTCCGCTTATTTGAATGTTTAATCAACGTGGTGCAATTCAAACCAAACTGGATCATGAGTGAGGTTTGCATTATCCTCAGTTACATGCTGTCAACAAGCTATTCCAAAAAACACAGTAGAACGTGTGTATGTGTGTGTGTTTCTGTGAGTGTGTATGTTAGAGGGATCTGTTTGTCACCATTAACCCCCCCCCCCCCGCACAATACAACCAGCGCTTCTTAATGATTAATGAGCAATGAAACCCAATGTTGTTACTATGTGAGGTGAAACTCATTCATAATACAGTTGGGTGCCTTTTTCCCAGTTTGGCCTGCATCCAAACTCCAGGTCACACCAGCACACACGCACACACACACAAACACACACACACACACACACACACACACACACACACACACACACACACACACACACACACACACACACACACACACACACACACACAAAAGCAAATTAAGTGTGTTTACGTTGATTTTATAAGATCAGTTTGATTTTTGAAAAACACTGAGAATTTTTTACATTTTATTTCCCTTTAAATTTTGTTTCAGCTCCCAGTAACGTAATACTAAGTCATCATCAGTCTTCATTACCATGAAACCCTAGCCCTCACATGAAAGTCATCTGTTTAATTGACCTTAAGGGCTGGGGTGTGTGTTTGTGTGTGTGTGTGTGTGTGTGTGTGTGTGTGTGTGTGTGTGTGTGTGTGTGTGTGTGTGTGTGTGTGTGTGTGTGTGTGTGTGTGTGTGTGTGTGTGTGTGTGTGTGTGTGTGTGTGTGTGTAAACACAAGTGTTCGTCTAAAGAGTGCAATAATATGAGGGGGTTTTAACAGCCATCTTCATTGGGGGGAGGGGGAGGGGTGTCACACACAGAGGGATGAAGAGGAGAGTAAACAGCTGCCTCTCCATCTCCCACGAATGACTCAAACCCTCATGAGGCCAAATCCCCTGAAGCCACAGGCCTCCTATTTAGTGTCGACCCTGACCACAAACTCTTTGAGGGCTATTAAACATGTAACTTGTTCTGATAGCCGTAAATAACCAGCGTCATCATGCAGTAAACTACAACCGACACTTTGCCCTTTTACCCCTTATACAGGTGTCAATGTGAATGCTTTATTTTCATCACTGTCGACCATATTTGATAGATATTTAATAATCAGCCAGTAATGTCAGACTGCATGGTGCAATTGCTGAATCCTTCTAATATCTCAGAAGAATGTGATTCTGCATGAAATAACAGATCAACAAAAAGCACATTGTCGAGAAAAATCCCCCAGATTCGATGCCAAATGTCACGCTGATTTGAGTTTTGGGAAATCTACATCTGCGTGTCATGCTTGAAGGTGTCTGAACATATTGTTTGACTTTATCTTTGTGTATGAGCAAGTATATTATGTCTCTACAGCCTGTGTATATTTTTCAACCTCCAGAGTAACCCCTGAGTGACCCATGTTAATCTCCACAGGACCGATCCCAGCATCCACTCTCTATACACCGTTTTCCCATTTGAGTTCATGCACAGCTGCCTGCTCCCAGAGATCTGTTCCATGAGACCATGGGGCATTGGGACACACACACACACACACACACACACACACACACACACACACACACACACACACACACACACACACACACACACACACACACACACACACACACACACACACACACACACACACACACACACACACACACACACACACACACACACACAACAACACAAGCAAGCATGTATGCAGGCCAGGAAGAGACAAGGTTCCAGGGTCATGAGACAGAGGCTTGGATGGAAAAAGGCATTCTTTCACATATTGCTGCTTTCACATCTTGATCATGACAGTCTTGTTTTGGCTCCTTGTGCTCTTGGACGTCTCACTAATGGCAGCTGGCCTGGTGATGATCTCAGATCCCCGATATGGGAAGGAGCGTGAAAGTGACTGGCCCTCTTATTGCTCTGTGATAACTGGTACCTTGGACAGAATAAGAGTTGCCTCTCGTTTGGGGAGTGTAATACTCAGGCATGTATTCTGGACTATTCTCAAATTCAACTTTCATCTTTACTTTCATTGGGTTTTCTCTGTGTCCTCTTGTATGTAGTGTCTGATAAATGGTCAGCTACAGAAAGCTTTCTAAATGTCAACAAAGCATGGTTATCACTGCCTCGAGTGTCAGACACACAGAATAGGTCATTGAGGGAATGGAAAATTTCATGGAGAAAGGAGAAGGGCAGAGGCACACAACACCCAACCTCTGAATTATAGCTTGAAATAGTAAGATGAGCGAGTCAGACAGACAGACACACACACACACACACACATACACACAGAGAGAGAGAGAGAGAGAGAGAGAGAGAGAGAGAGAGAGAGAGAGAGAGAGACAGAATGAAGAGATAGCACTTCAGAACGATATCTCGACCATCCTGTCCACTCATAAATTAATCTGCCAACAGGCAATTATTTCTCATTAAAGTCCGATCAACTCTGTTGTGTCAGATCTAAAGCTGGCTCACATCCTGGACTATACCAGACTCTTAAACGATGATGTCATCTTTATGTTTTTCCGTCACCTCCACCACCACCCTGGACTCAGGAATCATGGATGATGGAACACAACATATGCACGCTGCTGCTGGGTTCCTGGGAAAGCTGCCAAGAACCTACTCTGTCACCTTGTTGACATGCGTGTTGACATGCCTAAATGTGTGGAAGCCACACAGGCTTAATAAAAGTAACTAAAATATTGCTGTTGCCATACTAGGTTAATACACAGGACTGTGCGGTAGGGTGATAATGCATATGCTTCGATCATACTATCAAAACAGTGTGGCAGGTTTTCATGTTGTCCACTCCTGTCTGCACTGAACGTTGCCCAGACGAAGATCAGTCATTATTGTCCCCGATTAAGACAAAAAGGTCAAACTAAAAATGCCAAAGTTTGTTCTACGATTTCAACCTGTTTTTCTTAACATTATTTGTCTAGTTATCAACTAGCTTTAGTTACATTGACTGTGCTTTGAAGTTAAGGTTAGTTGAAAACTCTCAGTGTAAATAAATGTATTTTGAGAAACAGAAAGGAATGGTTTCATCTGTATCCCACTTCAAAACTAACGTCCTCCATATTCTGAGTTCTCAAAATGTTGCAAACTATTTAAAGACCTGTCCCCTAAAAGGTATCTCTGAATATCAGTACAAATTGTTTGTGTTGTGGTGACACTCACCAGAATAATATACACCTAAATGGAGCTCTTGTGAGTTGATACTTTTTAGAATTTTAGCATATTTTCAAAGTCAACAAAACGATAAGACTGAACATTCTGGGCAGAGTGCGATGATAATTTCCTCATCAAAACTCCCAGGAGCATCTCGGGTTTCTCCTGTTAGTGTTTTATGTTCTCTCACCTGCGTTGCTGGGCTCGCTGTCTGGGGCAGCGCCAGGGGCTCCAGGGGGAGATGGAGAGGAGGTAGGGGGCACTGAATGAGGTTTGTCTCCCTCCTGAGGGCGACTCTTAGAGGTCTCGATGCCTTTGACTCTCCTGGCGTGACGGTTTCCTTTGTAATGAGCTTCTGCTTGACTCTATAAGAGAACAACAACCAAAAAAACCCCCAACATGTTAGGCTTCTGATGCCAACAGGTGAATTAAACATCACAGGCTGCATGGACCAGACTCACTGTGCACCTGCATACACATGCATGCATTAGGATAGCGTGTCATTTGATATACTCATGGGCCTTGAGTCACAACTTCAAGGTGGGTTTGGAGTGGATATATGAATGGATTGCAAGCAAGAATAAAAATATGTATATTTTTTTTGCCTGTTCCCTCATATTTTTATCAACTCCATGGAAGGTTTTCATACCCACAATAAATTTTCATGCAGTGGAGTTAAACCATGTATATATTCCTTGGAATCTGTGCTTGTCTACATTGGACATGAATGCTCAGCTGAAAGGTTTGACACGTGACCTCCCGCATTCCAAACCTGTGCATACACCTTAAAAGTGCTTGGTTTCAGCATTCATTTCTACAGACATGCTGACAGACATGCCAAAGGTAGAGACAGTCGATTCCTAAAACACAATACTGTGACTGCCATCAGCTGCTTACTGAAAAAGGGTCATGATCCTCCACATTTCCAGACTTAATTGCTTACTGTGGAATGGTCATACTCTAAATATACATACAACAAAGCCCCTGTCTGGAATATATCATAAAAAGATGAAATGGGGGTGCAGACTCTGAGACTGGATGGTTTTCAGGGACTGCAGATCATCCTGCATTCCAGCGATGGAAAGAAACTTGCAAAGATCTATTACCGAAGATAGTGCAGCTAATCTCCCGATGAAAGGCAAGCTACTGGCTAATGTGCTTGTTCAGAGAGTAAACACCAGAGGTGAATCATTCATCAGGAGACTACTGGGACATCGGGGGAGTGTGTCTCTAGTCCAGGCATATGTTTGTGTGTCAGTGCAGAGGTATGCGAGTCCTGCACAACATGGTGGATGAGAAACAGGGTTGCTATCCTGAGCTGTCACCAGCGGTCTATCTTAACAGGCTACAGAAATGAAGGGAAAACATCGATATACACAGACAAGCACACAAGTGAGCAGGTGGTATTCATGCAGCCATCTGGTCTTTATCACACATCCATCATGGCCTTAGTGTTCCTCAATTAAAAACACAAATACGCTCTTTGGCGACACAGAGACATTATGTCAGTACTGCATTTGAATGAAGCGGCTTCCTCCTATCTCTATAAGTATGCCGACTGAGCAGATGTTTCATTCCATGTGCTTCACTAGCCGACTAATGCTCATACTATGGGACTGATGGTGAAAACGATTATTAAGTGGCTGGATTACAGGGAGAGACATGGGCCTGGTGTCGGGCCAACAGCTGCCAAAGGTGGTGACATCCTCAGGGAATTTGACTGATATTGCAGCGACAACAAGCTCAGGAATTAGCATAGACAGGCAATATTTGTGTGCCAGGGTGTTTACATTTGCTTTATGTGTGTGTCTGATGGTGTCCAAGATGAGAGCTGGCAAAGTAAATAAGGGGCTGCAGTGATTTAGAGGATCACATGCATCGAAATAATGATGACAATCTGCTCTGGATATAGCTGAGCCCATGTAACTGGACCCTGTCAAAGGGCTCTTAAGAAGCTGCTTGTCAAAAGCCTGCAGATCATGAAGAGAGCAAAGGGGTCAAGGGCTACAAAGAGAGAAGTGACATCTGAGATGAGAAAACAGGAATGACATGATATACAAAGGTATGGTGGTACATGGTGAAGAGGCCACAAAGACTCTCTTAACCTGCCCTGCAATGCCAAAGGGATCAGCTGCGAGCACTGAAGTATCCATGTAAGGTCCTGATGGAGAGAGGGAGCAGAGATAAGGGGAGGATGAAGGAGACATGATGCCCAGTCAGGCAACTACAAGACAAGACACGTTATGGAGAAAAAAAACTGCTCTGAGAGATAAAAGAAAAGAAAATCTCAGAGAGAGGAGAAGCCTCAGCAGCTCATCCTGTGATGCCCGTGTTTCATTATGCAAGAGGTTCAAACTGAGAAAGTTGTGATTTTGCAGCATATCTAAAGCTGCAGCTCGGAGAGGAAAAGAAAGTAGAAGTTAAAAGTGATGAGAGGATGTGTGTTTCTTGGCGGGTGGGGGTGGGGGTGGGGGGGTCAGTAGGAGAATAAGAAATGCATATGAGGCTAGTCCTGCTGCAGCAGCTGTGACATCAATGCAGTGCAGCAGAACCTGTGATGCCGCCAAGGTTATTCTGCATTAACCACCTTTAACACCTCACACCGCCTCATGACGCAGGGATCGCAGTGCACAAATCCTTCCCCATCATTTTCTCCCATCTCCTCCCCTTCTATGTCACCTCTTCCCCTCATTCCCAAGCTCCACTGGGGCCGTCAGACCCAGAGACTAATCCATGCCCTTGACAAATGCATCTTATAATAAGTAGTGGCAGGCAATTTTAGACATTTCCACACTGTAAATAATGCAGCATGAGAGAAGAAGATGACTAGAAAGAGAGGGGAAGGTTGCTGGGAGAGAGACATGCAGACAAAGAGAGAAAAATCACATGATGAAAATGAATGGTGGTAAAATGATGCGTGAAATGAGGGTGGTAGAGGGTGGGAGCAGAGAAGAAGAGCTGGAGCCTATGTAGACAAATGTATTGATCATTACATGGTGGGCTCTAATCATTGGCTTTGACCTGAATGACCTTGATTGGAGGTAATACACAACTGACAAAGGAAAACTGTCAACATCAAATGCAAAATTATCTTTTTTCTGAGAGCAACCCCCATCCCACCCCCCGCCCTGGAAAACTGAGACAGCACAGAATTCTTCGAAGTGTTTCCCACTGTATTACTCGCATCCATGAAATATTCATTCTGACTTGGCAGTACATTAAAAAAAAACCTTGTGGGTGGAGAGTTGTTTTCTGTCGATATAAAGGACTGTTTTTCTCCAGCTGAGCTCAGTAGGACAGCACAATCTACACACAGTTTTACACTGTCTGTATACTGCAAGGGACTTTTTACTCTTCGGCATACTAGAAATTCAGATGACATTGAAAGAAACTTGCACATGCGTCAGGAATGAGGACTAAGGCACAACTGCTGTGTTGCAGGTGTCACCTGATCCCACAAGCACACACCCTAGAGAATACGTACACCCACAACAATATCAATAAACTCTCAGCATTTAGAAAATAGCTTCCAGGCAACAACAGAACAATATTCTGAAACAATACTCATGTTAAAACATAATCCTATAAGCAGAGGACTGATTGTTGCTCAGTATGATGTCGCCATGAAGATGTTGCTTTACACAAATCTGCCACATATTCTTCATCCATAATGTATTCATCCATCCTTTTATAACTCATCTTTGACAGTTGCACGAAATGACTGAATCTACAATATCTGCACGTTGGTGGAAGTGTCATGTGTCTACCCCTCTCCATGCTGTACTGTGATTCCATACATACCAACCTCTTCTAAATATGTATCCGGATCTCCCAGATCTACAGTATATTATTTTCTGATTTCAATTGCACATAGTGGGACAGCATCATGAGCAATCAATGACATGTTTTTTGTTTTTTTTTATGGTGTTAGCAGAAATTTTAAAGGAGCCAGAATCAGCCTCCATATTTATATCCATCCATCCATTTTCTTTCAGATGAGACAATAGTCAATGTTCTGTAATGTAATCTTCTCGTCTATGTGCACTTATCCAGATCACAGGTCTTCTAGAGGCTATCCCAGCTTGCTATGGGCGAGAGGTGGACTACACTCTGGATAAGATGCCAGTTTATTGTGGAGTCATTCAAAAGACAAGCAAACACATACCCACACACACAGTCACACCAATGAAGAATCAAACTGCGTATTTTTGGAGGTGAGAGGGAGCTGGAGAACCCGGAGAGAACCCACACAGACGTGGGAACAACATGCAAACTGCATAGAAAGGAACTGAACTTGCTGTGAGGCAACAATACTGCACACTGCACCACTGTGCCGCCCCATATTTATATTCACCTCTAAACTTAACTGATTCTTCTTTTGTCCAATATCTGCCCCCAAGCAACATTTCAACACCTTTTTTTTTAGATATCCTGCAACCAACATATATACAACAATATAGAATATATCTGACTTATATTTAATCAAACATTTTATCTAGTTTTATAAATCATTCAATCATAATTTTTTCCGTTTTATTAGGGATTTTAAACACCTCTGATTACTCATCACTTTTGTTTGCACTTGCGCTTTTGAGACACTTTAAGCAGTGATGTAGAGAAATGTTCAAAAAATACTAGAGGATTCACAAAGCTGATTGTCAGGGTTTGTTGTCATCTCGGGGAGAGAAAATTGATTTTGATTGATACACACTTGGAATAAAAATTGACCTTGGACAGTTCCCTGGATAATACACATACATAATTTTTTTTTTTTAAGTTGGTTAATGCGTAATGTGAAGGTTTAAACTGGCCAAGACCGACAAGTTGCATGATCTTCTTGCTGTTTGTTTTTGGTGCACATGCTACGCTACTCTGAGTCTCCATGAAGTGAATTTAAGAATCTTACTTCGGTGGCAAAATTGTCTGCCTTTTTTCATAACTTTACCTACTTCTTTTTATGAAATCTTTCTCAATTACTCTCTAAATAACTTTCTTCTCTCCGCATTTTACCCACGGCGCTGCTAGTTAAGGAAGAACTGTTTGGCTTGTTGAGATTAGGTCGTGGTTTATCCTGTACCAGCAGGGAGGATCATGCATAAATAATGACATGGTGTGGGTAACTATTAGGGTCATGGTTTCAGCACATAAACAGGTCGCCTAGGTCTAGGTCGCTTAATTTAAATGTTGTAATGTGGTGTCAACATGGAGGGGTGGTGATTCCAGGATGCTGGCTATCCCTGTTGAGCCAGCAAGTATAGTTGGCTCAACAGTTGTGGCTAGTATATACAGTTGTGGCTAGTGTAGTTTCACTGATCCAACTAGATCTTGTGTTTTTGGTGGTGTAGGAGTCAGAGAACCCGTAGGAGTCCATACTGACACAGGTAGAACACACAAACTCCACAAAGAACTGCTCCAGGTCAACTGGTAGATTTGAACCCAGGACCTTCTTGTTGTGTGGCAACAGTGCCACCCACTACTCCACGGTGCCGCCCTCATGTCATGTCAAGTCCATTCTCCAAATGATTTATAGCATTAATGGCACCATGAGGAAAAGGTCCTTCAGGGTCAGATTATGATTGGATATTACTCCCAGGATCATGTCAGAAAGTGACAGACGATGTTTGAGTAGTAAAGTAAAGCGTTCCGCTTTCAGCAGCATCTATCATTGTCTCAACTCACTGTAAATGTTTCCCAGTTGGATACTGTGTTATAAATTGTTATTGTGGTTAATCTGTTAGTTGTACCCATAAAAATAAAATTTTGACTATTAAATTAAATATTTAAAGTCATGAAACCATTCACAGATTTACTGCATATCTTATATCTGTGTATCTAGCTGTGGGGCTCAAAGTATTTCATCATATAAACATCTCTGTCTAAGTGTTTCCTGAGCCCATGAAGACATACAGCAGGAGGCTCTGCACAGAGCAGACTGAAGATTACAGCCCTGCAGCTCCCTGACCACATGGACCCATGATTGCAGACCCGAGGAGTATATATAGCATCCGTCCACTCCTTAATGTTACATACTGTGGGTGGATGCACGCCCTGGTCTTGATGTCTACACAACCAGACGAAGACAATTTCAACCAAATGATATCCTGCACGTATCCTGAAACTTGGCTCATTGTTATGACTGTCTTATTTGTCCTCAACAGAAAGGACATACTCAAATGAGTTGGCATCATTTTGCATAAAATACTTCATGTACTTTTTATTTTGTTCAGCTGACATCAGTAGTATATGCAAGTATTCCATGGGTATGAAGTATCATTAAATTCCCATTATGAGTTTAGATTCAAACTTTTCCATATGGACAGAAGCAGGTAAAACTGATTAGAATTAATTGATTGAACTAAACAAAACCATGAAAAACACCTAGCTACAGTAAAGATGTTCTCACTTAATGACAAGCTGATGTGAGCTTAACTATACACATGTAAAAGACATTAATCAAGCTTTGCCGGTGTTGATACTGAGAAATTCATGTTAAAAATGAAGCCATAAAATTCTCACTCTTGGCTTCTGCAACAGCCCTCGAGACTTTGTGTGGCATTGATTATTGTTTCAACTAACTCAACACACTGTAAGTGAAACAAATAAAATTCCAACAGGGCCACAACTGACAAAACACAACCGAAACAAAATGTACCACGTCCATGGGAACAGGATGGAAACATTCCCAGAGAAAACCTGTATGAAGTGAAAGATGTATGTGTGTGATCAGCGAGATGCAGCGTGTTCAGTACCACATGGGATAAACAGACATCGTAATGCATGGAGACACAGCAACAGTGTGCATGTGTTGGGATTTGTTATGTTATGTTATGTACCTCTGAGTTGAAGCGGATCTGGCAGACATTACAGGAGATGACTGGCCGCTTGGTCTTGATCAGTGGTACTCCGAAGGTGTGGTTTATTACCGCCTTCTGCACCGGGTCCATCTGACAGGGAAATGTGCAGACAGAGAGAGAGAGAGAAGGAGAGAGAGATTTGATTTTTAACAAAAGTCAAATTACAAAAAAATCACGTTGACACAAAATCCAAAAGAGATTCCCGTAAACAGGATTTTCAATAATACTACAAGTTTTCTAAACAAAGAAAAATATAACCTTTTAACATTTATCAAACCAAAAAAAAAAACCAGACAAAATTAAGAAAAAAAAAACAATTATCTGTTCTCCACAATCATCTCTTCTACAATCATGTGTTTCACTTTTTTCCTTAGTTTTTTCAATCTATAAAACTCTTGGTCTGTAAAAAGTGGTTCACCACTACTTGTTGAGAGAGAGAGAGAGAGAGAGAGAGAGAGAGAGAGAGAGAGAGAGAGAGAGAGAGAGAGAGAGAGAGAGAGAGAGAGAGAGAGAGAGAGAGAGAGAGAGAGAGAGAGAGAGAGAGAGAGGAGAGAGAGAGAGAGAGAGAGAGAGAGAGAGAGAGAGAGAGAGAGAGAGAGAGAGAGAGAGAGAGAGAGAGAGAGAGAGAGAGAGAGAGAGAGAGAGAGAGAGAGAGAGAGAGAGAGAGAGAGAGAGAGAGAGAGAGAGAGAGAGAGAGAGAGAGAGAGAGAGAGAGAGAGAGAGAGAGAGAGAGAGAGAGAGGAGCGTAAAAATAATTGTGAGCTATCGTTCATGTTCCTCCATTACCACTTCGGCATTTCTGAGGTCCAGATGTCCTGCTGCTGCAGTACAACAGGCCAGTCAATCATGATGATATAAGGGCTGTATGTGTTAACCTTCCTGCCTCAGTTGGATAAAGCCCAGTCCAGTAGAGGCACAGTGATTTCTGCCTGAGAGCCTAAACCTAAAAGTCTTGGAACGCAAAGAGTTGGATGAAGTAAACAAGTAAAGTCTTTACAGCATTTCCCATGTCTTTATTGTGTGTCTGTGATCTGCAACACAGCGCTGACAGCACACAACTGAGAAACTGCAACTTACAAAAGCTTCTGATCCCAACCAGGCCGCAGCTTCATAGTGTCCCCATGCTAATTGTTTCAGCTGGGACGTCCATCATCTGTGTGGCACTAAGCACCACATATAAATGTATCTGAATAGCTTTAGCAGCTCTTCGATGTGTTGGTGGATAAGCCCCCCGACTTAACCTCTGTACCAGACACAAAAGACCCTGCCTGGACAGATCTAAAAAAAAAGGGCTTAGTCACTAAATCAATGTTTGAAGCTAAATGTATCTAATAATCGCTGTTAACTGGCCTCAGCATTAAGTTCAGAGTCTACAGCTAAAGCAGGCCAAAAATATAAAATGATGTGAGACTGTCAGGGTTAGCAATAAGGATGAAGACAAAGCCCTGACCTGAAGAGCAAATGGATTTGATGTTGTGTTTTGAATTCATGTAGCGAGGGAATGTTCCAGGGAGTCCTCCAAGTCTGATGTAAGCCTGTTAGTTTGGAGAGCCCAACAGACTCTAAATTACTCAATTTGGCTCATCACTACATTTAATTTGGCTCATAACCAGCTTTCCGTTAAGCCATATCACACCCAGAGCCTCATACAAAGACACAAACAACTCAAGACTCCTGATAGGTGCAGAGGAGAGGCGGGGTCAGAAAAGAGCAGTTGAAGTAAAAATTCTTATTCTCAATCATGAACGATTTGAGTTTCTGTACAGTGCTTGTTACTTGAAAAGTCCTTAGAAACGGGGAAAATAGAGAGAGAAAGAAACAAATGGGGGGAAGCCAAGACATTTAGTTGTATGACATGACTGCACAGAGACACACCATCTGGAGGCGCACGTGTATGGGAGAGGGGGTGGGAGAGAAAGATGAATTAAGAAAGATGGACAGAAAAAAAGGACTGGGAAAGAGTCCAGAAAGAGGGACGGAGAGGCCCTGGCCGGACAATCCCACATTGTACTATCTTATCTCTTTTGGCTGTCATTCTCATACTTCACGTTTCATGACTTCCTAATTTTCTCTGCTGGAGTTTCTATGAATTCAAATGAGTAGATGAAGGGCCTGATATTCAGCTAAGACATTAGTGGACAATCGCTGTCAGAACAACTGCACGACTCCCTCAACGATAACTATACATTCCAGCAAAGCATCTTTCTCGGCTCTTTTATGAAATCTTTTGTTACTTGCATCTGAAGTTTATATTAAAGTAAAACATGATTAAAGAACCGTATAGTTGTTTTTTTATTACGTCTGTTCCATCATCATCTCTATCAGGAAAGTTTTACAAAAGTCAAACAGGCTAGGTGGAGTAAGTGCACACATGAGTCATGGGCTTCTCCCTTCCAGCTCAGTGTTCTGGGTGTGGGTCAGCTATGATACATCCAGTTAATACAACGGTTAAAAAAAACTGCACTTCAGCTGCCAGCAAGTGTTTTTGGAGGCAGCTCTCATGGCCTCTTATTCAGAAAGTACTCCAAAACATACCCTCATGAAAAAGGAGCATAACAGGAAAGGGCTTTTCCAAAACTCACTTTTAGCAACTTTCAGCAAAATCGATTGTCCTGGATTAACAGTTTATGGTTAAATTAATTTAGCAGCTCAAATTTAATCACCTAGAAATATTTGAGTTTTTAGAACACTTTTGTATCAGTTTAGGTGTGTAGCTTTCTGGGTGCGACAGCTCTGGTAGAAATGAGTAAGGTACAGCATCACTCCGAGGTTATGTCAACAGCTCCACGGGACCCAAAGACCCAAACACCCAAATACCTTTTGTTAACATAGAGCTCCTTCAGTGGAGAAATGGCACCAACATAAATCTGTCAACACGCTGTTTTAGGGTGTTTATTTAACTTTCTTTTCCTTTCCCCTTGCCTTAGCCCTACTCTTTCTTTTTAAGTCTTTCAACGTTTCTTGTTTTCTGTTCCCTCTTCTGGTGCATTTGATCAGTTCCCTGCAACATAAAGGGATGCACCACACTGTGACTTTCAGTGGGACCACTCTGGCAGCCACAGTAACACTATGTTGTGCCAGAAAACAACAGCGTTTGAAATTTTAAGTCTGACAGTCTTTTTAAAGTTGTGCCCAGATTGAGACATGATTGGGTAAAAAAAAGAAAAAAAAGTATCAAATTCAGCAAGAAACTGGGAGCAATGAGGTACTCACCGTCTTCTCCTCTGCATCTGCAGAATCTTGCAGCAGCATTGGTCCTCCTGTGAGTTTGCTGCTGCTCGAGGTGAGTGCTTGGGTCTCAGCATGGGTGAGACTGGGAGTGTGTGGTGCACCTTTCTCACTCATTCAGCCTCCTATAGTTGCTGCTGGTAACTAATGCTCACTCAAACTAACTAAGAAACAGGCCCTGTGCCTAATGATGCATTGCTGGCAAACTTTTCTTTGTTTTCCTCTTTTGGAAATGCTTTGCCTCACTTGGAAAGACTGTAAGAGAAGATGAACTGGATGGAAGAAGTCTTGTCATAAATCTCTGCCTTGCTGTCTCTTTGTTTTTCACAGACAGGTCACCTCACAAGTTCCTGAGCCTCTTCCTCAGCTTCCTATTCCTTCTCTGTTCCGTTGCTTTCCCTCTTTCTGTGTTACACCTCTCTCTACAGTGTTTCCCTCTCTCCAGTTTCCACTTTTCTCCTCCCCTTCTCTCACTCACTCCCTTTCTTGCTCTCACTCGCTCTCTCACTCTTTCTCCCTTTCTCTCGCTCTCTCTCGCTCTCTCTCGCTCTCTCTCTCTCTCTCTCTCTCTCGCTCTCTCTCTCTCTCTCTCTCTCTCTCTCTCTCTCTCTCTCTCTCTCTCTCTTCATACACAGTTTGTCAAGAGGCATTCAGAATTGTGTCCCACTGTTCTATTACTAGAGAAACCTTCTTCTTCATCAAAATCAGACCATTCAATCACTAACACCAGACAAAAAACATATGTAAATACAAACCGACAACACTATTCCTAATCGGTATCTTGCTACAGTGGTTTAAAAAAAGAACTGATACATTTCCGTTTGGCACCAGCACACATTTCTGATGAAGACCTCATGAGGAATCACACACAAAACTTTGGCCTCAGACTGAAGCGTGAAAAGCGAAAAGATATGATAAAATAAAAATTTATTGAACTGATGCAGGGATAAAAGTGGAATAAGGAAGGTCATATACTACCAGAGAGGAAGTTCATGTAGTCATGGGGGAAAGGGGATGAAAAGTGGACAGACAGCATGCGAGATTCAACGAGTCTTTTTGTGGCTTTGCATGATTGGACAATTTAAATAAAATTCCTGACTCTGCAGCCTGAGTGAGTCCACATCAGGGCAGGTAGTTCCACTCAGGGTTGGATGAGCACATGTCTATATCAGGACCAGCTGCTGCAGATAAATAATTCAGCCTCGTCATTGTCTGGAGGCACATTGGACAAGACAGGTGGACAGAGGACAAATCGCATTAAAGGAACATTAAAACTGCCTGTGGGTTTTGGAGAAGCCATTTCTCTACTGTGGGGCTAATAACCCTCAATTTGAGTCTCATTAAAACTCAGGACAGATCACTTATTAAAAGAGACTGATTGAGTATATATCAGCTTAGGGACAATTCTTTGTTCTATTACAGATAGAATGCTGTATATTCATTGAGGTTTTATAAAAATCCATAATTATCAGACAATGATGGTGCAAGCAGTCACCGGGAGGTGTTTAAATGACTAAGAACAGTGTCTTTAAAGTATAATAACTAAGCTCACCCAACATTCATTGCATTAAATGAAAGAGACGAGACATTAGGAGAGTTGTTTGAATATCTTTCGACCTAAAAGCCAAAGAAGCTATAAAATTGGCTTTAAATATAAACAGAACTACAACTGTTTACTCTGCCTGCATGAATGTACTCAAAATCACAATGCTACAGTAACATAAAAATGTCTCTAGGAAAGCTGAAGGCAACGACTTCCTCTGCAGGCAAACTTCAAAACAGTGACGTCATTCGTGGCATCTTGAGCTGTAAATTTGGCATTTTCCAAAGCTCTATCACTAATAGTACATAAAGTCTAATATCGTTTCTTCATTTAATGCAATACAGTACAGTAAATGCATCTGATTACAGTCTATATGGGTGTCATAGTTTGCAGGGTAACAAAAAGGTCAGCGTGTGGTCTGATCCTGTCCTATGGCCCCATCTCCTGGCCTATGGCCCCATCTTCTGGCCACGTGGCTGTAAAACACCACTCAGGAATGACCTTCATTAGCATCAGCTGATGATATTAAAAGCACCATGCAGGCTTCAGGTGTTGCCACTGTCCTGATGAGGTAGAGGATATGCGGACAAAAGGAGGCAGAGAGCAAGATTCGATTGGAGGCAGCAAGATAAAGACTAATTCTCAGGGAGCTTTCAGGTCGATGCCAATGAATGTAAAATGAAAAACGAGGGGGTGTATATTTCATATCTATGTGTGTACTGCATGTTAATTAGTGTTAATATGGTGTCTGGTTAATGCTACTATCCTTGAAGCATACATTGTTGGAGCAAGAGTCAGATGATATCCAATTAGTAGCAAGATGTTCGTGCATTGGTCCATTGTAAATTTGGGGCTAGAAACCAACCAACCAAAACAGAAAAAAAAAGAAAATGGTCTGAGACGTGTAGAGAACAACCCTTTCAGATGTTGTTGAATAATGGCATCGGCTCACATGTAGTGCGTACAAAGTTCACCGATTTTACATTTTGCTGATGGGAAATATATTTAAATTTCCTAATGGTGTCTGGAGGAGCAGTCGGCATATTATGCTGAGCCGATGCTAAATGTCTGTAAAGTCTCATCTAACTGATAAGATGTTAGTCAGAGCCTGGGGAAATAGGAAGTTCCCTCTTAGTTAAAATAAATATCACATCAAACAAACTCTGGTGTTTGAAGCACGCAGCTATAAAGATGCCCTTAGAAAAATGAATAAGGAATGAATTTATACAGTTTTAGGAATAATCTGCTTCTCTTATAGAGGCTTGTTACAGTATGAAAACAATTTAAAGACGTAGTATTTAAAGCAGTTATAGAATTACAAAAATATGTGAAACAGACAGCAGCAGCAAATATGAAACAAGTAAGCAATATGGATGTGACAAATGACAGACCTACATTTATTTTAAGAGAAATAGGTCACTCTTGTGTGTTATTATTACAATGAGTGAGTCAGTAGATGTCTCACATGTGTGTGTGTGTTTGCATTTGCATCAACTCTCACAGTGTTGAAGTTGTGGAAGAGGCTCATGCTGTGTGGAGGAAGGGTGGTGTCCATGGGGAATGGCAGGAAGGGCTTCATATCCAGGTGGGGCTGGATCATGGTGGGGGTCCGCAAGAACGTAGGCACTGCCGCTCCGGCCCTGTTGATGCCTCCTGCACACAGAAAAGATCCATGAATTCAGATAAACAGTTCTTGTTCTTATATAACTCTAATGTCCCAAACCATTACCATGTTTGTTTTCACAATTAAAGTAATTATTGGAAACACAGTTTATGGCCATTAGACTAAAATGAAGTATCAAATAAAGAAAACGGCTTGAGAGGGAAAAAAAAGAATTATGCAGATTATTACTGATTGCATGCTTCTGGAATGTGCCACTGAATTCCAGAATGCACAGTGAGACATAATTGCACTGAAAGGCAATTATTTCTCAGCAGACAGAGCAAAACTGTGGCACCCCTGAGGAACACATTAACTGTGGGAAAAAGCAACATTAGGCTGATGAGGATGCACAAAAGATTGCTGTGAATAGACATTCTATTTTTCCTGATGTACTGACAAGACTGACGTGCCAACATGCAGTGACACCGCTGCACGCAAATGCTCAGATACCGAGGGTTTAAGAGATCACTGACATGTTTCATTATGCTAAAACGCCGACATGGAATGAAGCAAGGATGCCACAGCGGAGAAGGAAATGTCACAAAGATGGTTGGGGATCCCTCTCATCAACTTGTCTACCAGTCTCCTCTTGTCTCCATGGGAGATACAGTATATGCAATTTGATGATAATGACTTTCATCTCAGCATGTGCAGCTTTGTGTTATCCTGGTTCTGGAATTGTGTCAGTTGATTATGTCTAATTATGGAACGACTGAAATTGTAGACTCTGATTCCATCACTTATGTGTGTGGCATGCTAGAGGGCTTTGAACGTATTAGACACGGTGTGGAGTGGATTTTTTGCAGGAGTCACCTCCAAATCCCACTGCAAGGTTACCCAACATGCAAACAAATACACACACCTGTGTACTATGTCAAGGTTAAATTCTCCCATAAAAGCATGCAAGGTTGTCATCATGATACACAGCTCCCTATTCTCATCATCACCTCCATCTGCTTTTCTGCCCCTCTTCCTTGTTCTCCCTCATCTCCTCTTTAACCTCTGTCAAGGATGATGGTGATGGAGCCCACACAGCAAACTCAGCATCGGTGAGCTCTTAGATTAAGCCTCTTAATATCAGCTACTGGATTTCTGTGGCTTTCAAAATCCTTCGAGACTTAAAGCTTTGCTGCTCTCCTTTTGGGATTGCTATAAGCCACTTTTTCCCTCTTACACACTGTCCCTCATTTCGCTTCCTGCCACCACTCATTTCTACCTTCCTCTACACTTTTACATGATAATTCATGCATTACTTCCACCCCTGCATTTTCCTCCAGCTTTATTTCAACTGAATGTGATTGTAGAAAATAATGTGTCTGCCGCATTGGAAAAATATCGCGTTAGCAGATGCAGTCTGTGTTTGGATTAGAGAGTGCAGAAAAGAAAAAGATAAAAAAGGAAGAGAATGACTGTCAGCCTCGGTACAAGTGCTGTCTCAGCTGAAGCCCAGCTGTGTTCATCACTGCTGTGAGAGGACTGCATCATTTCATCTGGCTGGGTGGACAAAAACACAAATATACACATGCAAACACTTGTTAGAGGAAACAAACATGCATGTGTGTTTCTCCATCACTCAGTTAGATGATTCACTATCAAACGAAAACTTTGTTATGGGTTCCAAATCAGAAATTCCCACACAAATCTTTGCTACAAATGAATGTCCAAAAGCTGTTTTAGTCGATCCACTGGACGTTAAGAAAGTTCTTGAAGACGTTTCGTCTCTCATCCAAGAGACTTCTTGGATGAAGAAGTCTCTTGGATGAGAGACGAACGTCTTCAAGAACTTTCTTAACGTCCAGTGGATCGACTCAAACAGCTTTTGGATAACCATGACCTAGATGACTGAGAACCTACACAGACGTCTTACTAATGAATGTAAAATATCTAGTTTCCATAGTAATTTTGTTTTGCTGAGCTCATGTTGTATTCTGCCCAATGCGAGTTCCTGCTCTGCTCTCCTTCACCTCTACCTCCATGACTGATGAAGGCCTCTCCTCCTCCGGCGATGCACCACTAACAATGAGATGCTGCCTCTTGACTTTATATATCACTGCGTTATACTGCAAGATGATTAATGGAGTGTGTTCATGTGATGTTTCTCTTTGTGTAAGCATTTTGCTTGAAAGTTCTCCAGTACTAAATGTTTGTAGCTCCTGAAGAAATCTGTATTTGAACATATGAAAAGAGGCAATGGTTCATATAGACTCTGGCAGGCAGAGAAATTGGCTGACCTGGGAACAGATTGTGTCTCTTCTCTGCAACAGCAGCAGGATGAGCTAAAATCTGGAAAAAATGAAATGAGCTGAGGAGCAGACGTGTTGGGCACAGTTGCATCCATCAGAGACACTGTGCATATACTGTAGAGCTGTGTGTGTGTGTGTGTGTGTGTGTGTGTGTGTGTGTGTGTGTGTGTGTGTGTGTGTGTGTGTGTGTGTGTGTGTGTGTGTGTGTGTGTGTGTGTGTGTGTGTGTGTGTGCTTGGTTTGTCAGTTTGCATAAATCATAGTGTTTGTCTTCTCCCACTGTATAATTACCCTATTAATTTAAAACCATCTCCAGGAACCACCTCACAGTGTAAATCAAACAAATCATTGTATGGTGCATTGGTGTGCCTGTGTGACCTGTGCAAGCTATTGTTCATGCATGTATTTGTGCAGTGTGTGCGACTGCAAATAAATCAATGCTTGTATGTGGTCCCATCAGACTCTGCTGTGCACATTGGCACAATCTCGCCTACAGTCAGAGCCAATTAAATGATAAGCCGCCAGTGTTTGTATTAAACCACAGATCGAGACAACGTGAAGCAAACAAACCACAGCACCAATCTATACATATACAACTGTAACACAATGCTGAATGGGGAAGCTGAGTATTCAACAATTATTCATATTTATTTATTTGCTCAACGAATACCAAACATGCACTGTCCTCCGCTGAAATCATCAACAGTCAAACATGAAAACAACTTATGACCGAAGCCTCAAGTAAAGCAAAAGTTAATTACTGCACACAGAAGATAGAGTATTTCCTCAGTATATTCTCTTTTCAGGCTTTTGGCGCCTGATCTATGAGAAGGTCCATGTTTGACAGGGTGACAGACAGCCAATCAGAGTGAGCTGGATGTTGTTAAACCCTCTGACCTGACAAACAATCCTACCAGACTGTCAGAGACCATCAACGCTCTAAAGTATTTTAACAAGTGGCTTTAATGGTTCTGTTTTTGCTGCAATCATTTTCAGTTCAAGAACCTGAGTTCAGGAACAATTTGATTACAAATTTGATTGAAGTTTAGATTAATACTTTATATTAGAAAGGATTATTCCAAGTGTATGTTTACGCATTGTGTTCCTTTCGCATACAGAGTCACACAGAGGGCATAACAGGCTATCGGCAGACTGAGACAGGAAGATGAAAACATGTTGAAGTATATATAAATAGAGAGGAAGAGGAAAGAAGGATCGTTCAAGTTACGGAGCAGGAAGAAGACAGATCAAAGATAAGAGAGGATGATTCTCTTCCTTGGAGTAATTCACTACCCTGCATGGCCCTGATAATTCTGGCCACACCTACACCTCAACTGTAAATACAAAATGTATGTAAATATTAATATGTATATGCATGATAAAAGGTATTATTTCAGCCATACTATGCAGGATTATTCTGCTCATGCGATAACGTCTTCATCTAGAGATTAATTCAGAGGGAAGGAGAATCACCATAGGGTGTTTTCCTCTTCTGTGCTGCAAGACAAAGAACTGTTTCCAAAATCTAGGGTAACAGAATTTTTCGTGCCTAAGATTATCTAAGAGGTTGCGTGGGTTGTTCCACATTGTTTTCAGCCTGCGTTCAGCCTTGGGTGCTTTCAGTGGAGAACAATGGGAGCAGGCTAGCCTGGCTCCAGGCACCCTGGACAAGCACAGATGTGCAAGGCTCCTTGGTAGCAGGGACCAGGAAAAGGAGGTGGTCTCAGTCAGGATGCCAACTTGGCTTCTTGCAGGGCCATGAAGCGAACACCTCTCCCCCACATGGTCCAGAAGGGATGGAGATGATAGGACCAGGCTGTTGATATGTTTGATGTTGGAATATTACAAAAACAAGAGCTGATAAGATGAAATGTATTTAATCGTATGGGGTCTGATCAAATAATAAAATGAGAGGCACATTCTTTCTGGAGTCTGTTTTGCCATGCAGCAGCCACAATAATAATTATCACTCAATTGTCCTGAAGGTAATGTGAGTGGCACATTGAAACTTCACACCAAATGTTGTCTAACTCTTGAAAAAAGACTACCCTCTGCTCATACATGCATTATTAAGAGAACTCTGAGTCGGTGAGATGATTTAATGAGACCAGGGGCTGCAATGGGAGCTAACTCGACATAATTCCAACATAGTCTCACAATCTGTCCCTTCCATTCACCAGACTGCAGAAACCCCATTACCAGTTCCACAGTCTCAGTTTGGCACTTCAGAGGATGGTGGCTGTCTGGACAAAGACTAACTCAAAGAACAGATGCAAACTGGAGTTCCTGGACTATTTCATAACCAATAAGGAGGAGACTTTCACTGACGTAAAATGTCTGGGTCAGGATTATCACAGTGTTTATGATCAGGCAAAGATGTCTGATTTTTCTGCTATGTCCCTGCTGGTCAACTGTTTCATATGATTTGCAGTGTGTGACGGATGGCTGGCCATCTGCCTGTCTGTCTCCATTGCTTTTGCCATTTCTCTTTCTCATCTCTCTCTCATTTTCTCCTTCCCTCCCTTGTGATCATCTCAGTGTGTAATCTGTGTTGTACACACAGATGTGGCCGCACCTACAGGAATAGCCAATTCATTTCAGCGGTTGCGGCAACATGATAGAGTGCAGACACAGAGAGCACAAGAAGCAGAGAGGGAATGAATTCGGTATTCCCTTCCAGTCTCGGACCAAGCCCCTCTTTTACCTGACCACAAGGACAATCAACAGAATCATACGCCTGTGAAATGCACAAGAAAGTGTCTCACACATTAATGCTGGCAAGAGGTCACATATCAGAGACATGTATGCACTCACACATAAACACATGCAAGTCCTGGAGCATCTTAATACCATTTTTTTCTGTGACTTACAAATCACATTAACGCTTAGAGAGGATTTTCCACTCAAGCCTATGAAGAGTCATGCCCACAGAGCTACATCTATAATGCAGCATTGGAGTCATGCGTACAGACTGTCATGTTCATCTAATACATCAGATTGTACAGCACCGAGCGCCAGTCAGGTCTTCAGGTGTGTGTGTTTGTCTGCCAGCTGCATTGTGTTTACCCTCCTGCATGATTCCTTCAGACAGCTATGGCAGCCATCCTACAGATTAGCTGCCGCAGCCCCCGGTAGCAATAAATTATAGACTCACAGGTAGAGTTGCACTTTATGAATGACAATAAATGACCACAAGAGTGTGCTGCTGTGCCTCACTGTAAACCTCGCAGCCACAAATACCTAAAAACTATCATGAGATGTTAATGTCACTTGTTTGCATAAAACTGTCTTATACATATTTCGTACCGCACTATGCAAATTTGTTTATTCTTGTAAAAGTTAATGTATGCGTACAAAGCTGGTGAATGCACATAGAGATTTGTTTGACTTGCTTCCATGGACCTGCTGGGGTTTTGCTTGGCTTTTATGACAGGATTATATAGGGAAGAGCTAGAAAAGCTAAAACTTGTTTCATTGCTTCAAATGCCAGTTGACATATCAGTGCATGTAAAGTATGTGATGCATTTGCTGTGTGTGTGTGTGTGTGTGCGTGCGTGCGTGCGTGCGTGCGTGCGTGCGTGCGTGCGTGCGTGCGTGCGTGCGTGTGTGTGTGTGTGTGTGTGTGTGTGTATCTTTCTGTCTACCTGTAACAGTGTGCATGTTCCTGTATATGGCAGGTGGAGAAGAAAGGTTATGAGAAATAATGCAGAAACTGTAACCTAATACTCGAGACAGAGCGCTAAATATTAGTCAGAACATGTCTCAGTACATAATTCAACTATACCGGTACACACTGCAGTGAGACACTCACGCACTCACAAAACTGCAAATGACCCCAAAAAAATACAGTGCCAGTAGTGGATTCTAAAGTCTTATATAAATGGCTTAAAAATGAACACTGGCTTTGTGTCAGTTTTTTTTATTAGGCTACAGTTACACGGTTAGGGTGTTTGTCTCTGTGCATCTTTCTGCATCAGTCAGTGAGTGTTAGACTTTCCTTCTAATTATAGGTCTTTGAGATTTTACCCAACCTACCAATTTGGCTAGCAGCAATTTTCCTAATTTTATTGTGCTGTAAGTTAAAATACACACTACAGCATGTATGTGACTGTACATCTAAAAACACCGCTGCAGCAAAAATGTATTTATTTATATATTACCAAACTGCAGCAAAATTTAGATAAGGATGTTTTTCAGAAAACCTCCTTTGAGCAATCAAAGCTTCCAAAATTTAGCTTCACGTGCATGGTTTAAATGTTCATTTAGCTGATTTCTTAATCTTCCTTCATTCTACCACAACAGACACTTCACACAGACATAGCAGCTTCTAATCAAAAACATTATATAATATAATTGCACATAGCAGCTATTCATTAAAACATATTCGCTCTACACAAAAGCAAGACCAAGTAAACCTCTAGTATCTCCAAAAGAGGAACATTAACATAATAGCAGAGTGAATAGGGAGGTAATGACATCCTAGTGAGATAATATGACAGTGTCAGGCCCCAAAAAGCCCCCCTAAAGGATCGCACCTTGATCTCTTTTAAGTAGTTGAGTCAAGGCTGGGAGGATTTAATTACAAGTCTGTCTCTCTGGTAGACACAGAGGAGTTCGCTGGGGATTCCAGGAGAGATGGAGAGAAAGATGCTAGCAACAGAAAGAGTATTATGTCAAAAAATAATGGGATGGCATGAGGTTGTAGACAGCCTACATATAATATCAGTGCCTACCTTGCCTGCCACCCCTTAACTCAACAATCATGTAAAACACACCAAAAAAAAAATAGAATTGCACACGTCTGAGCCATCCCTCTAATCCATCGGATAAATCTCCTACCGGCTCTCCATTAGCCAGAAGCTGAACTTTTGGAGGCTGTTGGCTTTTGTTACTTGCAGGATTGAGGGATTGTACTCTGGTACAACACACAAACACAGAGATGTACCCACACACTGACATGCACATACATGCGTACAACTCTAGTTGGCTGTCTGTTCTAGATTGCGACTCATACTGCAGATATGCTGTAGACTGTGATCAGCTTTGCAAAGACAAATCCTTTCATTTCCCCGTCATCTTTTTTTAAAATGTTTTTTTAAACTGCTCTTTAATATATACCCATCCAAGGGCTATGGCAATGACACCACTTTATACCTTTATTCACATCTTATATCATTTGGGTATGTGGTTTCAATGAAAGCTGTAATAGTGTAGATACTTTCAAAAAGTAGCCGTATTTTAAGCTTCACGTTACAACTTGCACCAACTCAAACGGGACAGGACAGATAGGCTGAATGAAAATGAGTCTGAATTGACCTCAGTAACATTACATTCCAACATGATATTTATCTCTGCAGCACCTTGTGTGATGAAAGCATGTAATTAAGTTTGAACTACAGCTCCAACAAAAAATGATTTAGCAGTGCAAGGCTTCACCTCTTAGGCTGATATGTGTGTATGTGCAGACTGACAAAGACTGTTTGTGCTGTTTTGAGGTCAATAATGACAGACAAATAGCTGTCAGGGCTAATGGGGGGGGACAGCTCGGGATAATGGGAACACAAACAGCACAGTGCACCGCAGCTCTCCGCAGTACGACTGTGACAGAACAAGGTACAGTCTAAGAGAGGGAGAGAGAGAGAGAGAGAGAGAGAGAGAGAGAGAGAGAGAGAGAGAGAGAGAGAGAGAGAGAGTGAGAGAGAGAGAGAGAGAGAGAGAGAGAGAGAGAGAGAGAGAGAGGGAGGGAGTGAGAGAGGGCGACAGATTTTGGCATGGAAGCCGACCATCATGGTTGAAAAGTACCTCTATTTTATTTAACCTTAATTATAACATGAACCCAGACCATTAAAGTAATACTCAAACTAAAGCCTTTCTTTATGTAACACTCTCTGCCTGCAGGGTTGAGCAGTCGCTTTTTTTAAATTTATTTTTTATTTTTTAGAGAGAACAGTAGCAATAAAAGAAGGAAATCTGACTTTGTTGTAATGCTGAGAGGTGAAGCTGGATGTTTGATGTAGTATGACTACATAGAGACTGTGATTATAAGGGGCCATCCTGCAACACAAAAGCTCCCGTATTAGTATTTTGAGTGATGTGCCATGAAAGGGAGCATGTGACTGCAGTGATGCATGAGTCAGAACATTTAACTGACCTTGAAAACAGGCTCCTTACAAGAAAGACAACTGTTCAGTTACATGTTATGTGGCTGGCTTATATTATATGCACACATTAGCTAAGCTTTGTCATCTGCTCTTTCTTTCTCAGGTTTCTATCTTTTTATGTATTTTTCTTTTGTAATGAATGATCCCCCCCTTGGTCGAGGGCCAGCCAGGTTTGTAAGATGATCACAGAGCTGTCCATTGGGGATGTGTCTGAATGTCTCTGGCTATTGGCAATGTCTCAGTCGGTGATTGATGGACTGCTGGAATAGTATGGAGAAGAAACCAGAGCATTGCTTTGTTTTGTCTGCTCAGGAACTAACATCAATTGCAGCAGAGGAAGATAAGACATATGGAATAAGTAGAAACTGGAGGGAAAATTCTGTCTGTGTATCAGTTCACTGAAACAGGAAGAGAAGAATAAAAGAGAAAAAGAGAGTCACCTAAAGAGGGCAAGGTGACATTTTTTAACTCGGAAGGCAGCAAACTGGAATATATCCTCTCCCTCTACCCCTACCTGTCCATTGCTGCATGCTGTTTTTCTACCTAAAACCTGTTCAAATCCACTCCTTGTTGTTCCTCGCCACCCATCCCCCACCAAAATTTCTCCCCCATAGTCGCCACTTCTTGCCTTGTTCGAGGTGCAGGACACACACCCAGACGGAACAATAGCATGCAACTTTATTCCCATGCACCTCCCAGAAACTTGTCCCCTCAGGTATGGAATTCTATCACCCAGCCTCAAACAGGTGGAATAACCCAAATACATTTGGGATGATGACAACAAAGCCACCAGATTCTTTCTGTGATTAGACCCTCAGCTCTGACTGAAGAAAAACACAATGAGGCCTAATGGGGCAGTAAAAAGGGGGGGCATTTAGGGATTTTTAAAAAACCATGTGTGTTCTGTGAAGAAAGCTAACTACAACATACCCCAGTGATCACCAGTCCATTTCACTGACTTCCATTTCCCCAAGGATTGTAGAGGGCAGAATGCTATCAGCGTAATAGAGTGGAGGAGGTGACTTTATGTGCTTGACAGCCGCTGCTTTCAATTCAGCCCTGCAGTGTATTTTTTATGAATATGGAGTAGCTCCTCAAATGAGCATGTCCTTTAACATGGTGCTCTTTATCTTTGAGTAGTTCAACACTCACACAGCCCAATCTATTTAAGTGCTCGGGGAGTCGGGGTGGGGGTCTCATCTGCAATGTCACTTGTCATTGGCGTGATTCCCAAATGGCGCGTTTGTCTGAGTCAGCATCTATCACATCCCTCAGGTAAGGACTCAGGTAAACGTGCTCAAAGACACTACTGATTTCAAAAGGTTAAAGCCACATGTGAACATTAGAGTACGGAGGTGATGTTGGGATTTAGATTTTATTTGTGCAATCCAACCAAAAGATTCCCACATGGATGCTAAATCCCTGAGGACGGCTCATTATGTGAAAGAATGAAATCTCCTTGAATCAGACTTGAGCCCATTTGTCATGGATGAGAGCAGTGTTTTCTCTCATGTCTCATACGTACATGTTCATTCCACCTCCAACACCTTCAAGTGCAGCTGAAGCCTATTCAGCATATTTTCTATAATACCAAGTGATGCATTATTCAGCAAGTGCCGGTTGATCTTTCCTGTGATAAATCTCTAATCCACAGACACGTGGATATAAACCGGCACACACTTTGACACGCAAACCTGCATTTTCAAGTGTTGATGTATGATGTATAAAGAGGAAGTAAGCATCTTTGAATTACAAACCCATCGGGAGAACTTAAACAAAGAGTACCATAGATGAAAGGAGCGCTGGGCTTTTGAAAGGCTATCTAGAGCAGCATGGTAATGAGAGCAATGAGGACATCAGACACTGAACGTGGTACAATATGCTTGTAAATTGTGGCAGCTGAATCACTTCAGATTCAACCTCGTGAAGAGAAACACTGCTGAGGCAGATATTCTCCCTTTGGGTTCATGTCAATCCATAACTAACAAACATTTATCACATAACCCACAATAAGAATAAAAAGAACATGTCATGATGGATAACACTAGTCCACAGCTGGAGGAATGTGGGGTCACATAGACAAGAAGCCATTAATACTGAAATAATTTACACGTTTAATCCACTCAGCATGAACAATGTTGTATAATGCATTATTTGTGTCTTGAGAAAGTCCCTTTGTGTTTGGACTTTTTATTAAAAGTTACATATTGTCAGTTTTCTTGCGTTCCGTGGATAGAATCTATCCACAGACACATAAACTGAGCTACTCCAGTACTAGAGGCATCTGTGTCTTTGAAGACAGGTTTTCTAGTTAATACATTAAAAATAATGAATTACTGAGATGGTGCAGCTTCACTGAGAAGAAAGGAAAGACTAAACACGCACAGAGCTGCAATAAATATACTAGATTCACATGAAAATAACATCAGATCCACATCCTAGTAATGTAGTCAAAAATATCAAGCCTGATCACCAGCTTGTATGAACACATCCAACCTGTAATGAAGACATTGGGTGACATATCAGGTTCCCCAACGCGGTGCCTGACACTCACTTGTGCACACTCCAATGTTCCCTCTAATTTTTCATGTGTCTGGGCAAACACACAAGCTTCCTGAGCGCACTGAGGACCACTGTGAGCAACATCAGATGTACACACTTTGGCCACACACCAGTATCACACATGTTCAAAACCTTGGATCATAGCAAGTTATATGGCTAATTAAAAAAATCCAACTACAGTAGCAATTTTCATTAGTTTACTTTTAATATAAGTGATTTGGCCCACTTGAAATGAAAGACAAAAATCTTGTTCTTCATGAGATGTGTGATATGTTATATGTGAAGGTCCTGCTTTGGTCTCTGTGAGGTCCAGTTGTGGCCTAATTCTAATTCTTCCTGTTCTGGAAGAAATGACACATATACACCTTTCTGACATAACATTTTGTTCACATTAAAACACTCACATTTTGCACAATGACGTGTGTTGTTGTTTGTCATACAGTTTACAGTAAATGCCTGTCACTCTTTGTCTGTAAAATGTCTAAATACTCCTTTTTTATTAGCATTTCTACTACCCAAAATTATCCAGTAGTAACAGCCTTTAATGATTAATATCCATAAATAAAAAATATTAATAAATATCATTAGAATATGCACAAATCTCATTTAGATTTTACCTTATTTTTCACATGGTTGTACACTTTGTCCAGGTTACCTCCAAACGCAGAACAACTCAGGGCAGCAACACACAACAGTAACAAGACACAAGATACCACAGTACGTTTATATAAAAGAGACTGTGCTAGCAGTGCGCAATTGTGCAGGCGTGCAATTTAGAGGGAACATTGCTAGCCTCCCACAAGTGTGGGTGTATACATTGAAAGTTATTATTTATTTGTAAAAAACACACCAAAATAATGACATGATATGATATTCAACTTTTGTGATAATGTGCCTGCTTATGACTGTGACTATCAACAGCTTTTTTGCAACATTTAAAAAAAAATGCATTTAATCCTAAAAGCCCGGTAAGAATACATCATGATTTTGAATGACCTTGTTATATAATTCATTTCAATTTGGGTGTGTGTTTGTGTGTGTGTGTGTGTGTGTGTGTGTGTGTGTGTGTGCGTGCGTGCGTGCGTGCGTGCGTGCGTGCGTGCGTGTGTGTGTGTGTGTCTGGAGAACAGGCCTTAGTGACAGCAGCCTCACTGGTGAAAGACAACAGACAAAATCTATGGCTAGTGAAAATGACATAATGCTGACTTGACTTATTTTCTTTCTTTTTTTTTCATATGATTCAGGGAGACTCCACCCTCTCGGTCGGTGCCCGACCTCTACCTCCTCACTCCCCATGTACCAGCGCCATTATTTGCCAGTTTGCATCAAAAAGAAAGGGCAGGTACAAAAGCAGGGTGGTATTTCCAGAGAGAGCAGTGAGGAAGAGAGTTCAATGCCGCGGTTTAGGTGCTGCTTGCCTTTGCAGCCTAGGCCTCATTGTTATTGTGATTTATTTTTTAATGAGCAGTGCTGCCCTCCCCTCTACCACACAAAGGCCTGATTGAATCTGGCATTCCATTAGCATGTTAAAGAGACTAGGCTTCCTCTGTCAGCTGCTGACTGACAGTGGATATCATCTTTATAATTGGTTTGTAGAGAGAGAGAGAGAGAGAGAGAGAGAGAGAGAGAGAGAGAGAGAGAGAGAGAGAGAGAGAGAGAGAGAGAGAGAGAGAGAGAGAGAGAGAGATGAAAAAAGATGGAATACAAGGATGGGGTAGCTGATGAGAGGAGATGGTAGATTAAGCTGCATCTCTATAGATCTCAATTTGATGCAGGGGGGACCCCATGCAGAGGGCTGGGAACTGTTCCTTTGAAAAGGTGTGGAAAATGAGACAGTTGCAGTGTTTCATAACAGACGCTCTTCACGAGGAAATTATGTCACACAGTTTCATGTTTACTACTGTTCCAGTCATGGCACGTGTTATTTTCTGGTGGTGACACACAGTGCAAAGACGTGACACCATAACTGACACTGACATATCTGAAGGTGTGTGCAGGCTTTGCACCAAATCTCATGTCATGTCCTCTGTTCTCTCCCAGCCTCTGTATACAGAATGTTCTTGCCCTCCGCCCTTGTGCGTATACTCACTCAACTCTTTCACATCTACTTCCTCATCCTCTGCATCACTGAGCATCCCCCTCCCTTCCTCCTCTTCCTCCCCTCCTTTTGTTGTCCTTTCTCTTTTTTTCCCTCTTTTTCCTCACTTTTCCTCCCTCTCCCTCTGCCACAAATGGTAACTGAACAAAAATGTGAGGTGGAGAGCTGCAGAAAAGATTGTTATCCTAAACTCACTTGCCATGCATCCAAAATTAGCAGCCCTCCCTCCTTCTAACTTTTCCCTTGTGCTGCTCTCCTCCTTCTGCGGTGACAGTGTGACATGCATGTGGTCCCATCGCATCATCGGCCTTTTGTATTCATATTGGAAGACAGCCCAATACCACTATGAGTGTGCATGAAAATTGTGTTTGCATAGTTGGGTTTGTTGAAATGTGTGACACAAGCACATTTTCCAGGTGACAATAGCTCCGCACTTTGTTGTTCCATCCATGAGGAGGGTGATGTTCTGATGACGTACTTACTATCCATGCAAGCCACAATCACATTGCAGCAGCTAGCAGCTAATCAAAGAAGAGGAAAGTCAATTAGAAATGTACTCAATGCATTCATGCAGTGAAGTGTTGCCATGTTATTTTATTGTTAGCAATGTAATGTTGTGCTGTTGTTCAGTGTAAATAAACAAAGGCTACATAGAGAAGAGTCCTGTGCCGCATTATTGTTCAAGCTATACATAAAAAGGGACTACAAATGTTATGAAGCACACACAAATACTCATTTTCCAAGTGTGCATATTGAAAGGTGGATATTTGCATGGGGATGGTATCACAGCATATGCACAAAGCACATCATGTCTCAAATAAACTTGTGAGATTTGCTAATGACATCATTCATTTGCTGGGTTAATGATTTCACTGTCCCACAAAGATGATTAATTCATAAAATACATGCTGCTGGCTGTTTTTGCTATTTATGTTGTTTTATACTGATAATTCTAACCCTGGTATGGAAAGGATGCAAATTTGTCATTTTGGGTTCTTTGGTGAAAAAGTTTGTTTTCAGTCTTGAAGTTAATATTGAGAGGGAGAAGTGCAGAGGAAAAATTAGTTCAGCTTGTCATAAACTCAGGAAACTAGCGGGAAGTACTAAAGTACTATTGAGAATGAAAAAGAGGTCAAAAACAAAGACATATTTAAAAGAGCAACCCAGGCAAAATATTTTGAATACCATTGTCTATATTAAGTTTATTTTTTCTATATCTTTATATTCATGATGGCAAAGCAAAATGCAAAATGCATTTATGTGCATGGGGACATTCGCGAACATTGAGACTGCTGACAGTTTGGGTCAGGTTGAAAGTTGGTGCCAGCAATGAAGACTAGACAACCTGTAAGAAAACTGCCTGTTATTTCATATTTTTTAAATTATAGACAGGGTTGTCTCCCTCCATGAACGAAATGATGTAGGAACTAATGTTGGCTGGGTTAAGTTTCCATTAACATTAATGGAACCAATTGTGTTCGTAGGTTGAGGACTACCTGTATTGACAATTTATTGCACGGTAAATTACAGTATTTAAAAAAGCCCTCTCATGTCATATTCAAAACAGAAGAATTATCATGATAGAATCCCTTGATATGGACCCACAAAACCCTTTTACCAAATTTGACCAAAACCCTAAATTTATAATACATAAAAATGATGAAAATCCTTTATTTTTCATCATTAAATTTTTTTTTTTTTGAATCCAGGTTCCAGTCCCTTTTTTGATCCACTCCAAAATCTTTCTACCAAGTAAAATGAAAATCCAACTTGTGTCAAATTGCTAGATTACAGTCCTCTCATCTACAAGAATATGTATGTATGTATGTATGTATGTATGTATGTATGTATGTATGTATGTATGTATGTATGTATGTATGTATGTATGTATGTATGTATGTATGTATGTATGTATGTATGTATGTATGTATGTATGTACTGGATGGATGGATGGATGGATGGATGGATGGATGGATGGATGGAACAAAAAAACAATTGCCGGTAAAAATATTATCCCCATGCTGAAGGCATTTATTATATCTGGCGCATACAAGAAGAACATGGACAACATTCATCCTTCAGAAACAATCCTCCTCCTCGTTGCTCTCATGCTGACACATTAGTTAGCTATCCAGGTAGTAAGGCAACATTTCATTACCTTTCCACATTAAACCAGACACATATCATTCATGGAAATATGTTCAGGACAACCATCAGGTGCCCATTCTGTTTCACCATGTTCTCATCTGGTTATTGCATCTACCTGTATAATCATCATCCATTTTGGGTTTTTTTTGTTTTTTAGATCCACCTCTGCACAAACACACACATGCAGATACACACATACTGCCCTGCAGGCACTCCCTCCTCCACTAACACACCATGAAATCTCTAACACTCACATTTACATGACAGTAAATGTGAAGAGCTTTACAAGTGCTGCCAGAAGAGCAACTGCACACTGCAGCTTTGGATTGGATTGTTCCCTTGTGTGTGTGTGTGTGTGTGTGTGTGTGTGCGTGCGTGCGTGCGTGCATGCGTGTGTGTGTGCTGTTATGGTCTGCTGCGTGTTGGTGTAGGATTAGCATGGTGATCATGAGTATGTTGACACACACTGATTGATGTGTTTTTGGAGTGGTGTGTGACTGCAGCTTTGCACACAGACTGACTGCATTAGCCACTTAGCCGCAGCTACTAATCTGAGACTTAATGGTTTCCTCCAACAATGTTATTTCATGAACAATGTTTAATTCATTTGCATGTGGACCATTGGTAAAACGTTGTTAGCTGCTTTTACAAAAACCTTCTGTCCAAATCAATGGAGCAGTGTGCTTTTGGAGTGGTTCATCATTAGCAGTTATCCTCCAAGTAATACTCCTTTCCTATCTGTCTCTGAACACAGAGCAGTTAGAGTTCCAGATTCTACGAATATTGATGCAGCGCCTAAGGCCTATATGTGTCTGTCAAATGTGAAGAAATTCTATGTCTGTATGTACATATCTCAAGAATCTTTCATTTGATATACATTATATTTGGCATGTGAGTTGCTGGGGAAACAAGGCAGTGTGCTATTGAATTTATTGCAATTTAGAAATACTGAATAAAATTAATAAAGTTAATAAAGTTCAAATGAACTGGCAAACAGCATTCTCTAAAGAATCAAGGGACTTACTGTCACTGATCATGACAATGGTACCAAGATGCTACGCCTAGTTCAAACTAACACATCTATGGGTAAAAAATACTAATGTCAATGCACTTTAAGTATGGGACTACATTAAACAGACAGAAAGGTGCAGCGCTCTTATTACTGAAACTGGATATGTCTCATCAGCTGATTAAGACAGGAACATCTGCACCTCCTGTAAAATTTTCAGTGATGCGGTCACTGATTTGTGTCCTGCAGGATATTCCATGTAGATTGGCAATGACCAGTCAGTGGTCTGTAATGCTTCATGTGACCGGCTTTCCTAAGCTATTTTTTTTTCAGTTAGGTAAAAAAAGTATAGTAGCACCTTGAAATACAACTTGAATTTGTTTTGTAACTGAGGCCTAAGTCACACAACTCGTAACTACAATAAATTCTTTCCAATTCTTTCCATTTAAAGTAACTTAAATTATTTTAATCCATTCCAACCTTGTGAAAAAAGTCGCAAACCCCCTAAATTATGTGAATTTTTTTTTTTTTTTTAAACTATTAGACATGCATACTTAGAATGGTGCACAACTGGCTATATGTAGTTACTTAAACAATGATAAAGTAAAATAATGAAATTCAAAGTCATAAGCACTCAAAAGCTACATCTTTACTTCGCAAAAGAGAACGAAATGTGGTCTCAGCTCATGCTGTATCCATACGTCAACTGGCCTAGCGTTGGTGCCCTAAAGCAGAAATACCTAACCGCAGGCCGTGGACCTGTACCGGTCTTTGGGTCATTTGGTACCGGGCCGCACAGAAAGAAAAAATAAATTACATTACTTCCGTTTTATTTATTTCGGAGTCTGAAAGATGTTTTATTTTGAAAAATTACTGAATTCTCCGTTACATCTGTCTATGTCAGTGGTCCCCAACCACAAGGTCGCGACCCGGTACCTGGTCATGGGACATTAGGTACCGGGCGGCACAAAAAGTTTGACTTTCTTTTTTTTTTATTGATTACCAGTCTAAGGATGTTTTATTTTGAAAAGCGACATCTGTGCGGAATGACGCACAAACAAATGCATGTGTCTGTCCCGCTTGACAGGTCTCAGTCACGTGACAGGTTACCAGCCATTACTCCTAAATTAAGCACCCACAACTGCGCCAGTGTTCTGGATTAAAGTCAAGGCAGATTATCCTGAGATTGCTCAAAACGTATTGCAAACCCTGCTTCCATTTCCAACCCTGCTTCCATTTCCAACCTCCTGTTTTTGTGAAGCGGGATTTTCTGCAGTGACCGTAAAGAAAACCAAACTGTGGAGTAGACCAGACGTCCGGAACACACTTCAGGTGTCACTGTCTCCTGTTGTCAGCGATCCCGAACCACTAATTCTCATTATTTTGATTATTATTTGATTGACTTGTTCAACCTTTTATGGGAAATGATCAGTATCTCTCCTACGTTCAATGCACTGATTGTAAGTCGCTACATTTAAAAATAAACCTCATCAGTGCAGTCACTTGAATCGAGTTTTTAATATAATTATTTATTACAGTTATTTTGTTTACAGAGATGTTCATTATCAATTTATGAAAAAAAAGTTGTTTATTTTCTGTTGATGTCTGCATTTTACATAAAACCACTGCGGATGATTTATCATTAGACTACAGCTGTCCTGGCATCATTAACGATTATGGAGTAAGTGAAGGCCGGTACGTGAAAATATTGTCTGTGATGAAACCGGTCCGTGGAGTAAAAAAGGTTGGGGACCGCTGCCCTAAAGCACAACTCGTATCTCCAATTTAAGCTTTACGTCGAACATGGGCGGAACTCCTATATTGAGTAGCTCGTATCTCAGGGTGCTACTGTACTTGGTACCTGAAAGTTTTGGCAACATTGGCAAGCTGAGCATGTACTAAAAGGTCATACTAATGGAAATGGGGCTTACGTCATGGCAGGCGTATTGTTGACTGTACAAGGAAACACCTCTGTGTAGTTGTTTCTGAGTGTTTCCCAAGACAGCCACAGCCAGCAATACTACAGGATGAGCAAACAGCCAGGTCTGAAGGGACTTGTTTGGAACAGGCAATGTTCTAGTGTCTGTCAGTGCATCCAGAGAAGAGGACAGAGGATCAGCCAGTAAATTGGTTTCCATCTGCACCAGTACAAACAGGTATAGGAAACTTGCAGAGCAGTGTCGTCATTTACATCTCTCTCTCTCTCTCCAGCTTGACTGCTATTTTCATGCCCAGCCTGTCAAAATATCATTATCATATAAGAGCTGGCAAAGTTGTTCTTTAAAAGATTCTATATTTGACCTTTATATATTTCATTTTATATTGAAGTCTTAATGAATGTTGTATGAAACATTCACATCTTTAACTTTACTTGATGCATTGTTGTTTTGCATTGTGTGGGTAACTAAATAAATAAAGGCACTCAAAAGAACAATTCAAAACATTTCTTTCAAAGAGTAGTGATGCAAAATGCACATGCATTTGTTCACCACAGTTAACAATGAGATGGAAAATCTTCATACCCTATGTTGCTGCTGCTTCACTGGTGCTAAAAGCACAGACAGATGTGAAGCTACGGTGGCGAAGACAAACCATTATGCGCTCTTTCCTGTTTCTGCATTGCGTGCTGCACACGTCCTACACCCACACCCTTTATTCATCACTCTGTCCTGCTATCAGCCTCAGATTGCAGCAGCACTGGGCAGTGAGATGGAAAATAATGTGATTGTTTCCAACAAAAAGAGAGGAATTCAATGGGAGAGAGATGCTAAACAAGAACAGGAGTAAAGGAAAAGACAAAAGAAGACTTGAGAAGATGAGAAAAAGAGCCATAGCATTAGGATGTTACATTTAAAAATCATTTTGATTATACAGGTTCACATTTAGAGAGTAACAACTTCCTGATTTTTGTGCTTGTTGGAAGTGCGTCAATAAATGAATGACAGAGGAAGAAGGAGAGACAAATGGAGAAGGTGAAAGAAAGAGAGAAAGCTGTTTTACCAACACTTGTCACCTTGTTCTGGACCCTGCCTACCCAGCTGTTACCCAACTCTCGTGCTTTCTGCGTCAGGTCCAGCAGGAATGCAATCAAATATGTCCCTGTATTATTTATGAGCAGGGACATATTTGACTGTCTCCTTGCATAATTGTCAAAAACTTTTCTGGCTCCAGTTTCACCTTTATTCACACAGCTGGATCCACTGGATGCACAGACAACATTCATAGATAAACAGAAAACAGATTGAAGCTGCTTTAATACTGAGAGGAGCAGTGACATAGTTTTATTTGAGCTCAAACTGCAATGCTACTTCCAAAAAGGTTGGTGTATAAAATTAAAACAACGCGATCATAATTAACATGTATTTCCCACAATGACAGACAAGTTGGACCAGGAGCAATAAATCGATAAAAGAGTTTCAGAAATTCAGAAAAAAAATTTCTGATAAGAATTTTTATTTTCTGATTGGTTACAGTTAACAGAATGATCTTCAAAAGGCTCAGTTGTTCGTAAGGAAAATGGGGCAGGATTTGCCGTTGTTTAATACATAAGTAGAAAAAGGATTTTCTTAAATATACAAAGGAACATTTGTTTGACTAGATGAGAGTGAAGTAAATTTCAAAGGCATCATAGATTGGCCCTCATCATAGGTTTGCCTTTGTCTTTTGACGTATCCCAAAATCTGTACGTCCTCACAAAAGCTGGCTGTTGGAGTGTTTACACTACTAACTATGCTAAAATTCAGTCTATTATGAGTACATGGATAGCGATTGACACTTCTCTCCTTTAATGATCACCATATTGGCTATGTACCAGAAAGTGACTTATCAAGCTTGCTCAAATTAGGGCAGAGGGAGAGACAGTTATAGCAGAGAAGAGCAGCAACAGATAAATAAAAGAAGGCATCATTTAGGAGGAGAAAGAAGAACCATTGTTTTTGGTCAAATGAGAAAGCCAACAGCGATTTTTAATTCAACTGATATTTGCAAGCAAACACACAGTTGAAATGTGCAGATATATGCAAGTACAGTAATTATACTAGCATGCAGTGACCTACTTATAATTCATAGAACAGAGGTATGTGATTTGGGACAGAGAGACAGAGGTTTCCTTTAATAAATATAGATATAAATATTAAATATAATATCTATAGAACGATCATTTAGCACTGGGAGGTCATGATTTAAAAGAGCATGAAGATACGCTACCTGATGTACAAACACTGACAACATTATGATGTAAGGTATGTTATATGTCATCCTACGTAGCAGCCTTCACAAGAAAAATAGTGGTTTCGAAGTTGGTCCTAAAAACAAAGGTAGACAACAATAGGACATTGACTGCACTCTGCTTTAAGTTTCACTGTGCATTTTGTAAATACGCACTGCAAAATGTAAACCCAAATACCTCCATAATATGCAGCACTAGAACAACAGCAGGCTAATAAAGAAAGGAAGATATGGAGCTTTTGATTTGGCAAAAAACAACATTACAGATAATATGTTTTGCATTTGTATGGCAGACTTAATAAACCACATTATTTGAAGTCAAAAGTAAATGATACATATACAGCATCATTTCTTTTGTGGAAATTCAGTTGTGGATTTAGTTTCATTTTATTAGGAGTCATGTCATTAAAAAAAATAAATAAAGAGGTCATTTCATAAGATAATAATAGTTACTTGTATAAATCACCGTATTTAATATGAAATGTAATCTGCTACAATAATGTGGTATTAAATATTATAATGATCCTTTATATTTTTCATCTTGATATTGAAATGTAACCTTTTTGGAAAAAAAACACTCATATTTGTTGCAGCTGAGAGAACAACCACATATGGAGGGTAATGCAGTATAAAGGGGTAATTACCCATCTGCATCTTGCCACCAGCACCCTTTTTGCTCTGCCTGTCCTCTTCCTTGAGTTCCTGTGTCGCAGCCTGCTTTGAGGCTGCCTGCTGTGAAGGTCACCCTCCCTGCAGCTATGGATTACACAGTCGCGCACAGGCAGGCAGAATACGATATTGTCCTTGAGGGGAGGTTTGGGGGTTGCGTTGGCAGAGCTGAGCCCTCTGGAACCTCTGGACCCCTCTGGGACCTGCCTGTGTGCTAACATTGTTTTCTCTAGTAGACTGGTCAAAGGCAGACAAGAAAAGGAACGAAAATAGACAAGTTTATAATGTATCTGTCTGTCTGTCTGTCTGTCTGTCTGTCTGTCTGTCTGTTAACAGTATGCTCCATCTGTCTGTGGATGCTGTCGTATCACCACCAAAGTGTGCAAGAATGAATTAGTACAGCATTGATGTGCCAACAACAGTCCTTTATGAGATATCAACACTCTTAGTAGACATTAGAGAGAATCAAATATGCTTCAAACAGATCATCCATCGCTGTTTTACAGCTTGAAATCAAAGAGGGGATGGAAGCTTTCATCCAAAAGAAATTGTGAAATGGAAGCCAGCTTTCCTGGTAATAGGACCTGATCCATTTGACAACGGCTATCTCTGGAGTCTAGCCACTGTTTTGACATCAGGAGGAGACAAGGAAATAAATCAGTGCACAACTGGAGGATTGTGTCACCCATTGCTGCCTCACCTCAGGCTGCTTTGACCTTAATTATTTCTGTCTTGAGTATTTTTCCATTGGGAACATTATGCATATTTGGGTGATAGAGACAAAATGATGACAAGGGGTTGAAGACTGAAGCGAACACAAAAGAGCAAATATATGCAGAAGATGTGTGTGTGGTTTTCTTGTGAGCTACAGCCATGTTCACAGGTATAAGTAGAGGAAACAGTGAGCAGCGACACCCCGGATGAAGGGACTGGAGGCTGGGCCGCCAATAAAAGTAAAAGAACACAAGCTGTCTCCCAGCCGGCTAATCCTCTAATGAAGATTTGTGGTGGTGGCTAGCTGTTGATTATTGGCCCAGTGCAGGGACAAAAACCATCATCTGAACTACGGAAAATACAATTTTGCACATTTACACAAGCCATCAGATGCACAAATGAGAAAATTTAGGATGGAGGCAGAAACACAAATGTTGAAATGTATAAGCACAGGGGTGGCTCTGACATCCTGTCAAAAAAAAAACAAAACCTGCAAAATTAATGAGTATCAGTCCACACATTAGACAACATTCTTTGGCTGTAAAGAATGCAATATGAAGTCAGTTATGTTTATGATGTTATTCTTGTCTTATTGGGTCATCAGCACTGATCTCTGATCTCCGCTAATCATATGGAAATCTTTGTTTCCATTCCTCTTCTCTGTCGACGATTTTTTACATTTAATCTGTGCTCTTTTGAACCATGACACTATCTGAGTTTCAATGTTTGCTGAGAGCTGTGCTAAGCATATAAGCAGTTCATCCATCCGTGCATCCCATAATAGAGAATTCTACCGCATTAGGAGAAACTGACAGTCAAACACTAAAGCTGCACTGCAAAGATCTGCGTTCATTTTTCTGATATACTGCGCAAGCACAAAAAAAAATAGTTCCACATGTTTGTGATATAAATTGACCCTGAAGGAAACCAAAAGTCTAAAATACTGCCTGTGACTAAAGCTAACAACAAGATAAACAAATATTGTAACATACAGTTAATGTATGTCCTCAGACACCACATTACCCGTGTGTCCCTTACAGCCTTCCAATCCACACCTCTGGCACCTCATTCTCACTTGATCCTCCCTTTCTCCTCCCCCGCTCCCCCAGGCAGGGGCAGAGAGATGCGGTGCAGGTCCTGACAGAGCACCCTTCTCCTCCCTCTCTTTCTTTTCACTCACAGTCTTAGAAGAAGAGCAGCTTGTTCAGTGAACAACTTGTGTGGAGACAGGTGTGCATACCAGACGCCAGCGCTAAGCCCTGTGCCACTCAGATCCCATGACAACCTGCAAATGAGGCCTCCCCTTCTCGTATCCAGTCTTAACCTTTTCCAGTGAGCCCTTCTGTTAGCAGTAGTTTAACTAGCAGCCGATCGGCATGACGCCATAGAGGGCAGGTCTCAGCTTGACCTATTATTAACATTTTATCAGCAGACTTTTATACGCATATTTCCAAGAGCCATTATACACATTATTGAGACAAATTAGAACAGGCATTACTGGCAGGAGACAGTGTTTTTAGGGGTGGGGCTTTGGACTATTTTGACTGTTCATTTACATTAAGTATTAAAAACTAGCTCAACGCTTCCTGGAGCAAACATATTAAGATTATTTATGTATACAATTCTGTCTGGTTGTCTCACCCAGCGGTAGTAAACAGAGGGTGTTCAGATGAATGAGGTCAGAGAGCAATGTCCTCATGGCAACAAATGAAGTTCATATAGGGATGACAAACCCAACAGTGGCAAACATAATGCTCACATTTCCCCTTTGCATGAGTCAGTTGATATGGTTCACTGACTTGAACAGAAAAATTGCTTCCAAGCCCCAAATCCAGTGTTTGTTATCTCACCCTCTGCTCGTTTCATCTCTGCCTCTATCCATTCGATGCAGCTTAAGTCTTCCTCCTCCTACACTATTCTCTCAGTGTCTTTCCCCCATTCTTTGACTGCTTCATCAACTTCCTCCTCCCCTCCAGCTTCACCCCCCCCCAATGAATTGACCTTGCTGCATCTCAAGGAGAATTGATTTCTCTTTTGGTCTTTGTGTGAAACCCTATCTCAACAGCACTCGGAGGAATTTCCTCTTCCCACCACCAAAGCTGGATGGAACACTTTTTTACTCCATTTTATCTGTGTGCTCCCCCCTCCTCTTCTCCCCTCTTCCCTCCTGAGCACACAGAAATAGAGCAGGCATGATTAATGCAACATCTATCGCCACCAAACGTTAGCTTTGCTCAACCGTTTTATGCTTGACTGCTGCTCGGGGAAATTGTTATTCAAGCATCTTCCAACAGTTACAAAATGTTCATATCGCTAAATCAATAATACAGTTTGATGTTGTACATTTGATGAGCAGGAATCATTGAAAAGAGGACGCAAGAGCTGGATTAGAAAATCATGGAAGCGCACATCCTCAATTAAAAAAAAAAGGTAAAATATGCAATAAATAATACAATATATAATAAAATAGTAAAAGTATAAAATAACCTGAGATGCAGCAGTGTTAATTCTATACTTTTTGGTGGGTGCTTTAAGGCTAGCTGATGTGTGGCGTGACGTTCAACATTAAACTTGATTATGTTGGTATGCACAGCCAGTCTGTGGATTATAATTGGATCATTTGAGTGGTGTTTCAGCATCAGTGCTGGCTAATCAGCAATGCATTACATGTAAATTGCGACATGCAGAGTAAAGGTAGTCCTCAAGATACAAACACTGGACTTACGGACATCCAGCAATACGAACAACCCTATCCAATTATTGCAGTTCCCCTTTTTGCTGCAACCCTCGCCGAGCAGCACCGCTGCATTCACAAATCTCCAACACTCATCTCTTTCATCTTGTTTTTGTCCTGTCTCTGAGCATCACAGAGCATCAGGCTTCTTCCCTACTTGGATACTTTACTGTTCATTATGGCTGATAAAGCAAAGGCTAGTGAAGATAGTGACAGTGGTGACAATCTCTGATGACAACTCCGCCCCTGACCGACAATAACTCGTCTCAACTCCACCTCTTCCTTTGCTCTAAAGGTAAGTTTCATTACCGTGCTACAGTACCGTACAGTGGATCATCAACACCAACAGCTCACTCTGTCTGTCGTCATTGGATGTGCTTAAAAAATTGGTTGAGATTTCTTTGTAGTGTTTTCTTCTTCATCATCTCAAGGATTAAATTAAAAGGACCAGAAGGTTACCGTGTGTGAACTAATCTGGATTAATAATCAAGAATGACTTAACTTAAAATGATCTGTACCTGTACTTTATTTCATTATGTGTTGTCATATGTCCTGTCTCTGGTAAGTCTTAGGGAATATTACTTCTGTATAGAGTAGTATTGGCATTTGAATGATGTCAAAAGGCGATTATAGATTGAAATTTAATAAAGACTTATGACCAATTCAACTTATGAATAGACTCTCAGAACCAATTGGGTTTGTAGGTTGAGGACTACATGTATATAAAGTAGACCTTTTCATAATTTTGTCAATGTCTTGTCTTAAAAGGCCAACAGTGCATTTTAAATTAAAATAATTCATATAAAATTTTTGGAATTGATCCAGTTAGTTGAGCTGACAGCCGTGACAAGACTGGCTTGACTGCAACATAATCCTCTGGGGCAAAACTGACATCCAAAACCTTTGCTAAGTATAAGTACACACCTAAATGTGCAAAATTAGTGCCTGGTTGTCGGTCATTTGATGAGAGCTATCTGTGCTGCAGAGACTGAGCTCATAAGTTTGACCTGTATCCAGCTTGAATGAAAAATGGGCACAACCTTAATATCAGGTTTGACTTTGGTGACATTTGAGCTGGTAAAGAATGCTCTGTGTCATCGCAATCCTACTTACCATTCATACAGTTGGCATGCAGTCTACCTGGGAGCTGCCATTACATCCACAGGCACTTCAGATTGAATGTATTTACTCTAAATCTTAATTCCAAACATCTTTTGCACATTTTTGCCTATTTAATTTAGAGTTTTGGTCGAAGCAGATGCCAAATAGGTGTAGTCACTGCAATAACACCATGGCTGCATTCATTGTGGCTGCAATGAATGTAATCTTTTGGGGGTAAGTATGATGACTTTTATCAGAGGAACACAAAACACAAAACGATGCAAAACCTGGTTTTTGAGTTATGTTATGCAATGCAATGATCCATGATACAGATATATTGCAGTTGTAAAGATCAAAATACAAAGAAGCCCTGACAAAGTGAGATGCTGCACACAAGCGTTTACAAACGGAAGCAGATTTAGTTATTGATATGATGTGTCAGAATTAAAGTGTCAAGTACACTTCTAGGATTGCAAGGTCATTAGGAATAGAAATAGTTGTCATTTGCATTCCTAATGACCTTGAAATCTTCATTATAACTTCATCATATGGGCAACTGTGTCTCTTTATCAACATTAGACATTAGGTGTGAAGAATCATCTGTGTTTCTTTCCTCTTTGCGATCAGAGTGATTATTGAAGCATACCAAACATTAACCAGACATCGAGTCCCAGGTGTCTTGCAGCCCCAGGATTCCCAGTAAGTACTTGTAGTGAGCCAGGCTGCCTTGGTGGATGCACTAATGTGACACCATAATCACACGCAGGTGCATTTTTGTGCTTCACAGAGCAACAGAAGCCATGGTAGCAGGTGCTGATGTCTGTTCCACAATGCATATCATATTTACAGTTGAATGTTTCGGTGAGCAGTGTCACACCATGAATGTGTGGTTTTAGAAGAACAAACTAATAAAAATAATGTAGTCGCTCCAATCCATATAATGAAATAATCTATAGTGACTTGTCTCGGACAGAAGGAGCCGCAGTGATGCCAGAGAGGCAGTGGGAGTCAGAGGAACAGACACCTACAGCTCCCTCTGCTCTGCAGTCCTACATGCACTGATGGGTCACACACACACACACACACACACACACACACACACACACACACACACACACACACACACACACACACACACACACACACACACACACACACACACACACACACACACACACACACACATGCACATACAGACGCACACACATACACACAGATGCTCTCACAGACACAATGGGTTGCCTTCCCATCAGTCCAATAACAGGCCTATTCATTAGAGTAACTTACAGACAGTATTGACTACCTGCTGACACACAGACACTCTAGCATAAACAAATGGAGAAGAGCCAGAGAAGAAGGGAAGGAAAGGACGGGACCTGTTTTAGTGGCTTTTTAACGGAGGTGTCCTCTCTACAAACCAGGTTTAGAACCTCTACCTATAAACAGAAATACAAGATCCCATACACAAACAGTCCACTCTTTGTTCATTTCACATTTCAATTTCCTATTCTAATTACAATTGTGAGAACTAGTCATCTCATTGAGTGCCCTGCCATGAAAAGGGGCTACCAAAAAGTGAATTGTGTTCAGTGTAATATATCATCACTGCCACATTCCAACTTGTAAAATATTCCACTGCAAGGAAGCAGGGTATTATGTAAAGTAAAAAGGGGAGTTGGGGTGGCAGGGATTTCAAACTAGCTCCCCAGGCATGCGTGGATTGATCTACAGAGTGCATAAATTAAATACTTAAATTTTATCATCATCAGTAGTTGAGTGCAGTCAGCTGCAGATGAAGGTAGCCTTGAATCACTGTGTCACTCTTTTCTTTCTATTTGCAGCAGAGAACGATTAGGTCTATTTTTATTGAAGTGTTTCCCCCACTTGAGCTCATGATCTCTCACTGTCTCTTCACTTTCTCTCTATCTCCAGTCTTTGTAATATATGCTGACTGCTAGAACAAATACACAACCTCTGCCAAGAGAGTGTCTGACAACCTGACCAAAGTACTGAGTGACATCATAAAAACTGTGAAATTTGTTAAATCACAGAAAATCTTCAAAGATTTGTTTTCGAACAAAAGACAAGCATAAAATTTTCTTTGTTGACTCCATTTATCTGGCAGGTGACAATGATCAGCTCACACGGCTGGTGGGGGGTGAATATTTGCACGCTGACAAATTGAGATATAGTATATGCTTGGACTAATCATCTGTCTAAGTTTATATCTTGCAAAAGTATCAAAAAGGAGTTATGAATTGTTTGTTCAGCATCTGTCACTGTAGAGCTTTCATATTTCACCTGTGTGTAAGTGTTCAAGTTGCACCTTAGATATGGAAAAATGCCTGAAGGGACAGGCTGTGCTATGCATATCCAAATATTTGGCACATCAAAATATTATAAATACCGTGCAGATTGACATGTGCAAAATCAGTAGAGCAGCCAATTAGATAATTGGTGAAAGAAAATATTTAGGTCCCCGGAGACACATTCTCCATTGTCTTTTTTATGATGGCCTCTGTAACCAGGTGAATGTGTGCAGGACGGTAGCAGAAAGGGGGCGGGGAGCTTGTTTCACGGTATGAGCAATAGATATGCAGACAGGTCAGCAGAGAGTCGGATTATATGAAGACAGATGAGTGAGTCCGCAAACACAAAGACAAAGAGACATAGACTTTGTGACCCTGAACTCAGGGGGTCAGCCCTGATTGAAACAGTCAAGACAGATGGAGCATAAAACACGACCCAAACATGAATCGATTTTGACTGATGTTCCCCCAAAAACTTTGAGCTGCAGCCAACAAAGCAGAACATCCCAGGGATGCCTGTCAAAAAGTCTTAATGCGGCAGTTTGGGTGACATTGAGGAAACGCAATAGACGTTTCTCATCTAAAAGCACACTCCCTTCCAGAAGCTGCCTCCGGGCATCAGCAACCTGAAATCGTGGAACATCATATCAGACAACATGGCGGCTGATCACAACGACAATGCAGTATATCTAGAGGCTCTGCGTCTATAGTGATCATGTTCTTATATAGCTTCCCATTGTTCTCTTTCTGCATCACATTGTTCACTGCCAACATGATACAAACTCACTCAATGCATAAACCCACACAGCATCAGCACCAGCTTCACACCCCTAACTTGGTGCAGAGTCCATATGGAGCAGAGAGGTAAGCTGGTTGTGTATAGAGCACAGTGAACAACATAACCACATGACTACTGCCTTTATCATCAACAGAACTGTCATCACTATCACAGCAGCCAAAGATCTCTGCCAGGACCCTGGGTTGTCAATGCTGGTCATTTTCATGGATCTGTGAATACAATGTCAAGGGCAGACCGGCAGCGAGAGAGGTCATTGGCTCAAGGTCATACAAAAGCAAAGCGTAGAAATAGACTAATAGCCGTACAGACACAGATGCTGATGCCTGTGCTTTACAGATAACAAATTAACATTTTTAAATCAGATTTTTAAAACTGATGTATAACGCCATTTGTCTGAGACACCTTATCACAAACGTGCAGATGTCTATCAGCGGACAAAATCAGAAAATTCACTGATAAGATGTTCAGATCAGCCAGCGTCAGAATTGTAAAGGGCATTACAATGACATTACCCTTTTCAGAGGAGGGAAGGCAGAAATGTCAGATCACTCAGCAGCCACATCATCACATGAACGGAACAGAATGTTAGGCAGAGGAAAATCTCAATGTCCAATGGAGATAATGGTTTTTTGAGTGACTGTTTAACAGGCAGTGGTCTTTGTCCTGTATTTAGCTTTTTTTTTTTTTTTGACACCTGAGGCAGTCAAGGTTTAAAGGTTAATACTGTTGTGGACATGTCTGGGGCAAATATCATCTACATGAGCTGCTAGTACCTGCCACCTGATCAAGACAGTGCTTGTTTAACTGTTAAATGAGACTTGTCAGGCAAATATTCACTTAACCACAGCGTCAGAAACTGGAAAAGGAGCCTGTGTGACAACAAGTACAAAATTAAACATGAAAAGCAAACAACAAAAAACCTTGAGTAAGTGAGAAAGTTTATTAATGAACCACTTACCAGTTGTTCTTGTAGGCATGAAAGGTATTGAGTGATTAGAGGGGAGCACACATTTCAACATGAACTTCATATTTACACACCCAACTCTTCAGTTCCTGACTCTCCATAATCATTAGAGATGTGTGCTTGAAAAACATGCCTGTAGGCAGAGCAGAAGACCTAAGCTGTGGGTGAATCAGCTCAGGCATGCGTTAAAACAAAGTGGCCTCGCTGGCAGAGAACGTAGCAACTCACATGTAAAACAAACACACAATGATCTCATGCAATCACAAAGTCTCGATGAAAGACTAATTGGAAGAATTCAGAACACTTTCACATGCAAACACACGCACAAACATTCTTACTGTGCTATCCACATAGGATCACATCCAGGATCAGTCACATCATTGGACTTACAGTGGTGAGCTCCAACCCTCTGTGTGCATATACAAGCTGGCAATGTAGAGCAGAGCGACCACACAGAATCCTCTCTCTCAGACATGGCCACTATGAGACCAGAATACTAAAACAGAAAGCCTGAATGACTCAGAACAGCACCAGCCTGTTTAATAGGAGGATATACTCAAAACTGCAAACTAAAGACTGAATATTTGATGTCTTTTCTGACAAAAAAAGCATCATATCATGACTCATATCCACATCACTTGTGAGTAGGGTTGTGTCAAGAAAGGAGAGGCAGAAATGTAACAAAGTAAGTCCTCACTCTTGAGGAATTCTCTATTAACTATTTGTGTTAATTTGAATTTCATTAGTTGTAAGTAGGTTGACAAACCGCTTTTGTCACTCCACCTCCACTGGAACTACGTGAGAATGGCTGATTTTGGTCATGTGACCAAACAGCTCATCATGATACAGTTCATCTCCCAACACTTTGACCTTCCCTGTCATCATTCACGCATGTTAATGGCATGCTGTTTTCATTATTCCATGCTCTAGCCAGAGCTGGGGATTGACAGATGTCTGTGTGCAACAGAAATCAAGCACAGTATTAACAAAGACCTGGCATTGGTCAAGTTTAAGTAGGGATTAGTGATCCACAGTATAAGTGACCTCTCTGAAATCCCATGCACCAAAAAAGCAACAACTCACCCAAAATCATGCTTTATGTTGCCTTTGGTGTCCCTGGCTTTGTAAAGTGCTCCTCCACTGCCCCCGTCTCTCCTGGTTTGCCAAGGGACAATGGCTTCAAAATCTCTTTCAGAGTTCCTCTCTACTCTCCAGCAACTATGGAGGCAACGTTAGATGTGAGGAGAAACTGCTGCTGCTGCACATGCCATCCCTTGTGCCTGCCCTCTCCAAACCTCTCCAGGTGAAAAGCTGAGTGTGTGAGCGTGTGTGAGAGAGCAAGAGAGAGGGAGAGAGAGAGAGAGAGAGAGAGAGAGAGAGAGAGAGAGAGAGAGAGAGAGAGAGGAGTATGTGAGTGGAGGAGTGGAGGATGGGTCCAGAGTTTCTGCATTTGTGGCTCAGGTAAACCTGAGGACAGTATGGAAGGGCTTAGTAGCAGAGAAGAGAGGGAGTGAACAAGAGAAGGGGAGTCAGAGAGAGGAGGGGGCGACCAAAGTATGACAGCCAATCACAGTGGGAGACTATAAAGCTAAGATCTTCTTCCCCCCCAGCAGCCACGAGGAATTGCACTGTGTCCAACCAACAGCTGGGAAGCAGTTTCTTGTCAAACATGTTATTTCACACGGAGTGTCAGAGTGAAGGTCCTCACTTCACAGCTAGGTTACCATCTGTTTTGATCTCTCTCTGTAAAACATGCTCTGCCTTCTCTAATCTGGCTTTCTCTCCCCCTGCTTCTCGTATTTGGGGTTGGGTATAACCTAAAGGCACCTTACATGCCTCTGCTCTGATTGGTGGCAGCCTCAACCAATGAACGGCTGCAGATGCCTGTCATCATGCAGAGTGGAAGTCATGAAGGAGAGACAGAGCTTGAGTGAAATGCCGTTTGTCCAAACTACTGTTTATCCCTCTTGTACTCTTCTCATTCATCTCCCCCTCACAGAGATTTGAATTGTCACATCTCTTCATTGTGATTTGTTGTGTATGACCCTCCACCCTTCTCTCTGCCCTGTGACTTTACATGCATGGACTTGTTAAAGGGTTAACCTTTTATCTGTCTGCTGTCTTTTTTCATTTTCTCTTAACCTGCCCAGGTTAAGAGTCAGCCTCTGTGTTTTCGTCACGGGGCTGGAATTTAGACTGAGGGGGTGTAAAGCAAGACGGAGAGATGAAATAGAAAGCGACAGAATGGAGGAAGCTAGAAAAGGAGGGGCAGAGATTAAACTAAATACAAACTGACAGAAGGATGAAGAGATGTGGAGTGACACGAAAGGGGACATCTGAAAAGATTGAATACGGAGAAAGACAGTCAAACTCAAAGAAAGGCTGCAGAGGATTAAATGATGGACCGTAGCTGTCACTGAGTGAAGAACTGCTTCACAGCCGGTTTCTTATGCCACACTTCGTCCACTACTCTCTTCTCTCTCATCACGTAGCCACAATGTTACTGAGAAGCCTGGTTCACAAGGGAGAGCTTAGCAAAGCTGTGGAAATATTCATCCCCTTGGGCACACATGCTTGCAAACATACTGACACGAACACGTGAGCCGGGGGCTATAGAAAATGCTGCCTGATGTTCGTGGTGCCTCCTCTTGTCCTGCTCTCTCGTTTTCTTTTGTATTTACCCCCCTCCTCTTGAGCGCCCAAGCTGAGGCTGTGAGTCACTGAGTGTTGGAGTGAATACTAAGGAGGGTGGCTGACACCTCCAATACCCGTTTGCACTGAGCGCATTTATGTTATTGTATGTAAACACTGACAGACTGAGATGTCACAGTCACTCACAAAAACCCAACTCACAGATGCTTGATAAAATTTAATGACTAAATGCTGCAGGTATTGTGGGATAAATTGTGGCTGTAAACAAAGTTGTACATAACACCCATATTCCCAAATGCCACAAAGATGTAGGTGCAATAAAAGTAAACTGTTATAGACACAAGACAGGGAGCTACATTTACGGTGCAAACATTTACAGTGCAAAAGGGCAAACTTCAAGTTTAACTTACATCATGTCAGCTAGTGATGGATTAAACACTCAGAATATTAGCTTTTGAAATGGAAAAAATGGTAACTGCAATGTTAACCATCAATACATCAAGTCCTTCCATAAGCATCTGTTTGTGCGTGCATGTGTGTGTGACTGTGTGTCGGTAAAAGAAGCTGAGATAGGGTTTCCTCATTAGTTGTGTTGGTATCAATAATTCAAATGAGGTCCTTGTATATGTTCAATGGACCGAGTGCTAATGTGCTGTCGGGCCGGCGGGAGCCCAGGGTCCAGCGCCACTTTAATGGATGTCATGATGAGAGGGTGAAATCCGAGCAGGTGGATCCTATGTCCTCCACAGGTGAGGAGAGGGAGGGAGGGAGACAGAAGACCGACTAAATGGGAATGAGGTGATGGCCAATGGGGGGGGGGGGGTGTCATTATTGGACAGATATTAAAGCAGAGGAGTGATGGAGACAAATAGGGAGAAAAGGGAGGTAAGACCTTTCTTTTGACATTAGGTGCAGATTAATCATCAAAAAGATAATGTGTTGACCTCTTTCACCTTTGAATGGGAGGTCATCCTGGAATACATGGGGGAATATTTTTAATGAGTAAGGAATGGAAATTATTTGATTTGCCATTCACTTGAGTTACTTTGCTCACAAATGCCACATTACAAATCATGCGTGACATAGTGGGTAAAATATTTGGTTCTGAAAACTTGGATTTAGAGGGGAGAACGGGGAGAAATGGATTTTCCCTGAATGAAAAGGTTGTTATTTGATTAATATCAATATATATACAACTCTGTGCTAGATGGGGGAACATAGAAGTCGAAGTTTCTCCTTCAAGTATGAAGGCACCAATTAACAGACATATTTTAGGAAAAATTTTAAGGGGAAAAAATCAGGAACTGTTTAGACTCTGCATTTTACTGGTCAGACATTATGGACTGGTAACCAGCTTTGTGTTTTATTGATACCATTTCGTGGTGTTAAAGCGTTTTCTTTTAAAACATTTTTAGAGTGTTGTGACCAATACTGCAGATTCAACATATTTTGTCTCCTCTAAATAAAAAAAGTTCAAAAAATATATTATGCTTTGTCTTGAGCTTGAGGATAAAGTCCGACACACAGTCGGAATCAACACACAATCACACACAAAGAAAAAATTTAAGGTCACACATCAGTGTACTTGAAGAGCTGCTCGGCCTGGATTGTCAGTCTATGCTTCCATCTACTGGTGAAACCCTGCAAACACAGGAATGATTATCTGAAAACAAACTAAACCTGCAAATCATTCCATGATCTCCAATCATGGTTTGAGACAACACTCCAATCAAAATTCCCACAATCCAAGATCTGAGAGGATTGTGTTCCCAGCGCCACGCCAACCCCGAGGGAAACAAGGAAGCCAAACAGACATGAGACGCAGCTGGTACAGTATCGATGGCCTGAATGGACTGAATCAGGAATACACAAGCGATAGGGTGGGCGTTAGAGCGGGCTGTCCAATGTTCCAAGATCGGTGGTTCAATTCCCGCTCGCACACAAAAACAATGACAATGGGAAGTGTCATCTCACCTCCGGAGCACTGCCGAGGTGTCCCTGAGCAAGGCACCCCTTTACATGTTGCTCATTTGGATGCACCAAGCAGGAGCTTCCCACCACTCTACCTCCCCATGCATGTGAACAGGCCCCTTGTGTGTGTTTGTGTGTTCAGGGCCTGTACAAACTAATATATATGTATGTGACTAACTATAGTGTGCCACTAATTTCCCTTCGGGGATTAATCAAGTATATAAAATAAAAACATTTTTTTAAAACTGCTTACAGAAACTGTTTATTATGACAGAACATATTTGCAGCAAGTCAAATGTCAAAGTGATGCTTGTTACAATGAAGGGTACCTTCATCCATACTATGCCTTTATCGTACTACCTCTCTCTTTCTTGATGGACAAAAGCAGTAAATTTATGCTAACTTAAATACATGGGACAGACTGCAAATAATATCCTTACCACATCCTGAATGCAGCGTAAAAATACAACCTCTGCTGATCACCAAACTTATTTATAACTTAATTCCTGCCACCACACTTATTTATAACTTAATGTCTTCCATGCTTGGGTACTATTGTTAGTATTAGTTAGTACTATTGTTAATAATTATTATTCTCTTTCCATATTGTCTTAATTTTCTTCAATATAAATTTTCCCTGTTTCTGTCTGTTCTACTACTGCAACGTTTAAATTTCCCTGTTTGGGATAAATAAAGTATATCTATCTATCTATCTATCTATCTATCTATCTATCTATCTATCTGTCTGTCTGTCTGTCTGTCTGTTTGTCTGTCTGTCTGTCTGTCTGTCTGTCTGTCTGTCTGTCCGCCCATCCGTCCATCTGTCCGTCCGTCCATCCATCTATCTAAAGTCAGGTCATATTTCATGATACTGGGCCAGCTGGTATTATTTGACTTTCCAGATATATTATTTTGTCACCTTTCTACTTCTAATTGCTTTCATTCTTTAATGAAATGGATTTGTGCAGATGCAGAGTCCATTCTGCAAGGTCGTTTATCATGCTTCGGATGTCTCTTGACACTTTGATGGTGAATTTAGAGGCTGTCTACAAAGGTCAAAGGTGAAGAGGCCACACAAGCACGAGGCATCAGTATGCTTACATTTCCCCTCATAATATGTCAGAGCACCCATTACAGCCAACAGGGGAAAAAATACTTTTAAATACGATACTGAGAGCAACCATCTCTCTTTTATCTGTGCGTCTATCTGACGCCTCATTAAGAACATGCAGCACATAACCAGTAGGCAGCTCAGTATGAGCAGAACGACCTTGACATTCCCTTTGAGCTGACCTGAGATTGCAGATCTTGCAGGTTGCGTATCGTGACATATCAGTTTGCTGCTGCGAGAGGTAATCATCTTACTTATCGATCAGGTATTGATATGTGCTGGAAATGTTGCCAGCAGTACTGTTTCGTATGCATTGACCCCACCTCAATAGAATACGGTGCATTCTTCATCAATAAACTGCTTTGTGCCATTGGATGTTGTTGGAATTTATTCTTTTTATGTTTGACATTTGGTAAACCAAACAGTTAATCAAGAAAACATTTTTCACCGCTGCTGACAATGAACCAAATTGTTTGTGGCAGTCGTACATCAAACTGTATACACGACCTACTTTGTACCTGAGTGTTGATAACATACTGCTTGATCAGGCCAACAGAATGTCAGAGAAAAAAGAAACTCGAAAGATTTGAGGATTCTTGGGTGTGCGTACACATTTGGGTGTAGCTGTCTTGTGAATCCTCGCCTGCTTACAGAGCTGGAGAATGTAGATGTTGACTGCGACACTCTCACACTCCCATGACATTTTACACCAGCGCCACAGGACAGGACGTCTTTCTTTCCAGCTGCATTTACTTCAGAACCTTGCATTTCAGAAGTGTTGACATTTCACTACAATAATTTCGTTTTAGCTCCCATTGAATTCTTTATCCTCAAACTGCCAAGTTATGCAGACCACATGGGAAGTTTCAGAAGACTGCAATTTGAGGTCATTGTGATTTCTGTGGATTGTTGTCTATTTCTAAAGCTCACATATTCCTCAGCTGAGAGTGATTTGGCAGATGAAAAAAAAAAATCTAGTCAAGGGTCAACAACATTCCTCCTTCACACACTAATGAGATATAATACATGTTAAATATAATTTTGTTCCAAAAATAAGTATTAAAATAAAGCCTAACATGAACTGAGGGCAAACTTCAACGCATGCTGTATGGAAACCTGGTTGTAAATACACACTTTCACACACACACACACACACACACACACACACACACACACACACACACACACACACACACACACACACACACACACACGTATGCAGTACAAGCTACAGGATGAGATCAGTTTCTTCCAAATGAGCTCAGTCTGGTGTGAGGGCAGCAGAGGACAGGTGGAGCTGTCAGGACATTTGTCAGTACATTTGAGACAAGAATGTAGACTTAGTCTGAAGATAAACCACATACATAGTTATAGTTTAGTATATAAGTCCTGTTAGTGCTGCATGTGTCTGTTAGTGTAGTGTATGTCTTGCGGTATGTCCTGTGATGTCAGTGTTTCTTTTTCTCCTGGTGTTTATCCAGTATTATTTGTTATGTAATGCCTGAGCAGTGGATATATACAATTTCCTCCGGGATTAATTAAGTATCTATCTATCTATCTATCTATCTATCTATCTATCTATCTATCTATCTATCTATCTATCTATCTATCTATCTATCTATCTATCTATCTATCTATCTATCTATCTATCTATCTATCTATCTATCTATCTATCTATCTATCTATCTATCTATCTATCTATCTATCTATCTATCTATCTATCTATCTATCTACAGACACATTCTTTTATAATGTAACTTTTCTACACATCGCTATAATTAGCATTTGACTGCATAGATGTGGTAACAAAAAAAAAGACTACCGGTACTTTGAATCCCCTAAACAGACAGTTATGAATCATTGTAAAGAGAAATACTGAATCAGCAGATGGTCATAGGCTGCTGTCCTACCTGTGCTCCACATTGACTTCACCTCTGGTTTTCCTGAGAGAACTTCTGAAGGAATACAGTGAGAAACAACTTTCCTCTCTGAAATCCCTGCCCACACAAAAACCTCCTTAGGTGGAATGAAAAATACTTGCAGGGATCCTCCTCTGTAATTAAAAAAAAATCCAAGGGCTGCATAAATAGCATAGCCTCACGCCCACGATGGCAATGTACAGGACATGTGGAAATTCAGTACACAAACACATTGCCTCTATCACCTCCTCTCCACATCCTATCTCCTCCCTCCTTCTCTCTCAGTCTCAGACCTGTGTGAAAACAAGGCTAGGGCAGGAGCAGGAGCTGATCCTGGCAGACCTTAATCAGTTAGGTCAGTTGTTTCACAAAATGGAAGGAGAAAAATGTTGAAGGTGACAGCAGAGAAGGTATGAAGAGAAGAAGGAGAATTTTTCAGATATGTAAAAGACAGCAGACGTTTGACTAATAATTTAATATTTTTTAGAGTAAAACAAATCGAATGAAATGAATGAACAAATCAACAGCACTATTAATAATATGGACCTTTTTTTGCAGAAGGTACACAAACAATTAAACTGATGCAGCAAACAAAATGAACAGTTTTTGTACAAAAGGTGGATGAAAAGGGGAGTGCACCTAAAAATAAAGTGCCCCTGGTGCAGCTATGTTGAGAGAAAATGTGAAAAGTTTGGACGTATGGAAAGAGCTAGAGTAAAAACTGTAACACACACATGTTTAAATTCAGAGGTAGATGCTATGTTATTCTGTCTGCAGCCAAGAATCCTACAGGCCACCCAGAGCTGCAGTAACATGATAATAAAGACACATCAGACACTAAACCCAACCCTACTGTTGCAAAAACCACAACACAGCATCACTGTTCTGAGATTTGAATGCAATTAAAGTGTGATACACACCCGTGGCATGAAGATCACAAGCCTCACAAGCAGACACACTGCATGTCAGCGTTCACCACTGGAACTCCATAGGGAGATAAGGTTAGCAGGGGGAATGGACAGCAGGTTACACATGTAAGCACATTTCAGCACCCAAGGAGCCTAAAGGATAGAATTACAGAAACACACTTCACACCAGGACTGTTCCTGTCTCTCACAGCAAGAAACAGGAGAGTTAACATTTACATTACAAACCATCAAAGAGGACTGCTGAATTCTGGACAATTGAGTCACTGTTTTCTTTTGGATTTCAATAAAGTGCTCAGCCTGAATCAATAATTCAACACTACAATTTTATAGCCATTGGCAATGTCTGGTCATTTTAAGTGGCAGGCACTTGCCACAAGTGCCACCAGGGGGAGTTAAATTCCAACATTCAAAATAATGATTTTCATCCCTTTAAATATATTATCACAAATTCCAGTTATGGAAAACAGTACCTTAGGGGCAAGTTCCTACTTTTATAAGATTTCTTTAGATATTAGTTGACAGGTCACTAAAGTTTCTATTCTAAATATCCTTTCTCTGTCACTTCAGTGGTATTGCGGATGTCTCTTCTCTTCTTCACTCCATCAATGCCTTATAGGCTATAGGCTCTGGACTGGGTTTGAGCTGTGAAGCCCCTGTATCTTACCTCTATTTGGAGGCATCTTGTTCTCCATCCAATTTGTTAACACTCATGGACCAGTCCCTCGTGCCTGGCGAGCGTGTGTAATCAAATTTGTGTAAGGTTAATGATAAGACTTATATATTGGATGAATATATAAAGAGGAATGAATGCATAAATAATGATAACAGATAGCCATTTGTATCACCGATCCATCAGCAGAGCAAGAGTTGGTCTGAGTATATATATTCGGTTATTTGTGTTTTATTTTATAAGCTTCCTGCTTTCAGCTTCATCTATAGCATTTTATTTAAAGCACTGTTGATAATCCATCTTGAACTAAACGTGTTTCAGAGTTGGTGTGAGATTTAATTTTTTTTCAGACTTATTAAACTGTATTACTCCCTCAGCAATAATATGCTCAAAGGCACCTCAGCAGTGCCCAGATCCACACCGGTATTGAATCACTGGATCCCAAACCGATTCCCTGCAGACTGAGCTACTTTCAGCCCAGATTATTCACATGATCACCCCAAGTATAATTGTATCTTTTTCTTTGTCTTACTCATTTATTTTTTTTAAAAATGGGATTTGATGTGGTTTAATCTTAGGCCAGAAAATAGCAAAAAATGAATAAATAAGAAAATGCAGATCTAGGTGTACACTGTGACCCTTTCCCAAAAAGTCTCAATATTTAGGAAAAACTTGACATGATTGACATAAACTCAAAATTAAAAAATTAAAAAATAAACATACTGAAAACCACTGTTTACCTGGCCAGGGTCACTAACTCTGGTCAATTATGTGACATGACTGAACTGGTAATGAGGAAAGTGACGTCACTGCGAGGGGTGACGCAATGCAATTGATGATCTCACGCTGAAAAAAGTAGACTGAATGGGCCTTTCGTGTACACTAATGAGAGAGCCGAACGCTGCTGAAAAAAATCGCCTCTGATAAATAAATCATACAGTAATTTTTGTTAATGTAACCTGGAAACTGTTTTTCAGATTTTAGGAGACAATTGCACCCGGAAGTAGACGAGTGTCACACGACTGCAGAACTACCATTAATAATACAATTGTAAAATTCCCATTGCGATCCGTTTTAGCCCCGCCCCCCTGAGATTCTCCTAATAACGCGGGATTAAAAACAGCAGTGGATGTTTCACAAGAAATTACCGACAACTGTGAATTAATTCTGCTTAAGGGTGTTTATTGATGAAGATATGGCCAACATACAGGTGTTGACTACAATGTTTTACTCTCATGGCCAAATGTACAGTCAGGAAATGCGCGAACAAAGCTTTACGGACTGGCCATTCAGAGAGGAATGTAACTGCACACCTGAGAAGGTAAGACTGGTGAGCTGTCTTTGTCAGAAGTAGTCGGTGGACTTTATAGAAATGCTTGTGAGGTGTTTTATCACAGCTCTTAATTCAAGGCTGTAACGGCTTGAAAGATTTAAGCAGGTGCTAGATTCAGTTTCATTGCATGAAGTGTCCAGTGACAGATCCTGAGCCCACATGAGAGTTCCTGATTGATGGACTGTTAACATCTCAGTTGATGGGGATTCTGGTGTCATAACTCTCATCCTCAAGCTGACTGTTATCAAATGTGCTCCAGCTATCAGTTTTTTGTTTTGAGAGGTACTTTTCATCATTGTCAATGAACTTCGCTCATAAAAGTCTGTAATATATTGCTCAGTTATTGTCTTATAGTTGTGAGAAGGATATGCTACTGTTTTCTGTCTGCAGATGGCCAAGGCTGGGTTTGTTCACTGCCCCAGTGAGAATGAGCCTGATGTCGCCTGCTGTTTCTTCTGTCTTATCGAGCTTGAAGGTTGGGAACCAGATGATGATCCCTGGTGAGAAAACATGTCTACTTCCATGATAGAAAATTATTTTTGACCCTAACAAGGTACATATATGATTTGAGGTGCTTAAGAAGATTATGCTGAGACAGCTTCCCAGCTGAATCTCACCCGTTATTGCGGCTTTTCTGAGAACACAATACACATCCATAAATAATTTTTTTTTAAAAACAAAAAACCAGGGCTCCTTTTTAGGATGTGAACTGTAAATGGCAGCATAATGTTTAATTGTAAATGTTTTATTTTACAGCAGATGGTATCCTTATTGACTTAATGATAGTTTCCCCTTTGTGTGCCATGTGAACATCTTGTCTCTGGTCTCCATAACTTTCTCTGCCCAGGTCTGAACATGTTAAACGCTCCCCTGACTGTGGATTCATAACCATGAAGAAAGACTTTACAGAGCTAACTGTGGCTGAATTCTATCAAATGGAAAATGCAAGGTTTAAGATTTACTACGTAAGTGTGTGCCCCATCTTTTTACGTTCTGTGTAACAAATGTGAGCTTCTGCAAAAATTCTGGTTGTCTCACATGTTCCTGCTTTCCATAGAGAAAGGTTTGCCATAAGAAGATGGCGTGTCTGCGGGATGACATAGACCATACGCTTGAGAGTCTTAAATCTCAGCTGGACGATCTATGAGTAATTTCTGATTTTATTGCCATATTAATCTTAACAGTTGCAGTCTTGACTCAATAACTTCAGCTAATGTCCATTGTAAATATCAATAAAGTTTGAATAAATATTCCATGTTGTTGTAATATTTTCTTTAACCACAAGATGGTGCCTTGGTGCCAAAGCTTCAGTTTTCCTATGTCAAAAACGGAATTTCTGGAGTTTCAAAATTCACATTGAAAACCTCCACAAAGACTACTTTATGTGAAAGCACACACAGAGCAGGATTACAAAGTCGACTATATTTGGTCTATTCAACCAAATACTTACCATTTTCCTGAACACGCCACCGTCTCTGCCACCTCTTTTCAAAACTTGACCCTGGACAGATGGCCTGAAGCCCCTCCCTTTCAATGCCAACTGTTGCCCCAGTAACATCTGTTACATATAGGGGACAGTGTTCATAGACGGGACACTTGCTCACCCTCTAAAGAGGAACTGAGATTCGGGAAATGCTCAAAGATGCTATAGCTGGTAATCTAAATTGTGAAAAAGAGCTCTTGCAGTACACTATTAAAAAGCTTTGACACTAGAATACAAAACTTTGGTTAGATTGAAGGAGCAGAGGATGTGCTCAGTCTGTCTGATTCCCTCCCAGTGTCTGATGAGAGGGCTGAATGGATGGAGTGAGGGATTAAAGGATGCTATCCCTTCTCTAACCTTCCACTGTTCTGGATTAATGTCTAATGTAACACTCTGGCCACTGAGCCCAGATCAGCTGCTTAATTCTCCTTTATCCGCTCACTGCAAAGCAAATTGAAGAGAGAATATTTTTAGCACAGAAAAGTGAAATACTCGTGTGATGTTTCCACGAAAATGTTCATATTCATAACTTGCTTCATTTGCAAAAAAACATTCCTTCCAATTCATACTTACTAATGAACCAGTGGTTCATTAGTAAGTATTAGGATCCTGTTCACAGTAGTTGGTAATATGATTCTAATCAGGTTTATACCCACATCTCACTGAAATCCATTTATTCATGTGTGCTCCAGAAAAGGAACAAAGAATGGCTCCTATTCCTAAGCACAGATGTGATGGATGGGTTTATGTGTGGGAATGGTGCTAAACTGTTTATTTTATTGGATGACAACGGGGAAGAGGGCTTGACTTCATCTTTTTCCTGCCCCAGTTTTATAGCAGTAAAAAGTCTAAATTGTGCTCAGTCATCAAGGTATTAAAAAACAATATTGCACTGCTCCACTTTCTTATTCTTTTAAACACGCTGTGACAACAGCGGCACCAGCACTCTCCACTATAGTTTTCTAATTGATGAGTTTCCCCTAAACAAACTGAAACAGTATAGCAGATGGATAAACGGACAGATGTTACCAACAGAAAGTTTACAACCTGAGGTTTCCATCAGACCCCATCTGTTGCTGCTGCACCCGGTACCTCCCTCTACCCTCCTCCAATGCTTTCCATCTCTCCTTATCAGCATTTATCATCATACCCTCTCCCCTGACGCTCCATGCATTTCACTGCTCAAACTGACATGACCTGGTTTAACCCTGAAAAAGGAAAATCAAAGATGGAACATGTCTAAGATTTTAAAGTTTTACATTACACCCAGTGTGTTCATCGCTTTTCGGCTTTTTTCCACTCTGAAAAGTGAGAATAACTTAAAAGGTATGAGTGTTGCCATAGAGGCATGTCATGTGCACTGATCTGCAAATGTGTCACAATCAAGATTAATTTAGGCAGATTACTAGGTCAAAATAGCACTTGAATTAAACTTGTCCTTGCATTATAATTAGGAAGAATCTGAAACCCGTTTTCAGTTTGTTCTCTCCCTCCTCCACCCTGAACGCTCTCTCACGTCTGTGGCAGAAGGGCATGTTAGCTGCTCTCACTATGGCCCTCCTACCGTCGAAAGGGACCTCCATCTGTCCCTACACTCAGCCCATTGTGGTGTCCCAAAGCCCTGCACTTCCACAATGCAATGGGCGTGCAGGGGGGGCCAACACGACAGCATCCAGATCCCATTAGAAGCTCTTTAACTCCTACACCCTAATACTCTCAGAGAACTTTGGGGGGAGAAGGACCACCCCCTATCTTTATGCACACAACGTCACCATTCACATCCACTCCCATAGGTAATGAGTTACTCTTTTACCTCCTATTTACATCTCCTTTTCTCTTTTCTTTTTCTCTCACAGCAGAAAAGCCATTGTTATATTATGTTCTTTCAAACATTATTATTTGAATGTTTCTCATTTATTATGGTCTGGAATGAGGAGATTTTTATTCAGTTATATGTAATTTCCAAAAAATTACGAAATGGCAAAGTTCACTGCCTTACATGTTCAGTTTATAAAATGTTTAAAGTTATGAAAGAATCAGTAATGCTACTTCCACCAGGCTAACCATGTCCACCCAAAATGTCCTTTTAATTCCCCCATCATCAGACTCCTACATCTTCTCACACCAACATCCTTGCCATCATTCATTGTCTTCCCCTTTTTTTCCCCCCACATCTTTCTCCATCCGTCTCACCAGTCTTTCTTCTACCAGCTGCTCCTCTGAGTCTTGGGCGTCTGTTTCAGGGTGCTCCACCTCTCAACCTGGGTCCTCGTACCCATGTTCCACACTCAGGCATGACTGTGTGCATGCAGACTATGGCCTAAGAGGAGGGGGATCACTGTGTTCGTTCCAGCTTAAAGGCAGAGGGATTACCGGCACACAGACACTGATTAAAGCCTTCCAGCCTCCTATGGCACCATTAATACAATCTTAATCACAATGCTTTATCCCTCTATCTGGCTCCTATGGCTAGGACCTTTTCATTTTAGTGGGAGCCATTCTTGTTTGGCCAATGGATTAAGTGTGCTGCACACGAAAACTAGAATATTTGCACAAGAAAACAAGAAGACACAAACTGCTGGTTTACTTTTTTTGTATAGTCATGTGACTGTTTTGCAACCTGTACTAAACAAGCCACTTATGAATGACGTCTTATGAATGATGTCCTCTTGGGCTGTTTACTGCATAATGTATGTCAAATTTAAAATCCATAAAGACTACAGAAGTTTAGGAATCAAGGTGAATGTCGACTCTGTGAGCTGTTATATGACTTGAACTCTCTCTCCCAAGGGACTAGGGTACAGATCGCACTCTGCTGCCTGTCACCCGGTCCAAGAAGACATTCAGAGCGTGTCCTCCATTCCCATTAAGAGACATATAAGATACAGATAAGATACATATAAGAGCTTCCTGATGCACTCAATTTGTTTGCTACCTTTGCTAAAGTTTACCTTTTGCTGTATTTTGTAAACTCATTTTTCAAATGAATCTCACCCTGAGAAATGCTAATCTTGTAGCAATTATCTCCAACGATTGAGCCTATTAACAAGTGCATTTTTTTCTACACCTTCCTCCTTTTTCTGTGTCCCTATTAACCAACTCCTCCACCACCACGTCTAAGTCTTCTAAGACTGTCCAGCATGTCTGTGTTTTGCGATCTTCTATCCAAAATTAATTTCTGTGGATTAATTTCCACATCCACCCACTCATGTATTTGGACTCAGGAGGATAATCCACAAACCCAGCCCCCCCTTTTTTGTGGCAACAAAATTGCGAGGACACAAAGAGGGTGTGTGCTGGCAATTCTGCCAGTACTTTCTCACAGGCCAAACGTCTGTCTGTGTGTAAAGCAATGTGTCATTTCTATGCCAGGGCTGAGACACATGACCACAGAGGACAAACTTGTGAATGAGGAGCAAAGACCTCAGTCACCTCTCCTGGCCTCCTCTTCTATTTCCTCATGTCATCTTGCCCCCCAACACACTCATTCCCTTTCCCACTCTCATTTCTCTCTCTCTCATGCCCTCACTCTCTTCTTTCTATCTCTCTCCAAACTGGTGCAGCTGTCCATCAGCCCTCCTGCAGTTCCCCCAGCTGTCTGCACTCCCCGAACGAGAAGCCCTACAACAATATGGGTCACGGGTCAAGAGAAAGAACAGGCTGCACTCACAATGGACCAGTGGCGCCCAGTAAAACAATCATTCCCTTTTTCTCCTCTAGCCTTTCTCCACTGTTGCCAGGACTGGAAAAAGACAAACCTTTGGAGAGGTAGCTGAAGAGGGGGGAAGTCCTCTTTGACAACAGCCTCAGAGGCACCTTCCACTTTTTACAATTGCCTAAAGGACCACAATGATAAATACACTTGAACGCACCAGCTCTTGTTCCCATCTCTCCATCTCAACACTCTACCACCCCAGTCTTTGTTTATTTCAAGAGCCATCATGCCCTTCAACACGACTATTGAAGTCAAAACTGAGACCTGTCGTTAGTAGAATGATATGAATGTTGGGAACCTTTGAGCTGGTCAAAGTATCATAACCCTTTTTTTTTTTTTTGCTTCAGTGTTGAAATTTGAAAGCAATAAGTCTACTGTGCTGAATTCATATTTTCAAAGTATTGAACAATCTCTGACTGATTAATTTATTACATTAGTATGCTGTGTCTGAGCAGAAATGGTGGTGGTGATTTGCTCTTAGTACATATGTATGGACTGTTTAAGAACGAGTCTTTGGCCTGCAGTGCTTTGGCATGAGCTGCATGGGAAAATGGAATATGCTGGAAACAGCAGTAGAAAGTGAAAGGCCTCTGTGACATATTCACCTGTTCCCCGGAGCTGCTTTCCCATGGCCAACAACAGCCTCCTGTCTGACCTGATAAGACACCCTGGAGCAAACCCTTGAGTGATGTCATAACACACACACACACACACACACACACACACACACACACACACACACACACACACACACACACACACACACACACACACACACACACACACACACACACACACACAATCATGCAACAGATCTCTGTCCCAGCTACAAACACTCCTTTATTCTTTTACCGTGTCTTCTATCTGTGAGCACATCAGCAAATGTGAAATGAAATGTTCACTTAAATTAATTTCCTTTAGTTTCCAAATCCAGCTTATTATTACTTTGTGTGTAAAATGTTTTTCATATTACAGCATGTCAAAGTAAATATGCTTTTACAGTATACTTAATTTAATTTTTTTAGTGGAATGACTCTGGGTTTGTCCCACAAAAACATGCAACCTAGGTGAACATGTTAGGCTACAGAACCCCTGTGACCCTGCATAGGATTAGCATTCATTCATTCATTCATCTTCCAAACCTATTCATCTGCTGTGGCGGGTCGCGGGGAGCTGGAGCCTGTCCCAGCTGGCTTAGGGCGTGACGCAGGGGAAACTCCGGGCGCGACGCCAGTGCACCGCAGAGCCACACATAGACGCAAACAAACATGCACGCACACATTCATTCCTATGGTCAATTTGTAACAGGCAATTAACCTGAAGCGCATGTTTTTGGAGGTGGGAGGAACCCAGAGAACCCGGAGAGAACCCACGTAGACACAGGAAGAACACGCAAACTCCGCACAGAGCGGGACTCGAACCCGGAACCGCCTTGCTGTGCGGCGACAGTGCTACCCACTGCGCCACCGTGCCACCCCATAGGATTAGCAGTTATAAAAAAAAATGAATGGATTATTTTTTCTTATTGTTCTAAAACATGAAAATACCTACTTAAATTTCACCATGCATACAGGCGTAACGTCAAATGCAAACAAAAATTCTGTGCGCTGTTTTTCTGTTTGAAGTGAATAGCAGAAGAAAAATGTATGACAAATACTTTTACTACGGAAATAGCTTATAATATAAGAATATTTATTCAATTAAGTGCAACAGTAAAATATTTACAACAGTACAGCTTAACAAAAAAAATTGTGACACAAAATGGAAATTAGCTTAAAGACCTCAAATAAATAATTTAAATACAGTACATTTGCCAGGGACTGATAAAACAAGAAGATGGTGAAACAAAAACTGTGCTGTGAAATAATATGAAAAGAGACAAGACATTATCAAAAATAAATATTAAATACAGATATAAATAAATGCATTACTTTTATGCATGGCGAGGGTTCTCTTGGTCTCAGTTTAGGTTTTGTTTGGATGACATTTTCTGTCAAATGTTCTCAGTAAGGAGATGTGTTGATATTCAAACAAACTTACGCAGGTTCTTGTTTGGTCTCTAAGGTGACACAGAAATCATTTCAGTGTTAAGATTAGGCTTAACCAATTTGGTAAAATATTCTTTTGTCAGTCTTTAGCATATGGGGACTTCTTCAGAAACATGAAATCCAAATACCAATGAATAATCCTAAAAAAAGAAGAATAAATAAAATATGAAAAATAATGGGTGCATGCTTGTATCAGGTAGATTGAGTTGAATCTCACTGAGTATTCAGTTCTCCAGAGTACTAGTCAATAAAAATGCAAACCATTTTCTCTATACAGTTAGTACCAGCCATTGTTTTTACAGCAGTTCATTGAAGAGCAGTGCTCCACCCCTGGCTTCACAGTGGTCAGTCAGTAGTTTGCAGTCACCTCTCAGATGGTGCCGACCTGAGAGGTGATCAGGTGGGGAGTAAACGAGTCAAAGGTCACATCGAGGGGAAGCTCATAGCGTGAAGCCTGAAAAAGTGGGTGACCCTGAGGCCCCCCTGGTAGACTGCCAGACACGGAAGTGGAGTAATGGTGAGATGAGAGGTAGTGGGCATGGTGAACAGGGTGGGGTGTGTAGTTCCTCTCTGACTCATGGGGAGAATGCTCTTGCTTCAGGGCAAAGTTGCCACTAATGCTCAGAGGGGGAGTGAGAGGCCCGTCGTAAGGTGGGGTGCCACTGCTGCACTCATTAGGGGAGGGGTTATCATATACAGGCCCCTTGAACCCCTTCATATGGAGGAGGTGGGATGCTTCCAAAGAGCCATAAGGGGGGCTAGGAAGGCCAGGAGATGGGTAGCTGAGGGGATGTCCGGTCTGACCTCCCACACCACCAATGCCCGGGCCGTCACACTTTTCCTGCTTGTTGAGCAACATCGGCCCGGGCCCCTGCAGTTGCAGGCAACCAGCCACGAGGTTACTGGTGGGCTGAGACAGACCTTTACACAGCATTTCCATAAAGCCATGGCTCTCTGGAGACTGGCCTCTTTCAAGAACCTCTGACAGAGCCCAGATGTAGTTACGGGCCAGACGTAGAGTCTCGATCTTTGACAGTTTTTGTGTCTTGGAGTAGCAAGGCATTACTCTGCGCAGATTATCCAGGGCATCGTTCAGCCCATGCATACGCGAACGTTCTCTGGCATTGGCCTTGACACGTCGAGCACGGAACCTCTCCTGTCTAGCTTTGGTCATTTTCTTCTTCTTAGGGCCTCTCCTTTTGGGAGCATTTTCTCCATTTAGTCCAGTCCCCTCTTCATCCTCATCCTCTTCTTCTTCCATATCCTCACTGCCCAGTTCTGTGCAGGAGTGTATCCGGCTGCCTGCAGTCATTCCATGGTGCCCCCTCATCTCTGGGCTTTCCTCTCCATCCTGAGAACTGGCGTCCTCCTCCTCCAGCCAACTTAGGGAGGTCACCAGCTCACTCACGTTGCAGCTCTTTACGAAAGGTTTTGTCATCATTTTAGTCTGAAAAATCAGAATACACAGAGAAATCAGTCAAGGAATAGATTGAAACTGTAATTATTACTCATAACCTGATTGATTCCGTTCAGGAACTACACCTTTGGTCTTCAAAATACAGAGTAGGTTCTCTCTTTTCAGCACTGCAATGTGGACAGCTCACAGTTTTCAAAAAGCAATGGTAGCTCTATTAAAAACCCACTAAGGCTATTCAGAGAAACCCCACTAACAATTTAAAATGTCTTAAATTGAGGTATTGTGATTCTAAGGACGATTTAACTGTTTTAGAATGAGGTTACTGAATGGTCTCCTGCTGCTGCGTTATTTTGACAGGAGACGCTGTCAATCTGGGACACGACGGGATTTACTCAGCAAATAAAGCTCAAAGATTAAATAGGGAACGCACAACCCAACGCACATGTGGACAAGCTCCCTACATTCTCCGTTTAATAAATACCTATATTACATAAACCCTGTTTTAAAAATACATTTGTGTCTGGAGGAATTTGACATGATTGCACGAAACCCTGACAATTCTACATTTTCAGTTTTTCAGAAAATGGCCTTTTTTTTTTTTAAATAAATTTGTCAATCAAGTATTTTATAAATACTTGATTGACAAATGTAATGTATTTTGATTGTTTATTCTCTTTGAGCTGGATTCATAACGGTAAAAATAAACAAACTTCACCTGTTTGGATTCACCGCTTGGTCTGCCTAGCAGAGTAACAGAAAACTTGTCTGATTCTAAAAAAAGTTCAGAACAATTATTCCACAGCCGCCTTCCCGTCTTCGTGTTTATCCTGCAGCGTCCCAAACTCTCGTCCTCCCTCACACGGCCATCGGTGCGCGTCGAACTTTCCTTTCCAATTGGCAGGAGCGGGCTGGTGTTTTGTCTATAACCGGGTAAGCCCCTCCCTCAGAGCCCCACCCACAACATCCAAACGCGCGTGGCGGTCTCGTGGCAGAAAGTTTCAACCAACAAATGAGTGGGGGGGGGGGCAGATTGAGCGCACGCCCGGGAGCAGCGCTTTATTTATTTTATTTGTAGGTCCTGATGGATCAAGGTAATAATTTCGTGTTGAGGTTATCTGATGTATTTTACACATAAACTACATTCATGTTTTTATAAATAAATGTTTCATGTAATACAACTTATGTTTTCCTAAAAATATATATATTTAGTTGCTCTCGCCGTGGTGATCTGCTGAAATAAGAACTGTTTATTAGTTTTATAGTTTTAATGTGCTGGTTTGCAGGATTTCTCTCCTCACACCTCCCGTCATTATTTCGTAAATACATGACCCTCGGATCTGTGTCCATATAATTTAAATCCTCCATACTAATCAGTACCCCTCCTAAACAAACGTGATGCATCGCCACATTCATTTTGCGACTAACCCCCCCACCACCACCAGCAAAAAAAAAAATCAACCGCTCCGTTTTAATAACATGTATAACAATCTTAATTGATTCGCAATCTCTTATTCAATCGCCTGGATTAGGAGTTTTCCGCTTAATTAAACTCAGTGCGCTGGTCTTCGCTGAGTAAAGACACGCTCTTCCATGTGTGCGTATTTAAGTGATTTTGACAGTTTGGTGTGCAGAGAGCAGGTGTGTGCGTTGTCCCCGCACTCATTCAATTGTTTTCTTTCATTTTTAGCGTTATATTCTTCCCCCAGGGACTATCTGATTATTGAATCGATTGGTACGATGTTGAGCAGACGGGTACGTTATGATACCCCTTAAATGAAAGACAAATGAATAATTTAGAAAAACAAACTTTCAATGATTAAATGATTAAAATCACATCAATGTTACCGGAAGCCGTAGTTGTTGTTGTTTTGGGGTTTTTTTTTAAACTTCTTTTATTTGCACAATTTAAGTTCAAGAGACTGACAATGACCAGATGATTTTTAACACCAACCGTGAATGTCTTGAGACACCGAGCCTTTGTTATTCCTAAACTAATCATGTCTCCATATTGAACATTTTCCCCCCTGTTTCGACTACAAATGCCACGGCCCAATAAATGCCCACCAGTCCTCGTGCGTGGCGAACCGCAGCGCAGCGGGGGTCTATTGTCATCACTGGCCATTGACAGCCGGGGTCTCGCGAGTCGCACGTGCCCCCGCATTGATCCCATTGTGCGCGCTATTGCGCACAGCTGTGACCGAGACAGCAAGAGAGAGACCGGGCTTTGCCAACTCCGCTCATGGAGTGTGTGACGGCCGCACAGGCTTATTTCCGAGTCTTGGAAATAACACACGATCACGTGGTTCCTCGGCAGCATCACCTAAAAAAGGCACTTATCCAACGATTTATTGAACAGAAGCGAACAGATGGCTGTATATACGAAGCGTTGGGGGTGGGGGCATCTGTTGCTTGGGGTGCTCCCGCGTCCACGCTTGTCCAAGATGATGTCTCGTGCTGAAACAGCATTTATTTGCATCCCTAACGGCCATAATCACCCCTGGTCAGTGCATTGGCCAGAAGTGTGGACAAAGAGGAGCGTGTGTGTTGTACAAAGTAAGCCAGACACCGTATGTGTGTGTGTAACAACTATCGTAGACTAAAGTGACATGCCCAAAACTCCCCAGGTACATGTACCCCTACCCCCAAACACACTACTCCTCTGTCCCATGAGTGTGAGCATGGCCTCCACCACACCTGCATCCTGCATGGGGAATTTGAGCCTGGCAGTCTCCCACAATCCCCATCGGTTTCCCAAATGACTGACTGAGTGACTCACGGAGAGGGAATTGTGTCCTGCTCTCATTTTATCAGTAA